>NW_026889807.1:2975000-3530000 GCF_033153115.1 Saccostrea echinata | reverse complement strand
AAATCATGAGTTAAAACGTTTTTTTTTTTGAAGCCGAATAAATATATATTATTAGAAGAATTCTGATTAAGGAATATTTTGTGCAACCTGTCATTTTTATATATGTTTATAAATCAACAAATACTGAAATATTGTTGATCAGTGCTTAAAATATCATTTTCAATTTTTTCTTTTAAATTTATACTATATGTAATCTTGAATGCTTTTTTTTTTTTGAGTTTTTGATCGTCAATTCCTTAATTATTGACTTTATATAGTTCAGCAAGAAAGACATTTTAGGATTAATGTATTTGACTTTCATAAAATTCAGCATTATAAAATGGGAATTTTTCAAAAATTTCTTATCAATCGATAAAATTTAAATTGGAAGCCATTTTAACGAATCGGAGAAATACAGTTTAATTTTACTGACACTATGACTGATGAGACATATAAATGCGACCCAATTAAGTCTTTCGTAAATGTTACTTTATCAAGAAATAAATAAAAAAAATCAAACCGCGGAAAAAAGGTTTCAGTCGAACAGCTTTACTGCCAACCACAGTCTCCCTCTCTCTATTTTACCTGAAAAAAAAATTTAAAGAAAACATTGTAATCCTTAGAGCTTCTTCAAATCCAAATTATACATGTACAATTTTTGTCTATGTTTCCAGTGAAAGATGGGTCTATATATGCACATTTAGAGAGAGAGAGAGAGAGAGAGAGAGAGAGAGAGCAGACAAGAAATAATCATACGCAGCTAGGTTAAGGACGCCCATGAAATATACGCCTTTATATATTCAGGGAAAATGAATACAATTTTAATACTTTTTTAACAGCAGTAGTTTTGATAAATGTGAATTGTGGTGATTGCATTTGTATATATCGGGTCTCTGCTGAGTTCGGCCAAAGTGACATCGCTTACATCAGCTGTTTGTCACGTGACAGGTTTAAAATTGGACCATATATATACTACTACAAAGATCGTAAAAGTTCAACGATATACGGGCATTCTTCCGCTATAAAATTTATTTTGTTTTCTCTGAGACAAATTCCTTAACCCGAAAAGTGCTGGGAGCAACTTCCTCGTGCTTGAGAATTGTTTAAAATTTAGCCGTCTTTCTATAAACTCTAGACAAAAATGTAATACGCATTGGAATAATGTTAGATTACGGAATAAATAAACGATGTAAAACCAGCTCCCAGCACTTTTCAGAATAGTAGGAATAATGGCTACACGTGTTGAAAAATTCAGAATTTATAGTGAAACGGATATCGTTGAACTTTTGATATTTTCGAGGGGCTGGACCCCTCATTCTACCACGTTACTGTACAAATGTGCTCCCTACGGCTATATATAAAGTCTACACATTATCAATTTAGTTTGACAATAAAATGTGGATTAATATATTTCAGAATATGTCTCTCTTTTTGTCAGACAACGCATGTTTCTTTTTTGTTTTCATTTTTACAAGCCACGATTAAAGTTTGATCCACGTCTCAAATACAGAGAAACTGCGTGTCAAACTAAGAAATGACGTCATCTCAGTAAGTACAGCGAGATCAAGCTGGCTTTCATTCTGCATACGCTAAGTGCTATTATGGCAAGATAAGTTGCACATCGATTTATTTTTATAACATTTATGAGAAACGAAAGTATTTCATGTGTTTTAAAAAGAACATTATAGCATTTATTCATCGAGATTCATTTGTATTGTTTAACGTGACGTCATAATAGCTCTCCCAAACCTCTGCATAGGCTGACGTAGATATGGGAGTCCTTAACCTAGCTGCGTAGTGAGTGAGGTTAAGAAGAATCGCTAAAAATTGCCTGTATAAACATTTCAAGAAAATCTTTACTCCGTATTTAATAATAAAAAAAAAAACAAGGAATAGATTCATTCTGTTCTTTACATGCTTCTGAAATTGTTTGCTTAATCTTCTGATTAAGAATATACATTTATTTTGTCTTTTCAGTATAGCACCTTTGTTGCCAAACATTTCTTCCTTCCTTGCCGTATAACATCCTTGCTTTAAGAAATTCATTAAATCATATATTATTTGCATTGCCTTATGAATATCACAAATCATAACATGAATTATGTCAAAGATATTATTCCTTTATTTTAATGAATTGCTGAGACAGCTATTTTTCAAATATTTTTTATTAAATTCCTTCCAGTATAAGACATTTCTGTTGAGAAATATTTTAGATAATATGTAAGCATTCATTACTTCATGTATTTTACAAATCATAAAGTGGGTGATGTTTAAGATATCATTAAGAGATCTTATGTATTATTTGTTTATGAATGCCTATCATTCTACTTAAAAAGAGTTTCCCAATTTAATAAATAGTACCACTAGTACGTATACGTTGCGATTCCATTTCTGTAGAGTCTTTATCATCGTAGTCTTTTTGAGTCAGAATCAGATATGAGAGTATTGTTGACTTAAATTCATATTTAATAAGTATATATTGTGTAAACATAGAAAGTGACAGACAACACGCAGATTGATTTGACTTTAAATCACATTTTTATTTATTATTATTTTAATGCTACATGTACACCTGCAAAGAGTTCAAATTAATACTTACTTATAATTTTTATGTCCTTAAAAATTAAAATTACAATGGATAGAATATTAATTTGATTAATTCCGTATTCATAAAAATAATGATATTTTTCCCTGACCCCAACTTCATACTTTTTTTCCCTACTTTGAATTTCACCTTTATTCAGTAAGCAAAATAAAGTGACCAAAATAGATTAGTTTCGAATAATTGGTATGCTTTCGAATAAATGAGGTGATTGAAGTATCCATTACTTAATGACAATTTGGGTTTTTATGTCTTAAATTAGAAGCAATTAATGTCAATTGCAGCGTATTATTATTATTGAAGTAAAATTAACCAGGAAACACAGTAATGTTACTAATAATATTGTTGATAAAATGGTGAGAATATGAATACTTTTAATGAGAAAAGTTCTACAGATATACATGACATAAATTCAAATTTTTTTAAAATAGAAATATCAATCTTTTTGTTAATCCAACGAATAAAGTGAATATTTAAATTATTTGTTTACTTTATGTTTATCGCCAAGAATGTGTTCAATACAGGGATTTAAAAATCTAAATATTTTTAAAGGTAAAGATTGATTGATTGATTGTATGTTGTTTTAACGTCCCATTCGAGAATTTTTCACTCATATAGAGACGTCACCATATACCGGTAAAGGGCTTCAAATTTTGACATTTACTCGGCACTCAGGGCCATTGAGCAGTGGGGGATCTTTATCGTGCCAACGCCTGCCGTGACACGGGGCCTAAGTTTTTAAGATCTCATCCGAAGGACCCGCAACTTTCACTTCAAAGTGCCGAGCGCATGGCGAAGAAACAGTTGCTACCCATTTTTATTGACTTAGGTCAGTCGCGGCCGAGATTCGAACTCAAGACTTCCAGATCACGAAGCAAGCGCTCTACCGACTGAGCTACCGTGAACGGTTTAAAGGTAAAGAAGAGACAGCTGTGATCCTGAAAAGATGTGTTCTTTGTCCGTTAAAATTTATACAAGGATATGGACAATAATATTTCATGAGCTAATTTTGTAAAGGTACAATCACGATATAAGTAATTGAATCAGAAACATTTAAATATTTCTAGGAAAAAGCCTTATATCATATATACTACATTTACTTACTGCCTGAGGTAAAAGGTTATTTTGAATTTAATGTCAAATATGATCTCACAAATTCATTCATCATCATTAAAAAAATTATATATTTTAATGAAATAACGTACTACAATCAAAACTAAATTATTAAAGAATTCAAGAAAATAGTTAGAAAAACTTAAGTTGATTTTTTTGTGAATTTTACTTTGCTGAAAATATGCTACAAAATATGCTACAAGGGTGAATTTAAGGGTTACGTAAGCGTTCATTACGTTCAGGAGAAAATTAAACTTTTATTTTTTTTTCAAAGACACATATATATTTGTTATATATATATATATATATATATATATATATATATATATATATATATATATATATATATATATATATATATATATATATATATATATATATATATATATACAGTCCCTGAAACGTTCTACTTTCCCATTTTTCCGTTCGCTCACCGTTCGTTCACCGTGCGTTCACCGTTCGCTCTCCGTTCACAGTTTTGCGTTCACCGTTCACCGTGCGCTCGCGTTCACCGTTCACAAAGCGTTCAGCGTTCGCTCTTCGTTCCGTTCACTTTGCGTTCACCTTGCGTTCAGCGTTCACCTTTCGTTCAGTTTTGATTGTCATTCGGAACTCCGAAGTGAAAGGACTTATCTTTTTGTAGGTAAGGAGTTACAGGTTTTTTTTTTTTAATTTAATAACTAACATATTGTGTTTGAAGAATCATTATTTAATGGGGGAAAATATCTACGATATATATATTTATATTACTGTTCGGTTATTTATTAAATTACTCTGGAAAATAAATGTTGTTATAAGCACATTCTGTACCTATGTAGACCGATGCTGAAATATTAAATTTAACTAAGGGCAATGTGCAAATACTTCAAGCTCTGCAACAATTTGTTGTTTTGTTAAATTAAATGTTTGTGATATAATTATCCAAGTAAAATAATTAGGCAGCAAAATTACGAAAATATTTATTTCTAACACCTTTTTTTTTCAATTACTATAGAAAATATGATAGAACTAGTTCTGAGAGTTATACATAGTACTGCGGATATCCTGTTAATCTATTATCTTTGGAGCGAATGAAATTGATAGTGTGGTTAAAGGAAATATTTATTTAAAATGTAATGCACTACAGAATTTTCTCTACTATAATATGTTAAGTTTATAGTTATAGAGAAAAAAATTCTTTCTTCACCGTAACTTTATATGTTTGCCATTCGATATGATTAATACCCCCCCCCCCCTTTCCCTCAAATCGGTTACTTAGACAGTACTGTATTTCCAGAATATTTTAATTAACATTTTAAAAAAAAAGTTAAGGTCTTTTTTAGAACAAAAATTTCAGTCTCAAAACAAACATGCATCTAAAAAAAGTTACAAAACAATAGTAGTTCAAAATGTACACATGTCGGCGGTGGTATTTGAAATTGGCAGAGAGTATGTTTCAAATTCAAGTGTTAATGCCCAATGTATTTTATTCATTTATTATCTAAATGTTGGAATCAAATCTAGAAATGATGAAAATAAATGTTATAACTTGTTGGAAATACTCGCACTTCGCCTTCGATGTGACGAAACTTTCACACCTGCACAGTGTCGAATGATTTTGATTGACAGCACAAGCACGTGGACTTCGTGTGAACTTGAAGCAGGAAAATAAAAACGAGTATGACTGTCAAACAAATGGATATGATTTGTTGATTAAAAAAAAGTTACTTTCACTGTCTGATATATTTAGAAAAAAAAATTCAGAGTTTTTGTTTGATATAGGTACAAACATTTAGTAAAGCCTGAAAGGAGGGGGGGGGGGGGCTAAAACGGTATCTCTCTCTCTCTCTCTCTCTCATTTGTCTGTTTAATAAACACTATAACAGCATATTACTTAAATATCAAGTTCTGAAAATTGAATTTATAACAAATAATATGAATATGCATCTTTGTATTATCTTGTCCGAGTATAATCACGGCCATCTACAGATACATGTAGAAGTCTGCTCATTAAATCATCATGAAAAATAGAGAAGTGACACAATATATTATTGTATTAAACATTTAAAATACGAGCGTATAAATGCAAAACGTCCACTGACCTTTGTAATTATTATTTTTTTTCATTACTTTACACGAAATCGCATTGACACAGAGATATATGAATGGATGTTACAACCGCTTTAATTCATTCTGTAAGTCAGAAGTTTTCTCTGATTTGTTATCAAATAAGAATAAACATTTTTATTTTCCAACTAAAAAAACATCTTTTATACTTCAGCGTTCGGCAACAATTACAATGTTTTAATGCGATAAAAATCGTGTGATTAAAAACTTAATGTGCATGCATCGTCTTTCTTAGGACAATTTTGGAGAATTTATTTTATTGACTTATTTATTCATTCATTTATTGGTTTACTTATTTATTATTTATTTATTTATTTATTAGGGTCTTCCGTCTTCAGCGGAAGACCCTTCTATTATTCTTATGTTTCTTTTTCAATTTTCTTATTATTATTCTTTTTTTCTGCACAAATTTTGTGCAGACGATTTCTCAGAGATGGATTGATGGATTTGCCTCAGATTTTCAGGGTTGGTGCTAGGTTATCTGAAGTTAATTCCGGCTAAATAATTTTTTGAAAATCACTTCCGGTCGAAAGTTATCGCCCTTTTAATAAAATTCAGAGGACCTCCTTGTCTGTGATGGAACTCAAAAACGGCTTAAGCTAGAACGCTGAAATTTTCAGTGATGATAGAGGACATGTTGCCATTTTGCACCTGGGTTTAGATAATTTCCGAAAGTGTCTAGTATGGAAGCTCGGTAGGGGTCAAAATTTAGGTCACGAATCATGAGTGAACTTTTGAGACATTTTGTATCATATCTTTTAAAGTATAATTATTTTGTAAAAACATACTGAACAATATTTGTGCAGAATGACAAGATCTTTAATATGATATCAAGAATAAAGGGCTGACTTGTCATGTTAGGGGCCGAGAGGGGCCAAAAGTATTAAATCAATAACTCTTTAACGATCAATATTTTGCTATACATTACTGAAGCAAAAATGTTTATCTTAACAATTTACAACCATATATTATAATATATACATCATATGTTACATAATTAGGGGCCATAAAGGGCCAGAATGCCAAATCTTTGGCACTCTCTATTTCGAAAGTTTGAAATATTTTGATAAGCAATATTGAATAAAAGATGTTCAAAATAATGTTCTAAACAATATTTAACCTTTCAATTTTTGCTAAACTTCCCCATTAAGGACTTGAAGGGCTGGCCCCTAAATATATCTTTTGCATATAACTCGGAAACGAAAAAGAATTTCTGAATAGTTATTGAACAAAAAGTGTTCAAAATCATGAGAGCGTTAAAGTGATATGAAGAAAAAGGGGCTGGCCCCTCAAAATAGGGGCTGAGAGGGGCCCAAAGTCTTTGAACAATAACTCTTTAATGATCAATATTTTGTAATGTATTACTGAAGCAAAAATGTTTATCTCAACAATTTACAACTATATATTATGATATTCATATCATATATTAAATAATTAGGGGCCATAAGGGGCCAGAATGCTAAATCTTTGACGCTTTATATCTCAAAAGTCGGAAACATTTTGATAAGCAATATTGAACAAAAGATGTTCAAAATAACGTTCTAAACAATATGCAACCTTTCATTTTTTGCTAAACGTCCCCATTAAGGAGTTGAAGGGCCGGCCCCTAAATATATCCTTCGGATATATCTCGGAAACGAAAAAGAATTTTTGAATAATTCTTGAACAAAAAGTGTTCAAAATCATGAGAGCTTTAAGGTGATATCAAGGAAAAGGGTCTGACCCATTAAATAAGGGGCTGAGAGGGGCCGAAAGTATACAATCAATAACTCTTTAATGATCAATATTTTGTAATATATTACTGAAGCGAAATAGTACATCTTCACACAATTTATCTTAATAACATGATGTTGATATCATATATTACGCAGTAAGGGGTCTTTAGGGGGCCAGATTGCATAATCTTTGGCGCAATACATCTCGAAAAGGAAGAATATTTTGATAAACAGTATTGAACAAAAGACGATCAAAATAATATTCTGAACAATATGCACTCTTTCAATTTTTGCTAGACATCCCCATTTAGGACTTGAAGGGCCGGCCTTTAATATTTCTTTTGCATATATCCCGAAAACAAAAAAGAATTTCTGACTAGTTGTTGAACAAAAAGTGTTCAAAATCATGAGAGCTTTAAAATGATATCAAGAAAAAAGGGGCTGACCTCTCACATTAGGGGCCAAGAAGGGGCGAAAGTCTTTAATCTATATTCCTTTAATGATCAATATTTTGTAAAACATTATTAAAGCAAAATTGTTCGTCTTAACAATTTATTTATATCATTATATTTGAACGAAAATCTCAGTCAAATTCTTATCTCATCTTATCAAAAATCGGACGGAAGACCCACTCGTTGCTCGCAACGAGATCTCATCTAGTTATTATTATTATTATTATTTTGCACCCAACATTATAATACAATAAAATAGTTTCAATGCAAGGAAAAGATCAGAGGCATTCCGAATATATCGTTCATCTTGCGTTCACCGTTCGTTCACCGTTCACTTTGCGTTCGCGTTTGCGCTCCGTTCGCGTTCTGCGTTCGCTCACCGTTCACCGTTCACACATCGTTCACCAAGTTGCGTTCAGCGTTCACACATCGTTCACTCACCGTTCGCTCTGCGTTCGTTCAGCGTTCGTTCAGCGTTCGTTCAGCGTTCGCTCACCGTTCAAGTGGGAAAGTAGAACGTTTCAGGGACTGTATATATATATATATATATATATATATATATATATATATATATATATATATATATATATATATATATATATATATATATATATATATATATATATATATATATATATATTCTGTTTTCCGGAATGTGAAATATTAAAACACAATTTTTTTTTGCAATTTTCTTTTTTATTCAGAGCTTCTAGATGGACTTCACACGGCAAATTTAAATAAGCGTAGCTTAAAAAAAAATTTTGTCATTGAAATTGTAAATTGTTAATTAAACTTTACAACAAAAACCACCAACAAAATTGCAGCTCATAATGTTTTAACTTAAACTTATTGTCAATAAAAACTATAGTCTAACTTTGTGAACAGGACGAAAAAAATTGAATGATGATGAATAAGCAATATTTGAAGACATTTTGCTAATTACGTCACTGAACTGGAAGTTATTGCAACAAACCATGTGGCTAAAATACATTTTGTACGTGTCATTGCTGAATATCAATTAATATTTTTTTTCTATCTTTGGCCACTGGGTTTCTGTATATCTAATGTCATTCATTAATCAGTGCAAATCTGCATTGTTGAATCATCTATTTCGATAGTGACAAAAGGGTCGATAAATAAAGAATTGTTTAAGATATGCACAAGAAAATGACTAACTAGGAAACAGTCTGATCAATTTAACCTTTGTACACTCCTACAATCTTTATGCATGTGATTGTTTGTGCTATGTTCAAATATGGATATCCTGTCCTTTAGATTTAATGCACAAAAATGACGAAACATTTGCTATTGGCACATGTATAAAGTCAAGTTAAAAGTCTTAATGATATTTTCAAATAATTAAATTTCAAAAAAAAAAAAAAAAAAAAAAAAAAAAAAAAAAAAAAAAAAAAATCCAGAACACAAAGGAGAATTTGTAGATTTTTTCTAATTAAAGCAAATGGATAAATTACTCAAAAAAAATGTTGTTATAATTCATAGATTTTTTAGGAAGTGAAAATAGTTATTTGAAGTGAACTTTTAAACATGCCTTTCACCAGAAAATGAATCATATTTCATTAAAACGAATAAATACACATGAAATTTTGAAGAGAGGTACAAAGAATTGTTAATTGTGAAGTTTAAATGTGAAATAACCGTCTCCTATATATATTAAGGAAAGTGTTGAGATTTCAGTACTGTGTTATAAAAATATTAAAGAGCAGATACTTTCTGTTAGAGCTCCATAACGTCATATACGACAATTACACTCCAAACGTAAATTCCAAGACCTTAATTTGTATTTTTTAGATGACCATACACCACTTACTCAAAGAAATAAATGAAAATATGTTACTGGTACTGGTTTAATATTATATTATTGAAAAAGATATGTTTTCAGTGAAAAAAGGAAAGGTTATTCTTAGAAAAAATAAAAAATAAAAGCTATGTTTCTAGTTCTTTGCATTGAAGATATTAAAACACAGTGTAGATTTCTTCTCAAAAAATAACACAGTCAGCTCTCTTTCATTAAATAAGCTTTTGAATAGACAAGTTTTGGTCATCATTTGGGATCAAGTATCTCAAAGGACTTAAAAAGTAATTTAGAAATCATTCCCTCGCAAAGAAGAAGGTACGGTTTTAGCTTTATTGTGCCCTAAAAACTTAATGTTTTCAAGAAGTTTTGAAACTGGCTTAAATATTCGTTGAGTATATGACTGTGATGAATCAGTAAAGAATACGACATGAAGGAGTACCATTCTGGAAATATGTCATCATTAATGTGCTGCATGTCTCTGTTTTAAACAGAAAAAGCCTCAAAATGACCCATTTCAAGGGTTATTTTCCTTAAGAAAATAGCGTCCACAGCCGTCGCCCACTTTAATTTTCGGATGTGTTGTGTAAAATTCTTTGAAAAATCACATATCTCAAAATCTTTGTGGGCGATGCCTATGGACAATATTATCTGAAAGAAAATTCCATTGAAAAATTGGTGTCTTCTGCAACTTTTTAATAAAAAACGGGAAATTGCACAAGTTAATGACGTCACAGTTAGCATTTAGAAGGTCCTGTGATAAAAATGATTTGTATGATCTTTCTGCGTGGATTTTCAATGATTCAAAAAGCATGGGTTTTAATTTTTTACATCACTTTCATTCAAAAAAAAAAAAAAAAAAAAAAAAAAAAAAAAAAAAAAAAAAAAAAAACAGGGCAAGATTTGTATTGAAACCGTACCTTGTTCTTTAAAGCTAGCAATCCATGGAAATGATCTTTTCTCTGCATGAAATGGTGTCATTGAAAATAATCTTTTGATGTGTATCCAAAATATGCTAACAATTTTTTGTCCCTTCATAACTTTTTGATGTCTTTATCTAGTCGACATTTAACAGTTACCCGTTTCCTTAATAAAGTATTCCTGGCGTTAATCATACTTCCTTAGGAAACTGCCCCAGAAGTTATTTTAAAAATGCATAGAAAAGTTTTTTGCTTGATAATACGTCATAGAAAGAGTTCAAAATTTGCAGCTATAATTGTAACAATAAAAAAAAAAAGAATTTCAATGGTAGTCCCCACAAACCGTATTAAATGTTAACTTGTCAATGCAATTAACAACCTAATTACATCACTGTAATTCCTGCACATTTCATTGTCAACTGTAAGTGACATTCCTATGAAGTGTTACGTTCGAGATAATAGTCAGTCATACCAGCAAGTTTAAAAAACACGTTTCATTCTAGTAAATGAATTAAGTCGGTATTCTTATGTCTATCAATGAAAACACAAATCAGGGAAACTTTACATGAACTTAAATCTACTTTCATTTTCTCTTGCAATTCTATATTTCTGTTCAGTATATGATATACATATTTATTTGTTTACATTATTTATTTTGTTTGAAAATATACCTTTGTCATCTACTTAAGGTATGTCACTCGTGAAATTTGTTATATCAAGGATTTTTTGAAAAGTATATTTTAGATAAGTACTCACATAGTATGACTCAAAATCGCAGAGAAAATGGGGGGTCAGTGTGCATCTTACTGAGCTACGGTACAATTAAGTTGACCTTTTTGCACTTAAATTTTAACTCTTTGGTTAATTACTTTAACCTTTATCATATTTTATCAGATGTAACCATAGCAATAAATATAATCTTATTTTACGCAAAATACATTGAGTAATATTTATCATTGAACAAATCATGCAAATTAATGCGCGTAAATTATTGTGTGACCTTTTTGCACTAAAAAGTAACATATTTTTGGTATTAAAAATCTAAATAGGCAATAAAATATGTTCTTGTATCAAACTTTCTACGACTTAACTACTGATTGGTCACAAGTATCGAGTAGTTTAAAATAATGAAAGAAAAAGTTGGGGTCAGTGATGTAAATTTTGAAATATTGCTCCAAATATGCAATTTTCTGCCAAAAAACAGTGTAAATTTTATCTTGACTTCTTTAATATATCTTCATTTCTCTGGGAAGTTTGTTGAGGGAAGGTGTAAAATTTGTTCTAAAAATATAAATTGAGACCTATGTTTAATATTCCTAGCATATCATAACGGAAAATATTCTCAGAGTAAAAGTATGTGAGGCTAAAGTTCCAAGATATTGAATTTAATAAATGTGCAGATTTGCAGAATTTTCTGCTGAATATCCTTCCACCACAAGAAATAGTCCCTCATAAATCTTGCTTCTTTATGAATTTTTGAGCAGTTTTTTCATTGAATGTTGAACAACTTACATTGTTTAATTTAAGTATGTTATAAAAATTGAATTTTATTAAATAGTTTTGAAGTAAGAGGTTCTGACTGAACTTTTCTAAAAAGCTGACGAGTGACATACCTTAAACGACAATAATAAATTTGTAGAAAAGATAGATTTATGGTATTTTTTAAAAAAAAAAATATTTTTCATCTAGAAAAATAAAACAATTTTCATGAAATGCTCTTGAATGACCAATATGACATTGAGGCGACAAATACATGAAAACTGGTCAACGAACACATTTGTATGATTGATTGATTGTATGTTGTTTAACGTCCCTCTCGAGAATTTTTCACTCTTAAGGAGACGCCACCACTTGCCGGTGGAGAGCTGCAAATTTTGTCCTATGCTCGGCACTTACGGCCATTGAGCAGTGAGGGGTCTTTTTCGTGCCAGCACCAACTGCGACACGGGACCTCGGTTTATACGGTCTCATCCGAAGGACCGGTCTCCACGTCCCACAGTGGGATTCGAACCCGCGACGTAAGGATCAATTCCTTACTTCGCGACTCTAGAGCAGACTCTCTAACCACTGCGCCACGCGGGCGACCACATTTGTATGATACGAAGTCAATATCATTTTAAGTGGTTAAATACATGTACCAGAATTATTTTCTTGCAAAGAAAGTCCTGCTCATGTTTGCACATTTGTATTTATCCTGTAACGTGAATGTCAATTTCAACAAGCAACATTTTATGCAATGCCTTTTCATCAGATCTGAGGACGTGCATCAATTTGACATACTGATCAATTGTTAATATTGCTCAGAATAACTCTGTGTCGATGTTTGTATGTAAATACATGTACATTACATGAGTATTTCCCTGTTATAAAATTTCATTAATCTTTTATAACATCCGTTTGTACTTTTCGCTAATTAAATTCATATTCTGAAAGAAATCAAAACTTTTCATTAACATCATTTATATTTTTAAAAACTATCAAATTCGAATTTTAAGGTCTTAAACGATTTCTAAATGAGATTTGCAGCCCTGTTATTTCATGAAATATATGGAGATAACGAACAGTATTCAAGCTCAAAAGTCCATTAAACATTACAAAATAATTGCAGAGCAAACACGGACCTCCAAAACATCAGAGGTGGGATCAGGTGCCATGGAGGAGTGAGCATCCTCTGCCGACCGGTCACACCCACCGTGTGCTCTTTGTCATGATCGGGAAATAACGGGAAAATATTAATCTACAAAAAGGACAAATCGATGTGTGAATCTAGGTCTTTTACAGACATCTTCGTTCATAAATCCTTTATATATAGAAAAAGTGCAACAGAATACCAATTATAAATTACCCCTAACTCTCTACACTGACAAAAGGGATGTTTGTCTTCCGTAAAAAGACATGATCGTTTGAGTAAAACTTCTTGTATTTTCAAATATTTTAATTGTCTAATAATGCGTCAAAATGTGAGACAATTGTTTCATAATCTTTTATCTAGAAGAGTTTTCCATGAAGCATTTGTTATTTTGGAGATACGATGATTAATTTTTTTTTCTTAAAATTACTTAAAAAATTCAAACGATCGAAATAAATTAATAGTTATTTGAAGAAAAGACTACTAAAGACAATGGATGCTCCTGTCATCTTGTGTCTATTTCTGAATGAATAAATACCAGGTTAATCAAATGATTATAATTAGATAATTTTAGTTTAATTAGTAATAATCAATCTTTATCAGTTCTTTTAATGCGGTTGGTTAGGTTTTACTATTTTCAATTTAATCAAACAATATTTATCAAAATCGATTTTCGTGATTTGACTTCTTTAACAACTTATCAACACCAACAACTGTTAATTGTTCTTAAATATAAATAAAAATAAATTTAAAGTACCGCAAGAACTAATTAGCTTATTTTTTAGTATTTATCTTCCGCCTGGATTAATATTTGACTTTATTCCGAGATTGTTTTGTTAAGAAGTTGTGAAAAAGTACAGTAGAACTCGATTATCAGAAAGTCACAGGATTTCATTACAACCAAAATATTCCTTATATTCATTGAAATAAACTTTGTGCAGAGTTTCTCGCAGAATTCATTAAAGATTTAAAAAAATATGGGTGAATCCTTCTCTTTTTTTAACTTAGTGAATTGGTGTTGCTATTTGATTTTAGAAAAATAAGAGCTGCATGATCAATTTTTTAAATGTTGCACTACATCAGAGAACATTTTATAGAAGGTACATTTAAGGAATGTTTTTAGCTTTATGAGTGATATTTGTATATACACATAGACTTGCCATGCAGGCATATTTCATGAAGCGCGATTTCGCTACACGCTAATAAAATTCATGAATCAATCATTTTATTTACATTTGTCAAACAAACAAAAATACATCCAAAGTGGAATGTTCGCAATCTTTTATCGTTTTATTTTCATTACTAGTTCGGAAGCCTCATTATGATGGCACTTTAGCGCGATTTTTCTTTGCATGGCTATATAGAAATTTGCAATCAAGTCTATTTCATAGTTGGTTTATTAGGAAAACACTGCAAATGTTTCATATTTCAATAAAAGGTGAAATTATAGAACAGTGATTAATCCTATACACATATATGCAGATTGATTAAAATACAAAATCGAGAAAAGAAAATTACAAATGCCTGGAAACAAAAGTGTATAACGGTATGCAAATTCCCTAAAGTGCCTCTACAACCCACTTCAAATATCAACAGGACATAACAATCACGTTCTGAGGATCTGACTAATCATCGCTTTATTATTTCCCCAATCTCCAAATGAACAAGAATATGTTGATCTTTACACTCATGAATTGTAGAAGAGGTGTGTGTGTGTGTAAATCATATTTCTGTTTGGAAACGCTTCTGATATAGATATTTTTAAATTTAGATATGCTGTGGCATATTTATTATACATAATCAACTACGTAGCTGTATTGGGAAGTGCAGCTGCGATAAATCAACCCCACCCAATCTTAGGCTGATGATTGGGGAAAAAACTACATTTCATCTTCCAAAGACAATTTATAAGTAAAGGTTTTGTTTATTAAATTTACGAACAGAAGGCAAACTATTTGATATCAAGAAATGTTCCCAATTCGCTGTGGTTTATTAAATTAATTCAAATTAATATTGAAAATGAGATCGCCAAATGTCATTGCCAGTTATAATTATAGATAACACTACGGCATCGATTGCAATAAATTCACTTGTTCTTGTTAAAATCTATAAATATTAAATGGACAGAATAGAAAACAATGAAAATGTAATTATAAATGCCAATGCGTTTTCTTCCATGATATCCACGGTAATAAAATCTTTGTAACATCTTTTCTTATCATCCTTTTGTTTTCATGTCATGTTATTAATTTCCATTTTATAAAGAAAAATATCAAAATATTATTAACACCAATTATATTTTCAAAGATTTTTGAATACAAGTTTTCAGTTTTTATCTGATATCAATATGATATTTGTAGTTCTAGTATTTCATAGTTATCATCAATGTCCAGATAGTTGATGAGTGCATTTTACAAGAATTATGCATTTACTCTTAGCTCAGAAATCCTATAATCATATATATATATAGAGAGAGAGAGAGAGAGAGACTCTTACAGAATAGAGATACAGAAACCAGGAATATGTACAGTAACATCAGGGATGATAGTCTTTTCACAATCGGTTAACAAAGAAATTCAATGGAAAAATTCGTGTATTTTCAAACAAATACTTCGTTAAATGGACACAATGAATACATTTTCTGCTATCTGTAAGACTTCTCAGTGTTCCATAAAGCTATTCTTTTCCTGAAGGTATGAAGATAAAATGATTTTTTTTCATTACTGAAAGAAAGCAAATGGAAAAATTCATAGTTATATATGCTTATATTTCAATAGAAGAAAAACAAAACAATTAAAGGTGGTATCATGCTTAACTCTTATGAATTAAAAAAAAACAGATTACTCAAATGATTTTAATTTTATGATTTGAGATTCATAGCCAATGATCAATCTTGCCCGTTCTTTGAATGCTGCGGTTGGTTGGGATCTGTTACCTTCAATATAATCAGACATACATAAATGAATTCGATTTTCCAGGAATTCATTGTTTGAGGTCTTTAAAGACAAACATACAAACTACACAGCCAATTATAGCTTTGAAATGTAAATAAATTCATTTAAAAAAAAATGAATTTAAGTTATTGCATTATAAAAGAAAAAAAAATCAATGTTCATTCTTTTCTGCAAGGACATTTTTGAAATAAAGGCAATATCTCCATTCTTTTATTAAACCAAATAAAATTGGTTATCTGTATTTTTAAAATATATATTAACTACCATCAAAACCTTATTAAGCAATCAGAGATTTAGGAACAACTTGAGATTAAATATATATTTGTTATTTTATTTGTCATCTGCTCATTGTGAAGCACATAACAAGAAGTTATGAGTATTTTGCAAGTAACCAAATTACTACTGGTACAGTTGGCACTTTATTTTGTGTTTAGTGTCCTTTGATAGGGCACTTTATCCGCATGGTCTACAGACCACCAATCTGATGTGGACATTGGATTATACTAATGGAGTGGTGTCCGATCTAGGGGGATTCGCCGATTTGATAGCTGAACCCCACTAAAACTGGGTATAATCTCCAGCCCCATTGCTTTGAGAATGATATATCTGCCTTGAAATGTACATAATTGTATTTTGTAGAATATGAAAAATTAAGCATTGTATTCATACTATAAAATACTTTGGTTTTTGTATTTAAAATGTTTTGTAATTTTATAACGAATTAAAACACTTCTATATAATTCTTTTTATGTTTGAGGCGGCTGGGATAAACGGGTTTTGATATCATGAATGGATATATATAGTACAGGCGAGGTTAACAATAGTTTTCGAGGGATGAATATTTTCAATGCCACCCCAAACTAAACATATTATACTGAGTGTTATACAAATACACATAAAATCTGCGCAGTTATCATTTTTCGGAATATCAGCCTTCGTCGAGCAATGTCGAATGTTGCTACGATTGAGGGCGTGGTTTCATCATTCAGAGGTTAATAGTTTTTTTAAACATTTTTATGACTTAGATTTAACCTATTTACATGAAAGTATGATAAAATAAAATATTTTGTTTTCTAGACTAGTTTTTTTAGCCCACCTGAGCTGAAAGCTCAAGTGAGCTTTTCTGATCACATTTTGTCCGTCGTCCGTCTGTCCGTCTGTCTGTCTGTCTGTCGGTCTGTCCGTCCGTCTGTATACTTTTCACATTTTTGACGTCTTCTCCAGAACCACTGGGCCAATTTCAACCAAACTTGCCATGAAGCATCCTTGCGTAAAGGGAATTCAAATTTGTTCAAATGGAGGGCCACGCCCTCTTTCAAGGGGAGATAATTAGGAATTAGTGAAAAAATAATGGCGTCATTTAAAAATCTTCTTCTCAAGAACCACTAGGCCAGGAAAGATGAAACTTATGTGGAAACATCCTCAGGTAGTGTAAATTCAAGTTTGTTCAAATCATGACCCCCGGGGGTAGGGTGGGGCCACAATGGGGGATCAAAATTTTACATAGAAATATATAGGAAAATATCTTTAAAAATCTTCTTCCTAAGAACAGCAAAGCCATGATTAGTCATATTTATATGGAAGCATCCTCAGATAGTGTAGATTCAAGTTTGTTCAAATCATGATCCCCGGGGTAGGGTGGGGCCACAATGGGGGATCAAGGTTTTACATAGAAATGTATAGGAAAATATCTTTAAAAATCTTCTTAAGAACAGCAAAGCCATGATTGGTCATATTTACATGGAAGCATCCTCAGGTAGTGTAGATTCAAGTTTGTTCAAATCATGACCCCCGGGGGTAGGGTGGGGCCACAATGGGGGATCAAAGTTTTACATAGAAATATATAGGAAAATACCTTAAAAAATCTTCTTAAGAACAGCAAAGCCATGATTGGTCATATTTATATGGAAGCATCCTCAGGTAGTGTAGATTCAAGTTTGTTCAAGTCATGACATCCCCCTGCCCCCCCCCCCCCTTCCGGATAGGATGGGGTCACAATGGGGGATCAAAGTTTACAGAGGATTATATAGGAAAAAATCTTTTTCTCAAGAACAGACAAGCCAGGATTAGTCAAATTAATATGGAGGCATCCTTGGGAGTGTAGAATGAAATTTGTTCAAATGAGGGCCCCTGGAGGTAGGGTGGGGCCACAATGGGGGATCAAAGTTTTACATATGAATATATGGGAAAAAATCTGCTGCTCAAGAACAGCAAAGCCATTTGTTATATTGATATGAATGCATCATTAGGTAGTTTAAAATTCACCCCCCCCCGTAAACTTTTCAATACTGAACTAATTTTTGCTTTTTTTCCTAGCCAAAGTGCTCAGGTGAGCGATGTGGCCCATGGGCCTCTTGTCTTTAAGTATCATTGAAAACAAATTAAATTATTTTGTTCTGTATTGTATAAAATATTATTTCAAATTGCAGATTTAATAGCGTATTTGTTTGCAGATTAAATATCAATTAAAAGTGCAAATATGAAAGTCTAATGCTTTGCATCAAAGCAATATTAGTGACGAAAAAATCAAACTTATTGAATGTACATGAATAATTTTTTACTGTCAAACGCTTTGAGAAATTACAACAAATGTGTCAAACAACAGTTTGTGCAGGTGCTTGCAAATGTCAAATTAATATGTATGGTCAAGAATTAAACTAACTGACAAAGATATTATCATGTATAAAGTGACCGCAATTTTCTTCAGCCTATCATTTTCGATTGCATAAGAGGAATATGCTTACATCTATAGTAGTAAGGGAGCAAAAAACATTTACATTTTGTTCGACATCACAGTGCATTCTATAAAAAGAAATTTATATATAATGAAATAAAAGAAAACGAATATTGAAAAATCCCAAACGTGCAAATCTTACAAAAATACGAAATAGAGAAAAAAGGTAAAATCAATGACCCCACAAAAATATGAATAAATGTTTGCATCTTCCCTTTGGTGCCTCAGCAAGCTACTTCAAATATCAACAGGACATACCAATCACGTTCAGAGGGCTTGACCAACCATTGTATTATATTTTTTCCAGTCTCCAAGAAAGGAATGATATTTTATGTCCCCGGAATTCAAAAGAGATTTAAATCTGCAAAACATATTTCTTCTTGGAAACACATTATTTGCATTTATATTTATATATGATGTGACACATTTTTTTTCTTACATCTAGCTGAAAGGGAAGTGCAAGTGGAATAAACCGACCCCATTTAATCCTAGGCTTATAATAGACCTAATGGGAAAACAAATCGTATTTCTAGAAAAATGTTATTGTGAAAGCTTTGAAGATAC
The DNA here is from genome assembly GCF_033153115.1 of Saccostrea echinata. NCBI lineage: Eukaryota > Metazoa > Mollusca > Bivalvia > Ostreida > Ostreidae > Saccostrea > Saccostrea echinata. The sequence continues at coordinate 3,510,419 of NW_026889807.1, read as the reverse complement.
AGCATGCCAAAAAAGGAAAGGGAAATATTTGTTTAATACATTATATTACTCCTCATTCAACTTAGTTATAAGGAAAACCAATTATTGAAGATTTTGTACAAAATTCTTAATTCCACGGTCAGTTATTTTTGTTAAAGACACCTTACCTTGCATTGTTTTAAAAAAAAGAGCTAGGTTAACTTTATGCATAAAATGGCCCTGTAGGTTTACCAGTTTAATAACAAACACTCTAAGTCCCATTTCAAACATCAGTATAAATAAGAGACTATTAAGTGATTTCATTCCTATAAAACATAGTTTCCTCTGATGGTCCAGGTATTGGAAGACAAGCTTTATTTTGTGAAATTGCAATATTCTTGAATTTTTGCAAGAAAACCGGTTTTTTTTGAGTACTTTCAGGGAAGAATCAAAATATGAGCCCACCCCTCGATTAATTTTTTTTTTATTCTTCAAAGCAGTTCTATCATCATATAACTGCACTATTTAGATAAAAGTTTGCGCTTGCTCTCTACTTGATATTGAAATATAGTTTCAACGTTTTGCCGTTTTGTAGAAATTTTGTGGATATGGGAAAACATCATAATGCATTGACTAGCCGGAAAATTATGTCATTTTTGAAAGATAAGCAGTCATTAGGGGTGTAAATGTATTTCATTCATTGTCAACTAAAACTAAGAAGTTTCACTTTTTAAAAAAAATTTCACAGGGCCAACAAGGCCCTAAGAGAACCTTGCTCTTTATACGTTAAATTTATTTTCAAAGTTTCCATAGCCAAAAACAATATGAAATAAATTGCGTTCAATAAATTCAATAAATCTGTATGTTCAATTTCTGTTCAAATATTTAAAAGAAAAACATTTTTTTTGCAGATAAGCTTTAAGACAGAAAACTAAATTATTATTACCTATTGTTTATTTCAAAATTCATTATTTTCCCTCTAATTGATTGTACACTCATTGAAAAAAAAAAACAACTTACTATAAAAGATTATTAATGGGTTGCCCCAGATCTCCATTCCTTATAAATAAGACTACGACAATACGCCAATAGCATCACATTACCCTGATAAATATGAATTTATGTACTAAAAAATGTGTTTACACAAAAATGCGTTCAAGCTAAAATTTACGCGCAAAAATCTGTAGATATGTTATTTGGAAATATTTGCATTTCTATCTGTTTTCTCTGTGATTCTGTAGTAACTCTTTGAAAGTTGTTTGTTGATTTCTCGATATTTACAACTTAATGTAAACATCGCCAAGTGAAAGGTCAAATGCCTAATATGCATGTCAATATCTGTGTCTGGCATCAGTGGGCGGGATTTATGGAAATTAAAATGGAATGCCTTTTCTATTTTAAATCTCTTAGATAGCATTTGTAATTTATATTTACTTTTCTATTTCGTCGCCCTCGTGGCGCAGTGGTAAGAGCGTCTGCTCTGGAGTCGCGATGTATGGAGTTGATCCTTACGTCGCGGGTTTGAATACCATGCGGGACATGGAGACGGGTCCTTTGGATAATAAAACCGAGGTCCCGTGTCGCAGTAGGTGCTGACACGAAAAAAAAATCCCTCACTGCTCAATATTCCTGAGTACCGAATATAGGTCTAAATTTGCAGTCCTCTACCGACAAGTGGTACGTCTCCATATGATTGAAAAATTCTCGAGTGGGACTTTAACAAACATTTCTATTTCAAATATAACTGTAAATATGATGAATTACTGACTAGTTTGTTGCATATATCAGGGACATCATTGACAGATGGAACGTGGGCATCACCTGTTATGCAAATAATCCCACGTTTCCAGCTGTTATCAATGCCCTGACATACCCACCGAATCAGGCAGTGATTCCCTAATACAATTAAACGATAGATAATTTCTCTTAAAAGTCAGGGACTTTGAAGACAAAAACATAAGGTGATAATATTCAAAATTAAAATTTAATGACAATACAATGCACACAGATATGTCTAAAGAAAATAAATCAAATCATACTATGAAATTCATAGACTTACAACGCTGGATGCAAAACAAAAAAAAAACAAAACAAAAAAGGGTTTATATGAACAATTTATCATGCATTTAATAGCTCTCTACATTGAAAACAAACAAATGACATTTTGTGGACAGGAAAGATATCACCAACCTCTGAAAAAAGAGCTTGTTGCCTCTTAGAAAAATTGTAAGAATTATTTTTAGCAAACGTGTAGGATCGATGCGAAGTTATCGCAAAAATTTGTTTCTTATTCAAGGAAATCTTGCGTTCTTGTGGTAATAACTTGTAACCTTTAAATCTTAACAAATACAAATTATGGGAAAAAAAATCAGCTGGAGAAACCTATTTGAAAGAACTTTTTGTAACTTAATAAAATATAAAATTTTCAGGTAAATACAATTATGAGTCATCTAAATCCTGGTTAACAAATTATCAAATTAAATCAATGCTACGTCACTTTCCAGCCTTTCAATTTTTAAGTAGAACATAATGAAGATTTTTCAGTTTTTACTTGATTTTTTTGCAATTTAAACAGCTGCTTTTGCAGCATTGAAAGTGCATGTGGCTGAAAGTTTGGTGGAAAATCAAGCATTCAAGAAAAACAAGCATTATTTTATTAAAATCATATGACAGCTTTTCTTATTATCAGTTCATTTCTTTGGAAATCAATAATGAAAAAAATCTACAGGAAGAAAAAAAAGGAGGAGAAAAATCATGAACAATTGATCAATCAAAAGAATCCAAAATAAATGATAACCAATGAAAGATAGAAATTTTACTTGATAAAAAGAAATTAGATGTGTATTTTAATCTCATCGCCGCATCCATAAAAAAAAAACACCTGAGGCATCGTCACAGGTAAAATACAGGTAAAATACAGGTAAACAAAGGTGCTTAGTATTCATCAGCATTCCCGACACATAAATATCGCCAAACCACAAATATCTGTCAAAATTTAGCCATAATTATAATGCAAATAATAATTAATAATAATTAGGATTCTGCACCTATTTGCTAAAATATTAGGTTTGTCATCTTTACGCCCCGTTGAAAATGACCGAAAATCCGGAACTTCCTTTTTGTGACCTTTTGTATATAAGACGAGCTCTGAATGAGTTTTACACATTGTGATTGAGTTCAGTCTTGTATTGTTGGCTTTGTTTAATCTTAGTCCTCTTGATGTTTATTCTCATTATGAAGAATTACTGCAGTCTATTTTTCATTGTTTCCTTAATATCACTTTGTCTGGCTGATGACTGTAAGTATATATATTTCTTAAGGTTGTTTTTTTTTCCCCCTCAATTTTTTATATAAAAATGTGGTTTGGTCTGTATACGTATGAAGAGTTGTAAGTGTACTTGATAAAAAGTCCTAGTATATCAATAATTCTTATAGATATTTAGATGTTTTTTAAAGTCAGCGCGTTTATGTAAAAGAACAAAACAAGGTTTGTACCAATCTCCAAAAATTCAGTATTTTGCTATCCAATACTATATAAAAAGTTATGTTAATTCGATCTGTTCTTGGACTCAAACGTAAAAAAAAAAATGTTTTTCTTTATTTTATTGTGTTCTAAATTCTGGTCATTCAGTTTCAATTATATTAAAAACGTAAGTATATGCGGAGATAGTTTTTGTAAGGATTTTTTAAGTTTCATTTCTTTTCTTCTATGAAATTAGCATGCCTTATTTTTTTAATTAAAAGCTTACCAATTAAGATGGTGTGTAAAATCATAGTATGCAAGAATATCTAATTCAACAAAGGATGCAAGAATATTTTATTCAGAAACAAAATTTATTTTATTCCTTAAGAATGGCTTATACCTTCTGAATTTGGAAGCGCATAATTTAATCAATAAGGCATTTTCTCGGTGTGCAAAATATTTAATGGTAAATTCCAACGTCAGAAAACCGAAGAAGCCATTCATGTACATATACAGCCAGATGCCTATCATAGCTAACTTTTTTTTCAAAGATCATGCATAAAGAAATGCGAATTTATATTATATGAACTCAACATAAAGAGAAAGGGATAAAGTCACCTTAATTCTTTAAACTCAGAAATTTAAATCCTTTGAACTTTGATTTCTAGATCCTTTAAACTTTGACTTCTAATGCTTTAGTATTCCTGCTTATCATTTTCTTCAATAGCTGAAAGTTTGCTCTTGTTCAAGTGAAAAAAAAGCCTCAGAATATAGTAGATATTCTTTTATTATTGATCTAATCTTTTTTTTTACTTTTCTTTAAAAAACATTATAGCACATGACGGAGTGTGTTCTGTGGGCTATGACACATATAGAGTAGGACAAACATTTCTGGATACCACAGGGCGACAATGCATGTGTGGACAGGATTATAAAATTATCTGTGACACAAAGGGTTGTAAGTGTTGGTTTATACACTCCTTAATTTTCAGTCTAAATAATTTACAGGGTTTTCCCTTTACTTGATAATGAAAAGGAGCACAGAGTGGGTGTGACTGGGGATGCTTACTCCTCCAGGGCACCTGATCCCACCTCTTCTTTCAGAGATCTGTGTAGGCTCTGCTCATTATTTATACTGTTTAAATGGACTTTTGAGAATGATCACTTTTGTTATCCTCAAATTTTATTCATAACGATTTATTTTCTCTGATACTTTTTAGTCTATTATAAAAATAAGCTAAGAAAAATTCGGTTTGGCCTGATGATCATAGACGGCTTAGCTTTCTTCGATATATCCAGTTATAGATTTATTATTCATAATAATCGTAGGGAAAATATTTTCAATACTTTAAATATGCAACTTCGCTACCAAGGTATTTCACTGTACTTGGAGGATATGGTAATAAGGTTCTAATAGTCTACAAAACCCTTTCAAAGCTGTTACCGACGAAAATATCATCCCTACTGTAAAATTGTGTTGAAACAGCAGAATATAATAAACCGATTATATATTTGAATATATTATGATTCGTGTTTTAAATATATAAACGAACCCCTACACACGATTTTGTTTTTTGTCAGATTGTGACTACCTTGGTCAGATCTACAAAGTAGGAGCTGCTTTTCCAGTAGGAGATGGTTGTAATAAATGTGTCTGTGGCAGTGATGGAACTGTAGAATGTACTAAAGAGCCATGTTATCCAGGTAATAAAGGATCTAAATAAGTTCAGTTTAATATTGTTCTACTAGTATTGAGATTTTTTTTTTTAACAAATACATATAATAAAGTGTGTCTTAACTGTTGTTTAAAAATATCCAATCTTATTGGATTATTTTGGAACTTCCTTAGTCCTTATATATTTTGAGCTAATTTATCCAGTATGTACCAAATTATAGGAGATTTCTATTGTGGTATTATTCCCTAGAGGTATTTTTCAATTAAATCCAAATCTGGAGTTTCTGGTCGACATATCAACGTTGTAAAAGTGTACCAACCTGTCAGGAATGACTGCACGTTGTAGATGGAAATGTGCATTGTCGGCCCTATAATTTATTTTTAAGACCTCACATATTTATTGTTTTTAAAAATATAATTAATTATGAATTGCGAAGTGTTTGAATTCCACATACACATTCTTCTTTTGTTTTATATTTGCGCAGTGAAATTTTATTTCAGAACAAGTCATTAATCTTAACTTCTCTCTCTTCAATAGATAAATGAAATTGTATCATTTCTATTTCATTCATTGCTATGATTGAGAGGTTGTTAAACTTTGACCTTTAACCTCAGGTTGCAGACACCTTGGAAGGACTTACAAGGTCGGTGACCTTTTTGACCAGGGCGATGACTGTAATACGTGTGAATGTTTACCGACAGGGAAAGTCGTATGCACAAACAAAAAGTGCTTCCCAGGTAAAATACACAAATAATAATGTTTTAATTAAATTATAAAGCAGAGAAACACTCATGTAATCAAACGAACAATAGATAAAAAGGAGCCTTGAACATAATATAAAAAAAAATACCACGGAAATATTTTTTTTCAATAGCAAATAAGTTTATTTCACACAGTCGATGATAATGTATTATAATTTATCATAATTTTGTCGATGTTTTGTTACATGTAATATACTTATTATTATTTATTTATTCATTTATTTATCTATCTATCTATCTATCTATCTATCTATCTATCTATCTATCTATCTATCTATCTATCTATCTATCTATCTATCTATTTATTTATTTATTTATTTATTTATTTTTGTACCAGCAGAATAATTCATTTTCAAATTTCTCAACTGATCTTTAATACTTCCCAGATTGCTTTTTTGGTGGCCAGAGATATTCCACCGGTGCTGTTGTTCCCAAGGGCGATGCCTGCAATAGATGCACGTGCATGGTTACTGGAGACATGCATTGTACTCAAGACTCATGTGAACCAAGTAAGTTTCCTTTTTTTTTACTTACTTCTCAAAAATTAGTATTGATTTCAAAATTGATGAATGGTTCTAAAATTTATTTACGTACAAAGAAAAGAAATATCTACAAACATTAATGAATTTGTATCTGTTTAAATTTTGGTTTAATTTGCGCATTAAAATAATTTTGCTACAAAAGTGGAAAATCTTCTCTTTTTTTAGAATGTGAAGTTAACGGAAGAGTGTACAGCCCTGGTGAAAAATTTCGGAAAGGAGACGGATGCAATGACTGTGTATGCCTGCCTGGAGGAATTGCACAATGTACCAATGCTGTTTGTTACCCAGGTAAAACAACATTCAGAGAAATATAATACTGGGGTTTTAGCATACCTTTTACTTCATAACTTTGGTCTTGGTAAGTTAATCTGCCACTGCATAAAACAAACCAGTGAAATGGATTTACATTTTACAGATTGTTTTTTCGAGGGAATGTATTATACGAGGGGTGACATGTTTGACAAGGGTGATTCATGCAACACATGCAAATGCCTGATTGACGGAACAATACAGTGTACAGAAAAATCGTGCTTTCCAGGTAAATTTTTATAAACATAGTATTAATAATTCATTCATTATTGACCTTATTTAACTATACAGTTAAATGATGATACATTACTCGCCGATATGTCAAATACCTGGGATAAATCAAAGTGAGTTTCGACCACAGTTTGAGTTCCTGTGCTATCTCGAACACTCTTGTATCTCGATTCTTTTTTTTTTTTTTTTTGCTAGCCTAGTAAAGTTTGATGTTAAATTGTTGTTATAGCCAGTCATGTACTTTTCACTGTTAAATTTTCACATTATTAAAAACAATTCTGATGATAGATTATGAATATCAAGCTTTGCTCTTTGTAGACTGTTACAATCAAGGAATCAGGTATAGAGCTGGAGATACATTTAAGCCTGATCCGTGTAACACATGTTGGTGTATGGTGACGGGCAACTTTAGCTGTACTGAATTCTCTTGTTATCCAGGTATGACTATATTTTTATAATAAACATGTACGATAGAAATTGAATTTGATGGTTTTTACCAAAAAAAAAAATCTCTGAACAACATTGAAAATATGACAAGTTAACATTTTCATTAGAATGACTTGATTTTTTAAATAACCCTGAAAAATATATTATGGTCAAAAAATACAATTGGAATGTTCATTATAGATTGTCTGTACTTGGGGAAAATCTACAAATCTGGAGTCAATTTCCCAAAGGGAGACAAATGCAACACCTGTATCTGCTCTTCAACTGGTGACGTAAGGTGTACCGAAATCAACTGTGGTGAAACATATCCAGCCAAGAAACCTAGCATTTTATACGACAGTAAGTAAAATAAGTAATTTAGCCTAGCATTTGTATTTAAAGGGTACTAAGTGGGAAAAAAAAGATGGCTTTACTTAGGTTCAAGTGTTTCTAAAACATTTACTGTTTAGAATTTTTGGGTACATATTGATCTTGGAATAAATATGATAGATTTATTTAAATTTCGTTGCATACTACAAATACTACAAACAAAATTGGCATAATGGTACATATCCTCTGATATGCTAAAATACATTTGTAGATTACAACTTTGATGAATTAAATCGAATTCTTTTTTGGAGCTAATTTTTTTAAAGTCTATTATGTATTTTGGTTGATATAACAGAATTACATAGGTTTAATAATTTACAAGTAATTCTGAGCACCATTTTCTTTGTTCAACCAGAGCCCGGATGTACCTACAATGCTAAAGGTTATGCTTCCGGTCAGGTGATTCCAGCAGGAGACGGCTGCAACATGTGTACATGTCAACCAGATGGTTCAATGTCATGCTCAAACTATCCCTGTATCTCGGGTAATTATAATTACCATGTTTTGTTAAAATACCCCTGTACCTCATGTAATTGTGATTACTTTGTCATGCTCAAAATATTTCAGTATCATGGGTAATTATAATCACCATATCTTATTTAAAGTACAGCTATAACTCACTCAGGTAGTTTAACTAACACGTACTCTCCAATTACTTCTGTATATCGGGTATAATTATAATAACAATCTCTTATTCAAACTATACCTGTATCTCAGAATTCATGATAAATTCTATTTAATAAAGATTTCGTTTGTATTCATAGATGATGACAAGTAAAAGACCAGAGAGTGAAAGACCAAGATTCCATTTTATACTTTTTTGAAATCCAGTTGACAGTGTATTAATGTACATTTCATGTTGTATCATAGTTATTCTTCAATATTTATTATTTCAATGTTCACCTGTTTCGTTCATTAATAAATATTGTCAACCGTAAGATGAATTTTTATCTGTTATGATTGATTGATTCATTGTATGTTGTTTGATGTCTTGTTCGAGAATTTTTCACTCATATTGATACTTCACCATATACCGGTGAAGGACTTCAATTTAGAACTTTACTCAGCACTCAGGGTCATTGAGCAGTGAGGGTTCTTTATCGTGCCAACGCCCACTTTGACACGGGGTCGCGGTTTTTAAGGTCTTATCCGAATGACCCGCAATTTTAACTTTAAAGTGCCGAGCGCATGGCGAAGGAACAGTTGCTGCCCATTTTATATTGACTTAGGTCAGTCGCGGCCGAGAGTTCTGATTAGTAGAATTGGTTAATCCCATTTAGTTATAAATGGTTTTGCATTTAGTAAATTTATTTTATGATATTGCAATAAATTAAAAAAAAAAACACTTTCTTTCAACACACAAACATTGATGCACGCATAACATTGATCGTCTACTAAGGCAGACACGTGCTGATTTTAGTTTTATGGGAAGTTTTTTTTTCCTGATGTTAGTTGAGAAAGCTTGTGTTTCAAACATAGATACTAATAAGGGTGGTAATGATAAAATTATTTAAGTTATTTTTTAATTAATCAAAAATATAATTATAAGGAATAATTACCCAAACATATGGGTCCCCCGGGTGATATGAGCATTTTTATCTTTCCATTCCACTCCATCCAATAAATCTAAAAATCTAAAAATAACATTAATGCAGTTATTTTCTAAGTGTCAATCTTACACATTATACACTGTATTGGGCATTAATTTTTTAAGTAGGGTACAATCCCATATATAAGCCTAATTCATGGATTGTACATTGTACATCAGATACAAACTACAAATGGCGGAACAATTTATCTCTTCAATAGAGAAAGCTCATGAGTCATGGCCTGTCGATAAAGGAAGCTTTCTCCTTTTAAGCATCTGATTTCAACTTTGTTTTTTTTCCCAGTGGTCCGGGTTTCTTGTGCCGTTCTCCATTTGATCTTTATTCTTTTAGGATTGTGTCAGTAGACAAAACAAAGCGTTTCGTCCTTCTCCGCAACATGCAATAAAAATACTATAAGTTATGAAAAAATGCATAATTAATGGTTTTTAAAGGATACAATTACAATAATTGATTACAAAAATGTAATAAGTGATAAGAGAACAGTGTGTGGTATTTCAATGTCAGTTTTGACAATTTACTAACATAACGAAGTTTATTATACAAAACCATTTCCTTTCAGTAAATCTAATTTACTTTTACCGTATCTTACTGAATTTTGATGTCCTTTTACTGCCAATTACATAACCTTTAAGGAACCTTAAGACAAAGGAAACCAAGTTTTCTTTGTTCTTTACATTAAAATAACCTTAAAGAAACATTTACATAGGAAGTAAGATGTCGCTTATTATGTAATTTTTTTTAAATGATATCAACCGTGACAAAAGAAAAATAAATTGTTAAGCAAAAAGCTACAGAAATCATTATCTGCATGTGCTGATGACATTTCAATTTAATATTCACTCATAGGTTAAATGTTTCAGAAAACAGAAGAGCACGGGGTGTTTCAACAAACATGTGCCGTTTCCGTGGTTTAAATAAAAAGTTACGCTGTATTAATGCAAGAAAAATTTTGTAAAAATGTAAAGCACATAACCAAACAGTTTTATAAATGTGAAAGTTGACGTGCCGCTGATTCATTTACTTTTAACACAGACATTTTGTAAAGTTTTGACATCAGCAGCAGTTTTCAATTTAACGCATTGTTTACCTGTTCAAAATGACCACTATGTTTCTCAATAACCTCATTTTGTCTCTGATGTCCTGTGTTGGTTAAGATTTGACATCATTTGAAAAGTCTGTTTCCTAGAAAAATAGTTCTCATATGAGTACTTCTTTTTCAAAATTTAATGTGCTAGTATTCGTTATTTGTTGATTGTTTTCTGTTTATATTGTGTAGTTCAAAAATATCCACAGATATCCATTTTTGAAGAAAAAAAATCGACAACCCGACTTTTAAAGATGTAATTTAAACTTCAATTTAAAAAAAATGACGTTATTTTATTTCCCTTAAATCACAATTATACAGTTATAATTTTGCAACTATTTTAATATTGTGCATAAATATAGACATCTAAAGTCGGGACAAGTTTCTTGAAACAGGCTGTACTTTAACGAATCCTCAATGTCATCTATGTTACTTATGTTCTTAAAATAGAATTCCATGAAGCCATAAAATTACTTACTTATCATGACCTACATATTACACCAATGTGTATTTTTGAAAGAAATAACAGTGATAATTTATCTTTTAGAAATATATATAATTGAAATAATATAAGAATTTTGAATGTTTTATCGGGGCTGCTTTTTAATCACCATACCCAATGCTTCCATTTGTCGCCCGCGTGGTGCAGTGGTTAGAGCGTCTGCTCTAGAGTCGCGAAGTAAGGAGTTGATCCTTACGTCGCGGGTTCGAATCTTACTGTGGGACGTGGAGACCGGTCCTTCGGATGAGACCGTATAAACCGAGGTCCCGTGTTGCAGTAGGTGCTGGCACGAAAAATATCCCTCACTGCTCAATGGCCGTAATTGCCGAGTATAGGACAAAATTTGCAGCTCTCCACCGGCAAGTGGTGGCGTCTCTATATGAGTGAAAAATTCTCGAGAGGGACGTTAAACAACATACAAACAAAACAATGCTTCCATTTTATTATTAAATAATTTGCACTGACTTTTTATCCTTTGACATAAACTATACAATTTTTTTTAAACTTGTTTTTTCTGATATATTTTGTCTATTAAGATATTTTATTTAAAAAAAAAAACAGCAAGAAATCAAAATATGATCAATAATTAAGTGATTAAATTTGAGGAGAAGCTAAGAAAACAACTGCTTAATTGTTGCCCTTTTCTGTCACTAACAACTGTTTGTAATGAAATCATAAAGAGTTGCCAATAAAAGTTAAGAGGAAGATGGGCATTGAGGTAAAGATAAATATTTCATCGCAAATAAAAAAAAAAAACAACTTTTTAAAATCTTATTCTAAACTATGATAAAGTGTTCTTAGCCATCGAATAAAATTTATATTTTTATAGACGAATTACAGTATAAAAACTAGGGTATAATTTTTTACAATTTCTTTTCTTCCATGTTTACAATTTTCAGTATCCCAAAATTTTGAATATCATTTATATATTTTTTTCATGTAATTTTCGCTACTTCACACTGGATAGGTTATTTAAAAGGAGAGATAACTCTCATTCAGTTACTATAATTTCTATTGTTTCACAGAACGCGAGCTCTCTGAGTGACAGCAATTTTTTTCTTGAGAATATCATTATCAAGTGCGTTTTTCCTTCATATTTTCGTGTTCTCTTCTTTTTTCCTTTTTTGTGTTTTGTTTTTGTTGGTGTTGTTGTTAATTTAAACATGAAATATATGGAGATAACGAACAGTATTCAAGCTCAAAAGTCCATTAAACATTACAAAATAGGTGCAGAGCAAACACGGACCTCCAAAATATCAGAGGTGGGATCAGGCCTCGAGACCATAAACTGAAAACAGACTTAAGTCAAAATTTTGATTTTGAATATCTTGAGTTTTATTTACCATACATACTTAAAATTTTGCATGTTTGTATAATATTCCAGTATAAGCATATGATGTAAATTTTGTTGTGTTATCAAAATAATTTCAGAAGTTATGTGGATTTGAAATTTTGACTTAAGTCTGTTCTCAGTTTATAGTCTTGGGGCCAGGTGCCATGGAGGAGTGAGCATCTAAATGCAGTTATGCTATATAATGAAAAAATTGCTGTTGTGATTAACAACAAAATATGCACATTAACAATAACAAATCGACATGGAATGCAAAATTTATGGGTTACCACGATTTAAAATGAATGCAGAATTTAAAAGCACAACAAACCAAAAACACCTTGAGTTTTCAAAATATTTTATATGATGCCTACTCATCCACGAAGTAAAATTTTATTTTAATTAAACTTCTTAAAATAATAAGTAATACTGTGTTCCAAAATCTGCATTTCAAGCGATTTCGTAGAAAGGTAAATACGTGTTCTGTATGAGGAAAACACAAATATATATCTTCTTATTTGAATTTCAAATTTAATTAATTGTTTCAAAATTATCATAAAGATTTCTTTTGTAATGGGTTGACATGCTTAAGCATATGAAGATATGTGTTATACATTCATTGACTGCTGTGTCAGCATTACGTCTAAGATACATGCAGATAGTTCAAGATAGATAGAGTTTACACTCTACAGCTTAATCAAAAGCTTGAGATCCATACCTTTGAAGTGAAATTCTTCTTCCCGTATCAGAAGGATTTTTTCCTCGTAATATAAAAGATAATTTCTTTAACAGCACCTACTTCGACAAGGGACCTCAAAATGTACCAAGTTATAATTTTAAAAAAATGTCAACTGTGGAGCGAAAGAAAGATTTATATTTAAAAAAAGAAACAAGGAAAAAAGTTCTGGGTTTTCTTTTTTTCTTTTTTTTTTTTTTTTTTTTTTTTTTTTGTTTTGTGTGTTTTTTTTTTTTTGTTTTTTGTTTTTTTTTGTTTTGTTTTGTTTTGTTTTTGTTGTTGTTGCTGTTGTTTCTGTCCATACTTGTCTCTAACAAAAGCCGAAAGAAGAGAAGATAACTCTTTTTTTACTTTAGGGTTGGTAATAATCTATAGTTTATCGATTTTATTTTATTATGATAATTTTTATTATTATGAAATGCATTCTCAAGTACGCATTTTCTTCATTTTTCACTTGTTTGTTTTTGTTTTAAAGTTCAGTAAATTATTTCTAAGCTCACAAACAGATATGCATGTGAGGACATTAAATCGAAATGGAATGCAGAATTAAAAATTATAACTAACCATAAATGCCTGTAATTTTACAGCACTTCATAAATAAAACTCTACATTGTGGGTGTTTACCTCCGTCGCTGTCTTGTGGTCGTTTGATCATAATTCCATAAACTCAGGGTCTAGTTTCACGACTACTTTAAGCTATTTTTCATATAACGTATTAAATATTTTCTACATATCACGAAGGCATTTTGTGTATTTCTCAACGATATCAAAAACTGACAACACTATATAATTATCCAATTTTCTAATTTTTTTCTTCATTTTTTTCTTTTTCTTTCTTTTTTTTCTTTTTTTTTTGAGAACGATTGAACACATTAATGTGATGACCTCATACAATTATACCAAAAAAGAGCACGTCAAAGTATAGCATCCCCTACTAGAAGAGCCTATCGATCCAGATATAAATTATCACTTCTGTTACGCCCTCTGTCACGCACCCATTTACCCACACATACGCACAAGTGCATTGCTATATCCATTCCAATTTCATTGCAAGGGGATTTAAAGTTTGCAGTGTTTCTTATAAAAAAAATCCCACTTTACTTGAATAGCCACTAGCTCTCTAAATCAAGAATTCTAAAAATAATAGTAGCTTAACTTATTGCTTTAAAAAAATGATTTTTGGTATCTTTATCCCCAATGCGTGCATTGTTTCATTTACTGTCATATTTTTTTTTTTTTTTTTTTTTTTTTTTGCATTGAGTGCTTTTAGAATATTTATTAGTTGTTTTATTCTAATTCAATAAAGTACCTGAACACATTGCCAACAGGCCACACATCTATAAAATAAAATTTCTATTGTTCCTGGAATGTTGACGCATATGTAACAACAATTTACCAAATCAGATGTTTCATATTCAATGAAAAATTGTTATTCTCTTGCATAGGTTACGGTTTTAAAAATCGGTTTTGTAATAAACATACGTAATAATATGTGATTTATTAAAGAATTGAATGGTTTGAAAAATATATTGTAGGGACCAAGCAAGTCAATAACGGTGAATGGATTTTTTTCATATATAAATCAGCACACCGTTCACGGTAGCTCAGTCGGTAAATCGCTCGCTCCCTGACTGGGAGGTCGTGAGTTCGAATCTCGGCCGCGACTGACCTAAGTCGATAAAAAATGGGTAGCAACTGTTCCTTCGCCATGCGCTCGGCACTTTGAAGTGAAAGTTGTGTGTTCTTCGAATGAGACCTTAAAAACCGAGGCCCCGTGTCACGACAGCCGTTGGCACGATAAAGATCCCTCACTACTCAAAGGCCCTGAGTGCCGAGTAAAGGTAAAAAATTGAAGCCCTTCACCGGTATATGGTGATGTCTCTTTATGAAGGAAAAATTCTCGAATGGGACGTAAAACAACATACAATCAATATAAACCAGCAGAGTATATTAACTACATATTTGGGAATCTGTTATAGACATCTGTCTCCAGTTATTGTTGAATAATTATACTTTTAAAACATCTGTTAATTGTGTAGAAATACCTTATTCATCGTCATTTCACCTTTGATATCACAGCGTTATGTATATTTTAAATTTATAAATGATAAAACGTTAGCAAAAAATGTCTTCCATGCATGTAGTACATGCAAAATAAAATACCTGTGGACCTTTTTTTCTCACGATATGAGTGGGATATGATGATTTCTTTAAAGAAGATTAAGTATATATTCCTGATTGAATAGAATCCATGCAGACGCCTGCCTTACCCATTGTCTAGCAATATTTAATTATTTATTGAAATCTTTTACATTTTAGACACTTAACTTAAATCATCGTAATTTCTAGTTTTATACTCAGCATAATGAAAGGCATTCAAAGATCGCTGCTTTCGTTTTCATGAACGGAGATAAATACTTCCTTATGTACATAAGCATAGTTTAATGTAGATAAACATCCCCCTACGTCTTCTTGCTCTTCCTTTTCTTTCCACTATAGTCCTTTTGGACAAATTATTATAGGGGTGTTGAATACTGCTGAAAACAATGACTTGAAAAGAAAATCATTTTATAAGGTCGCTAGGAATAGGACAATCCGATCTTTCAGATGGTGACAGATCTCCACGAGCCTCATTTAAAATTCTTTTTATAGATGAATATGCTTTACGATTTGCAAAATATGAAAGGGAAAACATTGACTCCTAAGGGAATTCAATTGATTTTTTGTTTGTTTATTGTTTAACGTCCCTCTCCAGAATTTTTCACTCATATGGAGACGCCATCACTTGCCGGTGAAGGGCTACAAATTTTGACCTATACTCGGCACTCAGGGCCATTGCGCAGTGAGGGATATTTTTCGTGCCAGCACCTACTGCAACACTAGACCTCGGTTTATACGGTCTTATCCGAAGGACCGGTCTCTACGCCCACAGTGGGATTCGAACCCGCGACGTAAGGATCAACTCCTTACTTCAGGACTCTAGAGAGAACGCTCTAACCACTGCGCAACGCGGGCGACGAATTCAATTGAAATTGTATTCACAGATCACAAAACAGACGCAAATCGCCTTATATGACTAGGTAATATGGAAACAAGATTTATGTGCTTTTAATAATTGTTCGTATATCTAACCAACGATATAATACATAATAATGCACATATTGTTTCCAGTCTGTGAAATGCGTAAAAAATATCTGGTTTTCTGACAGGTTGTTGAATATTTGGTCTTTGTCAAATTTATGTAGAATTCGTAGAAATCCATAATGTAATTCAATGGATTTTCCTGATTTATTGACTAAGTCAAGTCGGTATCTCATTTAGCATGCAAGAGCTTGGCGCAAAAAAAGTTTCCTATGCAAGCATACTTGTCAAGAAAGAAAATTTGAAATATAACCTCAAAAAAGGAAGAAAAAAGTCAACGAATTGCTAATTAAAGAAGTTTGAAAGCATTCTAGAGAGAAATAAATTGCATTTCCACTGAGTTTGTAAAGTAATGAAATCGGAAAGGTAACAAAACTTTCCTGTGGCTGTTTCTCAATGTTTCCACGCGTTAGTCACTTGCTAGCTGAACTTGCATGAATAGTCTACCTTATCTATTACAATGTAACAGTCTCACTGTACTTCGACTAAATCTCACCAGAGCTTCGAGTATTATAATTTACTGAACACCAAAAAATTAAAGGTTCCAAACATATTTGTAGGGCTGTTACAGAACATTAAAAATATCTCGTTCAATGTCAGCATTTTACATATTCTATGATTCATATAAAGACCTGGTTTGTACATGTAAATATATGCGCAATCTATTATCTATTCGTATTTTGACAGACGCATTTCATATCAGTTATAAGACTATTGTTTAACTACGAATTACCCCGTTTACCTGACAAAAATAGAGTTGGCACGAAGGATGGCCTGTCAACTGGGGATGTTTACTTTTCAATATTTTCCGATGTTTCAAGGGGACCTGTTCACGATTTAAGATATTGATCACTGTTTATTATCATCACCTTTTTCAGAAGGAGAACTAAATTTCATTGTAAAAATGTTAAAAAAAAGCATGCTTTTTTTTATTTTCTGATCTCTGAAATTAAACTTGTGTGGTATTTACAAACTGTTTTGGAAATATATTTCAAATGAGGGTTCATAGTTTATTGAGACTAAAACAGGTTTTTTTAATGTGAGTGTAAATTTAAATCTTTTAATCAACTCTGCACAGGTTACATAAAGTTGAAAACAAAATGATTTACGTTTCCAAATTTAGTAGAAATAATAAATTTGCTTACAACAGTCATCACTGAAAAAAATGTCTTGATAGGCACATGTCATATAAAGAAAAACATAAATTAACGTATCTGTCTGAAAATAATTAGGCAAAAGTAATTTTTAGGGGAATATTATTATTGATTCATGCAAAACCATGTTCCATGATATCCTAATACATTTTTTGTAATTAATAAGCATTGCTGCAAAATATTTTAAGTGTCATGTAGACGACTTCTAAATAAATTGTGAACAAAAAACTTTTAGATTCATATGCATATATTTTGTTTGGCTTATAATAAATCTTGTAAGTTGATATCTGTGAAATACATCTTTGTTACCAATAAAGTGTGAGCTGTGAAATTATATAGAAAGAAATTACGTCGTCACATTTTACTATACAGAAAGCATTTTAACACATCTGTTTCATATTTGGAAAAAGACAACGATAGTAATCTATCAACAAAACTTTAGGATAAGCGTGATGACTTTAACTTTTCCATGGTCACCTTCCCCTACTTAGGTAGTAATGTAGCCTTATCACCTCATATGGAGTTTATATTTCCTATTTGATTTGATATGCAAGAGCAGGCTGCACTTACGAACAATTTCTAAAACAAGGAAAGCTATTTACAAACAGGTTGATGAAACAAAGATATCAACAGCCTCGTTTAAAGTCATCATTTCGTAAGTTCTATGGTCGATACAATGACCTTCTGATCAGGGATACAATCTATCATTAAATCGAATACTGACTGGCGTTTTTCATACCAATTAAAGGCCTTTATTTAAACACTGGATTGTCTACGGGTTTTTCCATTTGGACGATCATGACAAAGTGCACACGGCGGATTTGACAGGAAGACAGAGGATGCTTACTCCTCCATTGCACCTGATCCCACCCCGATCTGATGTTTTTGGGGGTTTGTGTTATACTCTGCTCCCGATATGTACTATTTCAATGGACTTTTGAGCTTGACTATTGTTAGTTATTTCCATATTTCATTCTTAATATACGTTCAAAAGAGAAGCGTTTTCATCTTATTTTGCCCCGTATTCGAAGATTCGGTGTATATAGCTTTTGCTTTGTCTGTCCGTCTGTCTGTTTGTCTCTGTCTGTTTGATTGTCTGCAAAAACTTTAACCTTGCCCATGACTTTCGATTGGTTGGAGTTATTAGTGTCATTTTCACGTGTGTATTTCTTTTTGAGACTTTTCTTTGGGTACCAACATTTTTGACATCTTGACCTTGATCTTGGAGTTTGAGCTACTTTTGAAAAACATTAATCTTGGCCATAATTTTGAATAGATAGTACTAGGCATTTCATATTTCTCAGATGTATTCCTGTGACAAGGCTTTCCCTTGAAAACCAACAGTATTGATTCTTGATCTTTGAGTTTGACCTACTTTTGAAAAACTCCATTCGACAGTTTTAAACATATTTTCGAATGGTTGGTACTAAAGCTTTCATATTTCACATGCCATTGTGTATTTCTTGTGACAAGACCTTTCCTTGGGTAAACAGTTTTGACCTTCTGTCTTCGATCTTGGAATTTGACCTACTTTTGAAAAATTAATTCTTGGTCATAACTTTTGAATGGTTGGTGCTAAGGCTTTCACATTTCAAATGTATATTTCTTGTGGCAAGACTTTCCCTTGGGCATCATTACTTTTGGCCAATTGACCATGACCTTGACGTTTGACTTACGTTTTAAAAACTTTAAAGTTTGACAAAAGTTTTGAAGTGTTGGTGCTAGGGCTTTCATTTTTCTCGGTTACTTTCCTTGAAAAAATTCTTTGGGTACCAACATTTTTGGTTACATGACCTTAACCTTTGAGTTTGACTTGCATTTAAGAAATTTTACCTATGGCATAAGTTGAAATACAGGGGCATTAATGTTTCATAAGCGCATTTTGGTTTCTTTTCTAATAAGCCTGAAACCTGGTTTTTGGAAAAAATGGTACTCTTTTAAAATAGTCAGAACAAAATATTTACATTAAAACATTAATAAGAAACACAAGTATAATGAATTAGAGTTTTATTTTCATTTTTGCCAGAAGAGGTTTGAATAATTTACACATTTCAGCTTAATTCGCATTTGTAGGTAACCTTTCAGTGGTGTTAAAGGAATATCACTTATATATTAATCTGCTTACAATAAATTTAAAAAAAAAAATACAATCATGACATTTCATGATTGCCGACCTTTGCTAACCTTTGTGCTGATTTCTAAATTCGCTTATATACGCTAAGTAGATGAGTGATATATTCCTAACAAAAATTTACTATAGTTAACTATAGTTTACTATCGTTAACTATAGTAAAAACTTTGATACTTTCATTTACTATGAAACTTTACTCTGAAACTTTTTTTAAGAGATTTCACAGCTGCTTAAAATCTCTTAAATTCGATAACAGTGATGTAAAATTTGGAAATAATATGTGAATATCCAAATAATAGTTCCATTCAATATAAAATATATGCATGTTTGAATTGAAGAACAAAACAATATAACAATCTGAAATCCACAGTAAAAATACTTTGATTTACCATAGTGAAAAAAAACCCTGATAATCTAGTAAACTATAGTTAACTATATATTGATTGATTGATTGTATGTTGTTTTACGTTCCATTCGAGAATTTTTCACTCATATAGAGACGTCACAATATACCGGTGAAGGGCTTCGAATTTAGACCTTTACTCGGCACTCAGGGCCATTGAGCAGTGAGGTTCTTCATCTTGCCAACGCCTACCGTAATACGGGGCCTCGGTTTTTAAGGTCTCATCTGAAGGACCCGCAACTTTCACTTCAAAGTCCCGAGCGCTTGACGAAGGAACAGTTGCTACCTAATATTTATCGACTTGGTCAATCGCGGCCGTGATTCGAACACACGTCCTATAACTGAACATATATGATTGTTGATAGTCAATTACCTTAAGGAATTTTATGTATTAATTAAATGATTTTTTCCGGATCCCCCATCTATATTGTAAGACATATTAAAGATGATAATAAAATATAGTATTCAAAGATCTCTTTCAGAGTTACTTATTTAAAGCGACAGTACGGCTGCAAAACGTGTGCTTTTTCATTCAAATTTTCCCAATATGTCATTAAGAAATAAGATATAAAGTTGATAAAATTCATACATTTTTATTAATGAATGTACAACCATTGTTTACAATGCATACAACCCCTGTCTTTCGTGATATTCCTCGAAAAAATGAAAGCAGAGAAAATTCAAACTAAACATGAAAATGAAACTTTTTTATGAGAAACACATTAGACGTGCTCTTATTTTAATCTAGGAAAAAATCAAATTCAATTGAATTTATTTATTATATTGCTAGTTAATAGTCTATAATTAAAAAAATCTACTACAAATCTAGAGAATTGTAACATTTAATATCTTTGCGTTTTATTGACCGCTGAGTTTGCACTACGTGCACGAGTTTGTCCCGAAACATTAGAGCTTTCAGTATCGAACATTCCGTTGTAAACAAAAAATGTAGTCTGGTCAACCTCCAACGACAATATTCAAAATGAGTTTTGGCAGCTAGGTAAGATGTGTATATTTTCACACTAAATTGAAATTATTAATAAGGGAAACTGGAATGATATAATAGTGATCACTTACAGGAAAAACGCTGAAGTAGCCCCGTTTTAATTTGAATACTGATACTGAAAAATTCTCATAAATTCTGAGCTTTTAATTGAAATGATTAAAGAATGGGAAATGGTTTAGCTATATAATTAAAAACTGTTGAACTTATATTGGTAAATATTGGTACTCGTTGGTTGCACATATTGCACTAACAAGCTCAATCATTTGTACAGCCAACTCGTACCAATATTCATCAACATAAGCTCTATATCCCTATATTATTTATTTGTGAAATATTTGGAAGAGTCAATTTATCGAGTTTCACCTATTGTTTCAGTACGTTTTCTATTATGTACTATTTATTGTCTTTCATGCTTGTGAGTGTAACTTTTTCGTGCATCATGATGATTTCTAATAAAAGAGAGTAGTTCAAGCATGTTCATATATCTTATTAGTTGTGGTTAATAAGAACGCGTTGACTTGGAAATGTTCCATGTATAAATTGCTCATAACGAAATCTCAGGTTTAAAAAAAGAGAAAAAATATCAATCATTTTTTTCTTAAATCATCATTACATTATCATTAACAATTTATAAGCGGTTAAAATTTCGATGAGGAACTGTTAGCGAATCTGTTGTCATATTTAAGCGGTACATCAAATAAAAACTCTTTTACAAGGATATTTTTATTGATGATGGAGAGATAAATTTACAACAAACATAAGGCAATTATGCAGAAAAGATAAAAAATACATGTACCTAGTGATTGACAAAAGAGTATTATTTTTGTATTCATTCAGTTCACCTAACATTTATTTTCCTTGTGTGTAAGGCAAACCCAACAGCAGATTAAACTAGCCGTATATGTTTTCTATAAGGAATTACTCCTGAGATGAAGATGATCTTGAGATATTTTGGAAGAATTTTTTTTTACCTTTTTTCTGGCTTCTGTGTAGCAATTGACTTATTCTGCTGAATCCATTCAACAAAAGTTATTTCACAAATATAAAAAAAAAAGAAAGTAAGAAAAGATTTTATCAATATCAATGAAGTTTTAGAAAAAAGTAACCGTGTATGTACGACTAAATTATGGTCTCATCAGAAATTCCAAATACTACTAGATTCATTTATTTAGATCATGAAATATTAAATCAACTGATGATCAATTTTTAGAAATTAGTTGTTTTAAGAAATTCACAACTGTAGTTTGAAACAAGGAAAGAACAAACGCACAATGAAAATGTATAGGTGGACCGGAAATCAAATCGGGAATCCTTCTATTACTATTAGGGTGCTCTGACCACTTATGTCCAGCTTCCACATAAGCCCAGTTTACAATATTCCTCTCTCCTCAGCCTTAGGAGAAAACGCTATCAATCACAACATAATTCGAACCCGGTCCCCCTAAACACTTGACAGCTGCTCCCCTTTCGATCAGAGATGGAATCTTCCTGGACGAAACTTTTTTCTAAAGTCATAAAAATTAACCCTAAAGTTATTTTTGTTTAACTTGAAGGTAACGAACATTGGTCAATCTCAAGAAGTCAGTGAATAAAACGAATCCTAAACAGGGTAAATACATGGACCACTAGAAACACCAGAGTGAAATCAAGTGCAAAGGAGAGATAACATGCCTCGTCGACCGGTCACACCTGCCGTAAGCCCTATGTATTGATCAGGTAGACGTAGTCAAATTTAGTACAAACAATGACCTGACAAATGGTATGAAACATGTCAGACAAAAAATATCTATAATAGATATGCTGTATTTACAAAAGTAAAATGAATAAATTTATCCCCATCAATTTCATGTTTTCATTCACAGTTTCACACTAATGTCTTTTAAAATGATGGGAAGTTTGAAAATTAATACGAGTACCATCAAAAACATAGAAAATGGAAAGTTAACTATTTCTTTAGAAATTTGATATTTGTATCATTTATAACTGAAATATGTCAAAAAATATATCAATCCAGACATTCATTTTTCTGGGTTTTTTCATCTTTCCTTTAAGAGCAGGAAACTCAGGTAATGCTTTATAAAAAAAAAACAATGTTAATTTGTCAAGAAAATGTTTTTAGTTTGCCAATTGTGGCAAAATAATTTAATGAATAATAATTACACTGAATTGTGTTTGATTTCTTTTTTTTTTTTTTTCATTTTGCTTTTGCAAGTTTTATGGTCGATACAATGACCTTGTCAGCAAATTCAACTTATCATTAAGTCAAATGCTGATTGACGTTTTTCATACTAATTGTTAGGCCATTATTTACTCACTGAATTGTCTACGGATCTTTTCCGGGTTTTTTTTACGATCATGACAAGGAGCACACACGGAGGGGGGGGGGGGGAATTCTCACTCCTCCATGGCACCTGATCCCACTCCCACCTTTTGGAGGTCCGCGTTTGCTTTGGTCCCGATTTGTGTTGTTTAAAGGTACTCTGAGCTTGAATACTAATCGTTATCTCCATATTTCATTTGAAGACAAATAAGTTCAATTAATGTTTCTACTTTCCAAATTTGCTCGGACCATAGGACAGAGATGACAATCTAAAACCACCTTCAACACAGATGTAAATACGAATAGTACAATTAAACCTGTCTAATCCGATATGCAATGGTAGACAAATTTTGTGTCGGACAAAACAAGGTGTCGGATTACACAATGTAAAGAAAATGATAAATAGTAAAATGCGAATGAAAAGAGAGGTCGGAATTCACATTGAAATTGATTGCATAGGGGTTGGATTAGAGTTTTCAATGTATGTTCATTTAACGAAAGACATACAAATAAGAACACACATTAAAGAAATATATGAGTTACGATCTTAACACAGAGAAAATCAAAAAAATAAGACCATTAAAGACTTCGTAAGCGATAGTTGCACCATCGTCTGATGCTCTTGAGGAATATTGTAATCGAACATTTTTCCCTGGAGAATATTTCTGCTGAATCATAAGTTCTGATCGATCAGCAGATAGAGACAATTACGACGATTTTTTGGATTTCCATTGAAATTTCTTGAAATCACACCTTAAGTATGCTCTGACGATTTTTCGTGGAAAATTTTGTGACCTCATACATAGCGTAAATTAAACTGAAAGCTGAAAAAAGAACGTTTACTTTACAGTTTTGAGCTAACTTGCTTTTTGAGGTGTAAAAGAATGTAAAAAAAAATTGTGGGAAAAAATGGTATAATTTAATAGTTTTCTGTATGCTCTGCGTTGTCTCAATATTAAACTATATGAAAAATAAATTTTGACTTTAAAAGAAGAAAAGCAAATCAAAAAACCAAGCAAAGAAGCAAATTTAAAACAAACAAACAAAAGCAAAAGAAACGGAAATATCCTTAATTGAATTATTCTGTTTTCTTCATTTATGTAAACAGTAATTTCTGTTAAAGTACGAGTTCTTGTTAGTACTATGTAATCTAACTTTCAATATATATATATATATATATATATATATATATATATATATATATATATATATATATAAATCAGATATGGGGCAATTTTTTTTTATCAGTTTATTATTTCATTTAATTAAATCATATTTTTGTCTAAATGGTACCTGAGCGCATATCATTAGTAATCCCCGTGAATGCATTGTGTTACGATGAATGGACAATAATTGATCAATTAATTCTCCGATTTAACTCATTAACATTTAATTAGTAACTTGAAGCCCATTTAATCACCATCCTGCATGCTTCATGCTGCAAGATTCTTCCTGTTTTTCAGAAAAGGTAAACCAGGGATTTAAAAAATCGCGTTCCAAAACGCCCATGTCTTTATTTAAAATCTCTTTCAGAATAAAAGTAAACAACATAGAATGCAGAAAAAATACTTTTTCCTGTTGAATTTGTCACGGACGTGGTTTGTTTCAATGTATTTTATTTGTACAATCATTCGCCACATCATGCATCAAATATCACAACTGTAGAATTAATGTGGAGACTTACAAGAAAGTTTTGCATTCATTATCATTTTTGACACTTAATTAACGCCACCAATTAAGTTGTCAAAGACAACACCGTCACTTAAAAATAAATCAGAATATGACGTATTACATTTGTCATAAGCTACTTTGCTAGTAATACGCCATGTAATAACATAATATTATTCCGGAACTTACCTATTTAATATAAAAAGGCATTGTATTTGAAATCATTCTTCAATACCATCATCTTAATTGACAATCATTTACTGACTTTTATTTTTCTTTTCTTTCTTTTTTTCATTCAAAAAAAAAAAAAAAATTATTGATAAAAATATGTTCGTACTTTACATTTTTGGATTGTATTGCCTTTTTGTGGTACAGATAGCAGCTGATTGTAAGTATATTTTCTTTCATTAAAATAAAAAGATTTCTTCTTTTCCTAAATTCTTTTGATAATTGCTTCCTACATGTATGTACATATGTCTGATTTGTTAAGGACATACGCAACGTACTTTGAACTTGATTGTCTTTTCCCCAGAAGTTGAAGAGTTCCAATACTTAAAGGAACTATGTGCTACATTTTAATGTCTATATATGCTAGTGTACACTTCTTCTAAAACAAGTTTGGATAAACAAAACATCTAGAATACATGTTAAGTAATTTTTGTATATTTTTCTTTGAATTATACAGGATTTTTCATCAATTGTTATCTTTTCAAAACCCCTGGTAATGCATGCTGATTTTTTTGTCTACGAACATCCGATGGCACTATAATCTTAAATTAAGAATATCTTGAAAAATTATCAGTAGGTAAGGTACGTTGCGTATGTCCTTAAGTATACTATACCTTCACCTAGCATTTTTTGTCAATTGAAAATTAAGTTTATCGATTATGTTTAGTAGCATGTCAATTTCTACTGCGATTTTACTTTTAAAAATTAATTTTTTTCAGGTCTAGGTCTGTTCTTTTTTCTCTATAATTGCTTTCCTATTTGTTTCTTTGTCTAATATGGCTGATTTTGATCTCGTTTATCTGTATGCCTGTCTGTATGCAGGAAGGGTATTTCAAAAAGTAATAAAGAAATGTTCATGAATTATTAGATTAAGGAGCTACCCTACAATTGGAAGTAGAGATTATAGTCAGAGACTTCAGTTTTTGCATCGTCAAATTTCTCTTTTTATGTAATAAAATTCCTCAATCGCCTGCATTTAGTGCTTATGTCTCCCAACAGATTCGATTCTCAAGAGCATGTTCTGAGTACGATTTTTAGCTCAACTGAGCTGAAAGCTCAAGTGAGCTTTTCTGATCACCCGTTGTCCGTCGTCCGTCCGTCTAGCTGTCTGTCCGTCTGTGAACTTTTCACATTTTCAACTTCTTCTCAAGAACCACTGGGCCAAATTTAACCAAACTTGGTAGAAAGTCTCCTTGAATAAAGGGGAGTTTAAATTATTAAAATAAAGGGCCAAGTCCCCTTGCAAGGGGAGATAATCACGAAAAGACAAAAATAGGGTGGGGTCATTAAAAAATCTTCTTTTCAAGAACCAATGGGCCAAAAAAGCTGAAACTTATGTGGAAGCATCCTCAAGTAGTGTAGATGCTAAATTATTCAAATCATAACCCCCGAGGTAAGGGCAGGGCCACAATAGAGAATCCAAGTTTTGCATTGAAATATGTAAGAAAAATCTTTGAAAAATCTTCTTCTCAAAAACAACTGGGCCAGAAAACTGAAACTTATGTGGAAGCATCCTGGTTTAGTGTACATTCTAAATTGTTCAAATTATGACCCCCGGGGGTAGGGCGGAGCCACAATAGGGAATCCAAGTTTTACATTGAAATATATAGGAAAATCTTTTAAAATCTTCTTCTCAAGAATCACTGGGCCAGAAAAGCTGAAACTTATGTGGAAGCATCCTGGTGTAGTGAAGATGCTAAATTTTTCAAATCATGACCCCTGGTGGTAGGGCAGGGCCACAATAGGGAATCCAAGTTTTACATTGAAATATATAGGAAAAATCTTTAAAAATCTTCTTCTCAAGAACCACTGGACCAGAAAAGGTGATGTGAAAGCATCCTGGGATAGTATAGATTCTAAATTGTTCAAATCGTGACCCCCGGGGGTAGGGCGGGGCCACAATAGGTATTACAAGGGGGGAAATCTGAGAAAAGAACAGCATGGTCAAAGTTACTCAGGTGAGCGAAGTGGCCCATGGGCCTCTTGTTTAAACATAGGCAACCTACTGACAAATAACCTGGTGTTACAAGGTTTTCCATTTTCTCTTTAAAAGTCGATATTTTGTAAAATCCATGTCGTTATAATGATCTTTTTTACGAATACATTCTACTGTTGGGTCGTATTTTGACTGACATGTTTTCCATCAATTGATAGGCTATTTTTTTCCATTTTGAGTATGAGTTACTCCGTTTACCTGATCAATACAGAGGCTTACGGCATGTGGAAAAAAAATGGTCGACATGCAGGGGACGTTTACTCCTCTTAAGCACCTGATCCCAATTTTGGTGCTTCCAAAAGTCTGGGTTTTTTTTCTGTTCAGGATTCGTGTTCTTCGCTGAATTTATTAAATTGATCACTGTTCGTTATTTTCACCTTTTACAATTGTCATGCATCAGATAAACATAGTCCACTTACATTTCAATTTTACTGTCTCATCATTTCGTTGCAAATAACTCTTAAAGTAATGAATGGCTGTTAATGACATTAAAGAAAAATGTACAACCTTTAGTGCTTTGAATATTTTTTGGATATGAACATCAGTTTTATGCGAATGACGATTTTTCCATCACTTAGAATGCAGGATGAAAGGTCACCTGAAATAAAACATAGGTTAGATGAAGAAAGTACTCCAAGTTAATGACGATACAAGTATGATCTTTCTGAGTCCTCCTAATTCACAGACAGCTTTAACATATTACCATACACTTTGTATAATCAGTACAAATTTAATTATTTCCCTCTCAATTCTGATCATTGAATATTTCTTTCGCATTTTTTTTTAAGATTTAAAATTCTTTACTGCTTAATTTTATTTCAATTTTTTTTTTTTTTTTTTTTTTTTTTGATAAACTGTTTTGTTTTGTTGTTCGTGAGATTATCAGTGAAAAGAGGGAAACTTCTTTTAAATGGAGTATCTTGTGGAAAGTTAAAATGCCGTTAAAGTAAAAGTTTTCATTCATGTCTCAAAGGTTTTTGTAATCGCAATATTTCCAAACAATTCAGATGAATTTAATTACAAAAAAGCTTTGCAATTAAAACTGTGAGAGTATACGTACACTATAATATATACAGGATAAAGGGCAATTGAGAGGAAATTTTTTCTGCTATGCATGTATATGCTGTTTATAACACGTATATATGTCCCAGAGCACATTATTTTCTTTAAAATTAAACTTTGGCTAATTACATGTACTTATTTAACTTTCCTTCCAAATAATATTTGTGAATAGAACTGATGAATTGCTAACATATCGTGATAAAATGAAAACAATAAATAATCGCTGTATTGTTTTACTTTGTAAAAGTCATATAAACCAAACCAGTACTGCAATAAAAGAAGCAATCAGATAGATCAAAATCTCTTCATATTTCCTTATTCACCATACCTAGTACGTCATCCATTTGTCAGGTGTGCGGCTGGGAAGTCTTCATAGATCAATCTATAAATAAGGACAATAAAATTATATTTTAATTAACTATTTTATTTCTACTATTCTTTCTAAGAGTAAAATACAATCAATGAATTATTTCTGCATTATTGCTTATTATTTTTAGCTCTTTTCAACATTTTTGGAATGATGAAATACCAAAATAGATATCCATGGGTTAGAAAACTTTTAACATCATGTTATATTGAAGTCAAGAACAAGTAAAAATATAGCAAATTATTATTGATGTAAGAAAAATATTTTGAATTCCAACATCTAATTGTGAAGTGATATTAACATTGAAAATATTCCTTGCGTCAATTACACGACAATCTTTAGGTATTCAGCAAGAATGTAGTAGAGCATTTATTTATTTAATCTATAGTATTGAAACATATTTCGGAAACATGAATTTATTCAATATTGCTCGGTGACCTTGGTCTTTCGAAGATGACTTTAAGTCGGTATTATGACGCACCTTTTCGTACGTCATAAAAACAACATTCTAAAGTTGGATTTTATTTAATTCCAGATTTCGAAAGTTTAAGTCAAACATCAGGCTAAAATTGTGTGCATAAAAGTATATGAGGAGAGCCAGCCCCCTTCCCCCTCGACCCCCCTCCTCCTATTTTTTAAATCAGAATACATACATTACTCTGCTGTAGACATGGCCGTAGGAACCGGGAGAGGGGCACGAGGGGGGCGTGCCCCCCTCCAATAATTTTTTTGCCGATGTATAGATTACTGTAAAAACATATCTACTATATGCTTGTGGCATATCAATAAGAACGTCTGATGATTTTTTTTTTATCCCCTCAACTGAAAATGTATGGCTGTGCCCCCCCCCCCCCCCCCCAAACTTGGAAAGGCTTAAATTACGCCTTTTGAAAAGGCTAATTGAGAAAAAGCAAATTGAAAGTGGGGGAGGGGGGGGTTAAACCAACAAAAAAAGGTAAGCGCCAATTTTCAACCATACTATGCCTATCTTTGCCAAAAAAATGGGGGGGGGGGCGTTAAGCCCCCCTAGCCCCCCCCCCCCCCCCCCCGCGGTTCCGACGCCTGTGTTATATACATGTCAAAGCCGTAACTACCATTGAGGTAGTGAGGTTTGTTTGTTTGTTGTTTAACGTCCCTCTCGAGAATTTTTCACTCTTATGGAGATGCCATCAATTGCCGGTGGAGGGCTGCAAATTTTGACCTATACTCGACACTGAGGGCCATTGAGCAGTGAGGGATCTTTTTCGTGCCAGCACCTACTGCTACTGCTTTTTTTCTTCGTTTTTGTCCTTTTTAACTTTCATTTTCTGAATATGTATATCATATACTTGTACCTCTGACCTGAATTTATATGCTGTAAATATTTTTCATTGCCCTCATGTACCATATGAGTGAATAAATGAACTTAAACTTGGATCTCGGTTTATACGGACCGGCCTCCGCGTCCCGCAGTGGAATCGAACCCGCGACCTAAGGATTTACTACTTACATCGCGACTCTAGAACAAACGCTCTAACCACTGCGCCACGCGGGCGACTGCGAAGTGAGGTAAATGCCTCCCCCGCCCCAAGAACCCCCATTAAGACACTACCCTGGACCCGCTTGGGACCCGGCTGGGCCTCAGATCCCCTGCGTCACTAAAAAGAGTCTATTTATGGCGTTGCATGTATGAATAAAACACCTTTATAGGAATGGAAAACTAAAATTTTATGAATGTATATTTTATTTGTGATTTCTTTCCCCACCAGCTCCAGACCCAGTATGTTCAGATGGCCTTCAATCGTACACACCAGGACAGGTATTTACAGACAGAGCAGGACAAAAATGTAAATGTGGATACGACTTCAAAATAACCTGCGAAGAACTAAACAAAGGTAGGTGGGGAAAATCAACAGCGATCATTATTTGCTGGTTCATTTTGCAATTGTCTGCGTATTTCCTGGTATATTTGTAAACACAACGCATTTGCATCTTAATTTGACCAAACCAAACCAAAAAAATCAGACTAATTAATATTAGTAAATTTTACAGATAAAATGAATAAAGAATTGAAAATATGATCACCTATATATATATCACCTATATAGAAAGTCATTTTGAAATTGATAACTGTTTTGGATTGGATCAATGATAATTATTTTGGCTATCTGTTTTGGATTGGGTCAATGATAATCATGAAAGTATTTCGAAGTATTTGAAAAAAATAATGACTCAGTCTATTTACAATCAGTCAAATGTCAGGTCTTCATAAATCTTAATCTTGACAAACGTATATAAAATTAGATATTCAGCCATCAATATTTGAAGCTGTTTTCGGAGTTTGATTTGATTTACGACCGAATACATTTGAAACTTAACAGGATTTGCTGCAAAATATCGAGCACCTGTGGGGGTTACTGACCACGGATAATAAATCATCATTTTTAAAAGCACAATTTGAGAAATCAGATTCCTTTTTAGAAGTTACACCTAATAAAATAATTACGAAACTACATGTACAAGTAAATTTTGATTTTATTTGAAATATTTTCTCATATATTACAGTTTGAACTTTGCACTCAAGAAGGAAGCTTCTTTGAATTTTTAAACTTCGATTTAAACAAGAACATGTATATGCACTTGTATAAAAAGAGCAAGTTTTAGTTTGAATTATTTATCTTCGATAGACTTGCAATTTATACTTTCTAAATATCGTCACATTTGTCCTTAACCTGACATGATAAAATACATACTAATGTTATTTTGTCGTCTTTGTGAATTTTGATATTACTTAAAGTATTCAATATTTTTATTTTTTCCAAATACATTTCTGTTTTCATGATTTTTATAAAAATACTAGATTTTGACCCGTGCGTGCACGGGTTGACATTGTTATGAATGCATCCATGTGCATATCGGACATTTACAAAATAGATACATCGACACATTCATATTGTAAGGTATTTTTGAAATAAACAATGAATGTTAATATAATTCTGTTTGTTTTTTTTTTGTGTTTGTTTTGTTTTTGTTTTTGTTTTTGTTTTTTTAAATTGTTGCGTAACGGCGTAGAGCAGAATGGGTTTGACCACCAGTTAGCTATAAATCAAGTCTTGAGTTCGAATCACGCCAGAGCTTACATAAATTTCACCTTTCCAAACAAATTTAGTAAAAGTAATTATGGATCGATGTTCATTGAAAATATGACAACAGCAAAGAGTTGAGCACACTGCTGATACATATCAAGCAAAGTAATGAAAATGAAGAATTGTGCTAAGCTGGTATTTTTACACAATCAGTTATTAAAGTAAAGGTGTAAAAAACAATTTTAACACTGCAGGTCTCAACTTTTTCAAAATATGACCTCAACAATAAAAGAGTTAAGCACAGCTAATACATATACTTTATATATACACAGGTAATGGACACTTATATAATCTGTAAAAGACTGTCTGTTTTGATAAAAATTAATGTAATATCCTTGAATTAGTACATCGAAAAAGTAATAAAAATAGAAGCTTAATTGAGAAAAAATAAAAACAAATTGGTAATCTTCAAGTACCAATGATGTTTAAAATACATAAAACAAAAGACAGTTTTCTTCCAATTTATCGGTATTAAAGGCCAAAAATTCGAGTCTATAATTTTTATATAGTAGTTATTGTAATTTTTGGCGGAAAAAGAATGCCTACTTCACTAAGATGTGATTCTAACTGGAGTTGTAACACCCCCCTTTAGTTCCCCTCAAAAAAAGCATTAAAGAAAGGAGGGATAAAATAAATCGGGTAGTTACATTAATGTTGCTCCTACGATCATGAGCTTTTTGCCTCCGTTGAGATGGCCAGAGATATAAATAACATATAATAAATGTGTCTCCGAGATGGCCACAATATCACATTTGTATGGATATAAACTCAGAAACGATTACGATAATACAAACATATAGACGTCAGAAGCAAATTGAAAGTGGGTGGCTATTTGAAAGTGGGGGGGGGGGGCTAAACCAACGAAAAAAGGTAAGCCCCAGTTTTCAATGCCTATATTATGCCTATCTTTGCAAAAAAAAGTGGGGGGAGGGGGGCTAAGCCCCCCTAGCCCCCCCCCCCCCCCGGTTCCAACGCCTATAACAAATACGTGTAAATTTTCATTGGAAATTTGCTATATATTCTGTTCATATACATTAATGATTTCTTATTAGAGAAATTATACAATAACAAATATATATCTATCTAGTATATACTTTTGTCTTCTCTGATTTGAAAACACTCTCGACCAACGGCTCATACATTCGTGTATAAGAGAGAAACGAACGACAACTCTGCAAGGGAGATTGGTTTGAACACCGTGATTTAGCGTGAATGTAATGCGCACGCGCAAGATTGTAAAATCCAAAAAATCCAGATGATTTCCGGAATTTTTTGAGGAATTTTCGTTGATTATTAATTAGCGAAGCTTAATTGAGAAAAAATAAAAACAAATTGGTAATCTTCAAGTACCATTGATGTTTAAAATATATCAAATAAAAGACGGTACTCTTCCGATTTATCGGTATTAAAGGCCAAAAATTCGAGTCTATTATTTTAATATAGTAGTATAGATACCATTTTTAAAACAACAGAGAAACCCAGTTCTAGTCAAACATATAGAATTATCCAGTTCATTGATATTTACAAATTAACCTTGATATGGCCATGTTCTGAGCAAATATTTTACAAAACTATTATCTACATATATTTCGTACGTACAGCTTTCTATTCACTTAATTTCCAGGATGCGTGTACTTAGGGAAGCAATACAGGAATGGAATGATATTTCCGGCTGAAGATGGTTGCAATACCTGTCGGTGTAAATTAACAGGGCAGATACTGTGCTCAAGAAAAGAGTGTTATCAAAGAACAAGTAAGACTCCTAATCCTATATTGCATATACATTGTGGATGTCTGAGTCATTACAATCATAAACATCCATAGTTATTTAAAAAATGGATAGAAAATAAAATTACCTTTCAATTTCCAATTCATTTATATATTTTCCTATAATCAAACATTACACTGTTATATTATTATTATATTATAATTGAAGCTTGCATCCTGTCATATTTTTAATCTTATGAGGAAAAAGGGTTATCCATTTCTACTACAATTCTGAAAATATATTCATATTTTCAAGATTATTGTACAACTTATAAAAAAAGCAATTAATAGTACATTTGTTTTAATTATTTTCTTTTTTAGTGTGATTAAAAAAAAAAAGAAAAAAAGAAACAAACAAACAAACAAAAACAAATTAGTACATGTGCATGTATCATGATGTCACTTATTGCTGCAAACCTAGGAAAATCGCATTCCTCTTATCTTTTTTATCTTTCAGCATGTCAGCATTTAGGGGTCCTGTACAGAGCGGGGAAGACGTTTAAGAAGGGGGATAGCTGTAATTCGTGCACCTGTTTGGTGTCGGGAAAAGTCCAGTGCACAGACAACAAGTGCTTCCCAGGTAGGTATTATTTTCATTTTATTTTTGATTTAATTTTAGAGAGTACTAGTATATACTCGGTTTCAGAAGAGAACACATGTATCATTGTGTACTTGTACATTAGACAAATCATTTGCAAAAAAAAAAAAAAAAAGAAAAAAAAAAAAAAGAAAAAAAAAAAGAAAAAAAAAATCTTTGAGTATACGAATGTGAAAAGAGAATGAAAATCTTATCAACACCAAAATTATAATATCTTTTGCATCAGGAATAAATTGAATATTTGAGAGATATAACGTTAATTCCATTATAAAAACGTTAATTGTCTAGATTGTCGATACGGAGGCAAAACTTACAAAGCTGGTGCTATATTTCAAAAGGGGGATAACTGCAACAGATGTACCTGCATGGTGACTGGTTCAGTTCTATGTACAACAGATTCCTGTGCACCAAGTAAGGAAGACTTTAGTCCAGTCTGATTAAAATCAAACCTTCACTAGCGTCACGTGACAATCAAAATAAAAAAGAGCTAGTGAAGGTTTGATTTTAATCAGACAGACTTTAGCCCCTCCATTTATTTACATCCCGTTTATTAAGAAAAATTATTGCCTTCAGGTTTCTTTTTCTAGTGAGTTTTCAATATAGTGGTATCATTTTTTTTCTAGAATTTCCACAATATTATTTAATGTGTATTGAATGAGTTACATACATGCATACAAAATAATATAGTTTTATTTGTCTGCTTCCTTTTCTGAATTACAATTATGATGGAAAATTAAGGACATACGCAACGTAGTTTGAATTTTATTGTATTTTCCCTGGAGTTGAAGAGTTCCAGTACTTAAAGAAACTGTGTACTACATTTTAATGTCTATATATGCTGGTGTACACTTCTTCTAAAACAAGTTTTGATAAACAAAACTTCTAGAATATACGTTTAGTAATTTTTGTAAATTTTTTTCTTTAAATTATACAAGAATTTTCATCAATTGATATCTTTTCAAAACCCCTGGTAATGCATGCTGATTTTTATTTACAAACATCTGATGGCACTATAATCTTAAATTAAGAATGTCTTGAAAAATTATCAGTAGGTAAGGTACGCTGCGTACATGTATGTCCTTAAACTTCCACGCATTTTTAAAGTCATCAAAAATATCATCTGACTATGCCGGACTATATATTAACTAAATTATATACAGTTTCCTTGTCCTGGCATTTTCAAAGACCATTCTCAGATAAAACGTAATTTGACTTAAACTTTTTTTTTTCTGCAGAATGCGTTCACAAGGGCAAGCAGTACGAAGCTGGGTCTAGTTTTCGCAAAGGCGATGGTTGTAATGACTGCAGGTGTCTCGATGGAGGAGTCGTGCAATGTACAAACAGAAAATGTTACCCAGGTATATTGTCAAATAAGTTGGTCTTGCGCAGATTAATGTTAAGTTTGACCAATTGAAAGCAAGCTCCCGAATGTTGACTATGTTCTTCCAGCCATTAAAATGTGCGTTGGAGATGCTTTTAAGGTGATGTGTGGGGTGCACGTGGGTGGGTGGTACATTTATCTTAATAAGATTGCAAGTATGACTTTGATGATCATGAGGAATGAGAGCACTCGTTTTTTAAAGCATATGAAATTTTAGTCTCATGATAAAGTTTGAGAGGAATGAAGGCAGATAATATGTAGAGAAAAAAAAAATATATGTGGTTATTCAAGCATTTTGTTGCTATGAATATACCATTTATTCAAGAACATTTACATTCAGACCCCCCACCCCCACCCCCCATAAAAGATATCCGACTCTTGAGTAAAACGTGGTGTGAAAATTGCATTATCATTGTTATTTTACAATTTACAGACTGTGTTTATCACGGAGAAGGTTTCATGAGAGGGGAAATGTTTGACAAGGGTGACCACTGCAATATGTGTAAATGTATGGCTGATGGAACTGTGCAGTGCTCAACCAAATCATGTTTTAAAGGTGCGCGCTCTCTCTCTCTCTCTCAAATATGAACATGCTCATGTCTGAATTATATATCATTAAGATATGCTAGATGTTGCTATTTTATTGGTTTGAAAAAAATAATCAGCTATCGTGAAGAAATCGGTGATATTATTATCATAATCACAGTGAATTATGCAAAATATTACGTTTTAACAGATTGTCATCATAATGGGGTTGTTTACAAGGCTGGTCAAAGCTTCAAGGTAGACAAATGTAACACATGTTGGTGTATGGTCACTGGAAAACTTAGCTGTACAAAGTTGCCATGTTATCCAGGTTTGATATGGCCTACTGAGAGTACTTAAGAGATAAAACACTTGATGCTCTAGCTATTAGTCGAAAAGATATCGTAACATACCGTTAAGACTGACTTTGTTAAATCTATTCGACTTATATGATCCAAGACCTGAATCAGTTAAGAAGTTTCTTTTTTTTTTTTTTTTTTTTTTTTTTTTTTAATTAAAACAATATGAACCTGAACACAACAAGTTAATTAAGTTAATTTAAACACCACAACTTTCCCATTATACTTGTAACACGACGTGTATCTTCATGCAGAAATGATATCACCATTGAAATACATATATATAAGTGTATTGCCTTGATTTTAAAATGAAGTTTGTGTTTTGATTCACAGACTGTACATATTTGGGAAAATCCCACAAATCCGGTGATATTTTTCCCAAGGGAGACGACTGCAATACATGTACCTGTACCGTAACCGGTGACGTCACGTGTGGGAAAAAGTCCTGTCAACCTGTGTATGTTGCACCTCAGTATTTACCGACAATTAAAGGTAGGTTTGAACGACCTTAATTATGTTCCCCAAACGAAGTTTGGGAACATATTGTTTTTACTCGGTTTCTTATTAAGGTCTTCCGTCTCCAACGGAAGACCTTATTGTTTTCGTTCGGTTTCTTTTTCCCTATTCTTATTATTAAGGTCTTCCGTCTCCAACGGAAGACCTTATTGTTTTCGTTCGGTTTCTTTTTCCCTATTATTATTATTATTATTAGGGTCTTCCGTCTTCAGCGGAAGACCCTTCTATTATTCTTATGTTTCTTTTTCACTTTTATTATTATTAGGGTCTTCCGTCTCCAACGGAAGACCCTTCTATTATTCTATTGTTTCTTTTTCACTTTTATTATTAGGGTCTTCCGTCTCCAACGGAAGACCCTTCTATTATTCTATTGTTTCTTTTTCACTTTTATTATTATTATTATTATTCTTTTTTTTTCTTTACAATTTTTGTGCAGAAGATTTCACGGAGTTGGCTCGATCGATTTACTTGAAAATTTCAGGGAAGATGTATCTTTGTCTGAACCTTATACGTTTTTCTCATTTTTTTGAAATTCACTTCCGGTCGGAAGTTATCGCCCTTTAATCAAAATTCAGAGGACCTCCTTGTCTGCAATGGAACTCAAAAACGATTAAAGCTAGAGTGCTGAAATTTTCAGCGATGATAGAGGACATGTTGCCATTGATCACCTGGGTTTTCAAATCTTCCGGAAGTGCCTAGTATGGAAGCTCGGTAGGGGTCAAAATTTAGGACACGAATCATGAGTGAATTTTAGAGACATTTCTTACGATAACTTTTTCACTATGAGTATTTTGTTAAAACATATTGAACAGAAATTGTGTAGAATTACAGGATCTTTAATATGATATCAAAAAAAAAGGGCTGACTCATCAAAGTAGGGGCTGAGAAGGGCCAAAAGTCTTTAATCAATAACTCTTGAACGATCAATATTTTGTAATGCATTACTGAAGCAAAAATGTTTATCTCAACAATTTACAACTATATATTATGATATTCACATCATTTGTTACATAATCAGGGGCCATAAGGGGCCAGAATGCTAAATCTTTGACGCTTTATATCTCAAAAGTGGGAAATATTTTGATAAGCAATATTGAACAAAAGATGTCCAAAATAATGTTCTAAACAAGATGCAACCTTTCATTTTTTGCTAAACGGCCCCATTAAGGAGTTGAAGGGCCGGCCCCTAAATACTTCTTTTGTAAATATCTCAGAAACGAAAAAGAATTTCTGACTAGTTGTTGAACAAAAAGTGTTCAAGATCATGAGAGCTTTAAAGTGATATGAAGAAAAAGGGGCTGGACCCTTAAAATAGGGGCCGAGAGGGGCCGAAGTCTTTGAACAATAGCTCTTTAACGATCAATATTTTGTAACGCATTACTGAAGCAAAAATGTTTATCTCAACAATTTACAACTATATATTATTATATTCACATCATTTGTTACATAATCAGGGGCCATAAGGGGCCAGAATGCTAAATCTTTGACGTTTTATATCTCAAAAGTGGGAAATATTTTGATAAGCAATGTTGAACAAAACATGTCCAAAATAATGTTCTAAACAAGATGCAACCTTTCATTTTTTGCTAAACGTCCCCATTAAGGAGTTGAAGGGCCGGCCCCTAAATACTTCTTTTGCAAATATCTGGGAAACGAAAAAGAATTTCTGAGTAGTTGTTGAACAAAAAGTGTTCAAAATTATGAAAGCTTTAAAGTGATATGAAGAAAAAAGGGCTGGACCCTCACAATAGGGGCTGAGAGGGGCCGAAAGTCTTTGAACAATAGCTCTTTAACGGTCAATATTTTGTAATGCATTACTGAAGCAAAAAAGTTTATCTCAACAATTTACAACTATATATTATGATATTCACATCATTTGTTACATAATCAGGGGCCATAAGGGGCCAGAATGCTAAATCTTTGACGCTTTATATCTCAAAAGTGGGAAATATTTTGATAAGCAATATTGAACAAAAGATGTCCAAAATAATGTTCTAAACAAGATGCAACCTTTCATTTTTTGCTAAACGTCCCCATTAAGGAGATGAAGGGCCGGCCCCTAAATACTACTTTTGCGAATATCTCAGAAACGAAAAAGAATTTCTGACTAGTTGTTGAACAAAAAGTGTTCAAAATCATGAGAGCTTTAAGGTGATATCAAGGAAAAGGGTCTGACCCCTTAAATAAGGGCCGATTGGGGCCGAAAGTATACAATCAATAACTCTTTAATGATCAATATTTTGTAATATATTACTGAAGCGAAATAGTTCTTCTTCTCACACTTTATCTAAATAACATGATGTTGATATCATATGTTACGCAATAAGGGGTCTTTAGGGGGCCAGATTGCATAATCTTTGGCGCAATATGTCTCGAAAAGGAAGAATATTTTGATAAACAGTTTTGAACAAAAGACGTTCAAAATAATATTCTGAACAATATGCACTCTTTGAATTCTTGCTAGACGTCCCCATTTAGGACTTGAAGGGCCGGCCCTTAATATTTCTTTTGCATATATCCCGAAAACAAAACAGAATTTCTGAATAGTTGTTGAACAAAAAGTGTTCAAAATCATGAGAGCTTTAAGATGATATCAAGAAAAAGGGGCTGACCTCTCACATTAGGGGCCAAGAAGGGCCGAAAGTCTTTAAGCTATAACCCTTTAATGATCAATATTTTGTTAAACATTATTTAAACAAAATTGTTCGTCTTAACAATTTATTTATATCATTATATTTGAACGAAAATCTCAGTCAAATTCATATCTCATCTTATCAAAAATCGGACGGAAGACCCACTCGTTGCTCGCAACGAGATCTCATCTAGTTATTATTATTATTCTTTTTTTTTCTTTACAATTTTTGTGCAGAAGATTTCTCGGAGTTGGCTGGATCGATTTACTTGAAAATTTCAGGGAAGATGTATCTTTGTCTGAACCTTATACGTTTTTCTCATTTTTTTGAAATTCACTTCCGGTCGGAAGTTATCGCCCTTTAATTAAAATTCAGAGGACCTCCTTGTCTGCAATGGAACTCAAAAACGATTAAAGCTAGAGTGCTGAAATTTTCAGCGATGAGAGAGGACACGTTGCCATTGATCACCTGGGTTTTCAAATTTTCCGGAAGTGCCTAGTATGGAAGCTCGGTAGGGGTCGAAATTTAGGACACGAATCATGAGTGAATTTTAGAGACATTTCTTACGATAACTTTTTAACTATGAGTATTTTCTTAAAACATATTGAACAGAAATTGTGTAGAATTACGAGATCTTTTATATGAAATCAAAGAAAAAGGGCTGACTCATCACATTAGGGGCTGAGAAGGGCCGAAAGTCTTTCATCAATAACTCTTTAACGATCAATATTTGTAATTGCATTACTGAAGCAAAAATGTTTATCTCAACAATTTACAACTATATATTATGATATTCACATCATATGTTACATAATTAGGGGCCATAAGGGGCCAGAATGCTAAATCTTTGACGCTTTATATCTCAAAAGTGACAAATATTTTGATAAGCAATATTGAACAAAAGATGTTCAAAATAATGTTCTAAACAATATGCAACCTTTCATATTCTGCTAAACGTCCCCATTTAGGAGTTGAAGGGCCGGCCCCTAAATACTTCCTTTGCAAATATCTCAGAAACGAAGAAAAATTTCTGAGTAGTTGTTGAACAAAAAGTGTTCAAAATCATGAGAGCGTTAAAGTGATATGAAGAAAAAGGGGCTGACCCTCAAAATAGGGGCTGAGAGGGGCCGAAAGTCTTTGAACAATAACTCTTTAACGATCAATATTTTGTAATGCATTACTGAAGCAAAAATGTTCATCTCAACAATTTACAACTATATATTATGATATTCACATCATATGTTACATAATTAGGGGCCATAAGGGGCCAGAATGCTAAATCTTTGACGCTTTATATCTCAAAAGTGGGAAATATTTTGATAAGCAACATTGAACAAAAGTTATTCAAAATAATGTTCTAAACAATATGCAACCTTTTGATTTTTGCTGAACGTCCCCATTAAGGAGTTGAAGGGCCGGCCCCTAAATATATCCTTCAGATATATCTCGGAAACGAAAAAGAATTTTTGAATAATTCTTGAACAAAAAGTGTTCAAAATCATGAGAACTTTAAGGTGATATCAAGGAAAAGGGTCTGACCCATTAGATAAGGAGCTGAGAGGGTCCGAAAGTATACAATCAATAACTCTTTAATGATCAATATTTTGTAATATATAACTGAAGCGAAATAGTACATCTTCACACACTTTATCTAAATAACATGATGTTGATATCATATATTACGCAGTAAGGGGTCTTTAGGGGACCAGATTGCATAATCTATGGCGCAATATATCTCGAAAAGGAAGAATATTTTGATAAACAGTATTGAACAAAAGACGATCAAAATAATATTCTGAACAATATGCACTCTTTCAATTTTTGCTAGACGTCCCCATTTAGGACTTGAAGGGCCGGCCTTTAATATTTCTTTAGCATATATCCCGAAAACAAAAAAGAATTTCTGAACAGTTGTTGAACAAAAAGTGTTCAAAATCATGAGAGCTTTAAAATGATATCAGGAAAAAGGGGCTGACCTCTCACATTAGGGGCCAAGAAGGGGCGAAAGTCTTTAATCTATATTCCTTTATTGATCAATATTTTGTAAATCATTATTAAAGCAAAATTGTTCGTCTTAACAATTTATTTATGTCATTGTATTTGAACGAAAATCTCAATCAAATTCTTATCTCATCTTATCAAAAATCTGACGGAAGACCCACTCGTTGCTCGCAACGAGATCTCATCTAGTTCTTCTTTTTTTTCTCCTTACCGATTTTGTGCAGAAGATTTCTCGGAGATGAAATGATCGATTTACTTCAAATTTTCAGAGTTTATGTCTTATCATCTGAAGTTTGTACCGGCATTTCAAAATTTGAAAAATCACTTCCGGTCGGAAGTTATCGCCCTTTTATTAAAATTCAGAGGACCTCCTTGTCTGCGATGGAACTCAAAAACGGCTTAAGCTAGAGCGCTGAAATTTTCAGTGATGATAGAGGACATGTTGCCACATTGCACCTGGGTTTAGATATTTTCCGGAAGTGCCTAGTATGGAAGCTCGGTAGGGGTCGAAATTTAGGACACGAATCATGAGTGAATTTTTGAGACTTTTTGTATCATATCTTTTAAAGTATAATTATTTTGTTTAAACATATTGAACAATATTTGTGCAGAATGGCAAGATCTGTAACATGATATCAAGAATAAAGGGCTGACTCATCACATTAGGGGCTGATAGGGGCCGAAAGTCTTTAATCGATAACTCTTAAACAAGCAATATTTTTGTATACATTACTGAAGCAAAATTATTTATCTTAATAAACTACAACTATATTTTATGATTTTTACGTCATATGTTACATAAATAAGGGCCACAAGGGGCCAGAATGCTTAATCTTTGACGCTTTATATCTCGAAAAGGGGAAACATTTTGAAAAGCAATATTGAACAAAAGTTGTTTAGAATGATGATCTGAACAATGTGCATCCTTTGAATTTTTCCTAAACAGCCCCTATAAGGACTTAAAGGGACGGCCCCTAAATATTTCAAGTCTACGTATCTCGAAAACGAAACGAAACTTCTGAATAGTTGTTGAACAAAAAGTCTTCAGAATTATAAGACCTTTCAAGAGATATCAAGAAAAAGGGGCTGACCCCTGAAATTAGGGGCTCAGAGGGGCCAAAAGTCTTTCATCTATAACTCCTTAACGTTAAATATTTTGATATTAATTATTGAAGTAAAAATGTTCATCTTCATAATCTACAACTATATATCTTAAAATTTTCTTCAAATATTACGTCATTAGGGGCCATAAGGGGCCAGAATGCTTAATCTTTGACCCTTTATATCTCGAAAAGGGGAAACATTTTGAAAAGCAATATTGAACAAAAGTTGTTAAGAATGATGATCTGAACAATGTGCATCCTTTGAATTTTTCCTAAACAGCCCCTATAAGGACTTAAAGGGACGGCCCCTAAATATTTCAAGTCTGCATATCTCGAAAACTGAATAGTTGTTGAACAAAAAGTCTTCAGAATTACAAGACTTTTCATGTGATATCAAGACCCCTCGAATTAGGGGCTCAAAGGGGCTAAAAGTCTTTCATCTATAACCCTTTTACAGTAATGTTCATCATCACGATCTGCTACTATAAATATGTTAAAATCTTCATCAAATATTGCGTTTTTTGGTGCCATAATGATCAAAATTTTGTTAAACAAAACTGAAGCAAATTGTGCGTTTTCACTATTTATATATTTATGAACAAAAATCTGAGTCAAATTCGTATCTCATCTTATCAAAAATCGGACGGAAGACCCACTCGTTGCTCGCAACGAGATCGCATCTAGTTATTATTATTTTTCTTCCAACCGATTTTGTGCACGCGATTTCTCAGAAACGGCTGGGCCGATTTACACCAAACTTTCAGATGTAAAAGATATTCAATTGATCTTGATACGTTTTTTTGTTTTTTGATGACGTCACTTCCGGTCGTGAGATATTGACGATTTTCTGATTTTCAGAGGGTCGGCTTGTCCTGGAAACTCCTCCTAAACGACTAAAACTATTGAGTTAAGATTTTCAGTGAAGATAGAGGAAAGATTGTAGATGTGCAATTGGGCATCTATATCTTTCCAGCTGAAATGGCGCTGAAGCTCGCCTGGGCTCGAAAAATAGGCTCACAAACATCTCGCAAAATTTGACACGTTTTCTTTTATATCTTTTTACCTGTAAATATTTTGTTAAAACATGTAGTACAAAAGATGTGTAAAATGATAAGACCTTTCATTTGATATCAAGAAAAAAGGGCTGATCCCTTAAATTAGGGGCTCAGAGGGGCCAAAAGTCTTTCATGTATAACTCTTGAACGATCAATATTTTGTAATAAATTACTGAAGCAAAAATGTTCATCTTAACGATTTGCAACTATATGTTTTAAAATTTTGATCATATGTTACGTAATAAGGGGCCAAATGGACCAGAATGCTAAATCTTTGACGCTTTATATCTCAAAAAGGGGGAATATTTTGAAAAGCAATATTGAACAAAAGATGTTCAGAATAATGTTCTAAACGATATGCAACCTTTCAATTTTTGCAAAACGGCACCATTAAGGACTTGAAGGGCTGGCCCCTAAATATTTGAATTCAGCATATCTCGAAAACGAAAATAGATTTCTGAATAGTTGTTGAACAAAAAGTCTTCAAAATCACAAGATCTTTCATTTGATATCAAGAAAAAAGGGCTGATCCCTTAAATTAGGGGCTCAGAGGGGCCAAAAGTCTTTCATGTATAACTCTTGAACGATCAATATTTTGTAATAAATTACTGAAGCAAAAATGGTCATCTCAACGATTTGCAACTATATGTTTTAAAATTGTGATCATATGTTACGTAATAAGGAGCTACAAGGGGCCAGAATGCTAAATCTTTGACGCTTTATATCTCAAAAAGGGGGAATAT
Source organism: Saccostrea echinata (assembly GCF_033153115.1). Lineage (NCBI taxonomy): Eukaryota > Metazoa > Mollusca > Bivalvia > Ostreida > Ostreidae > Saccostrea > Saccostrea echinata. The sequence goes on along the minus strand of NW_026889807.1, from coordinate 3,466,119 downwards.
TTTGATAAGCAATACTGAACAAAAGATGGTCAGAATAATGTTCTAAACAATATGCACCCTTTCAGTTTTTGTGAAACGGCCCAATTAAGGACTTGGAGGGGTGGCCCCTAAATATTTTCAATCAGCATATCTCCACAAAGAAAAGAAATCTCTGAATAGTTGTTGAACAAAAAGTCTTCAAAATCACAAGACCTTTCATTTGATATCAAGAGAAAGGGGTGACCCCTAAAATTAGGGGCTCTGAGGGGCCAGAAGCCTGTCATCTATAGCTCTTTGATAATGTTACATAAATCAAAAGAATGAAATCTTATTAGGGAAGTCTATATATTATTACTTTTTAGTTTTAACAAAGATCATAGTCAAAATAATATCTCATCTTATCGAAAAATCGGACGGAAGACCTACTCGTTGCTCGCAACGAGATCTCATCTAGTTATTATTATTATTTTTCTTCCAACCGATTTTGTGCACGCGATTTCTCAGAAACGGCTTGGCCGATTTACATCAAACTTTCAGACGTGAAAGATAATCAACTGATCTTGATAGGTTTTTTTGGTTTTTGATGACGTCACTTCCGGTCGTGAGATATGGACGATTTTCTGATTTTCAGAGGGTCAGCTTGTCCTGGGGTGTTCTCCTAAACGAATAGAGATATAGGGATAAGATTTTCAGTGAAGATAGAGGAAAGATTGTAGATGTGCCATTTTGCATCTATATGTTTCCAGCTCAAAAGGCACTGAAGCTCACCTGGGCTCGAAAAATAGGCTCACAAGCATCTCGCAAAATTTGACATGTTTTCTTTTATATCTTCTTACCTGTAAATATTTTGTTAAAACATATATTACAAAAGATGCACAAAATGACAAGACGTTTCATTTGATATCAAGAAAAAGGGGCTGATCACTCAAATTAGGGGCTCAGAGGGGCCAAAACTCTTTCATATATAACTTTTGAACGATCAAAATTTTATTATAAATTACTGAAGCAAAAATGTTCATCTTAACAATTTGCAACTATATGTTTTAAAATTTTTATCATTTATTACGTAATAAGGGGCCAGAAGGGGCCAGAATGCTAAATCTTTGACGCTTTCTATCTCGAAAAGAGAGAATATTTTGATAAGCAATACTGAACAAAAGATGGTCAGATTATTAATTTAAACTATATGCAACCTTTCAATTTTTGCAAAACTGCCCCATTAAGGACTTGAAGGGCTGGCCCCTAAATATTTCAATTCAGCATATCTCGAAAACGAAAATAAATTTCTGAATAGTTGTTGAACAAAAAATCTTCAAAATGACAAGACCTTTCATTTGATATCAAGAAAAAAGGGCTGGTCCCTCAAATTAGGGGCTCAGAGGGGCCAAAACTCTTTCAAGTATAACTCTTGAACGATCAATATTTTGTTATTAATTACTGAAGCAAAAATGTTTATCTTAACGATTTGCAACTATATGGTTTAAAATTTCGATCATATCTTACGTAATAAGGGACCAAAAGGGGCCAGAATGCTAAATCTTCGATGCTTTATATCTCAAAAAGGGGGAATATTTTGATAAGCAATAGTGAGCAAAAGATGTTAAGAATAATGTTCTAAACAAAATGCAACCTTTCAAATTTTGCAAAACTGCCCCATTAAGGACTTGAAGGGCTGGCCCCTAAATATTTCAATTCAGCATATCTCGAAAACGAAAATAGATTTTTGAATAGTTGTTGAACAAAAAATCTTCAAAATCACAAGACCTTTCATTTGATATCAAGAAAAAAGGGCTGATCCCTTAAATTAGTGGCTCAGGGGGGCCAAAAGCCTTTTATGTATAACTTTTGAACGATCAATATTTTGTTATAAATTACTGAAGCAAAAATGTTCATCTTATCGATTTGCAACTATATGGTTTAAAATTTTGATCATATGTTACGTAATAAGGGGCCAAAAGGGGCCAGAATACTAAATCTTTAATGCTTTATATCTCAAAAAGGGGGAATATTTTGAAAAGCAATATTGAACAAAAGATGTTCAGAATAATGTTCTAAACAATATGCAACCTTTCAATTTTTGCAAAACGGCCCCATTAAGGACTTGGAGGGCTGGCCCCTAAATATTTCAATTCACCATATCTCGAAAACGAAAATAGATTTCTGAATAGTTGTTGAACAAAAAGTCTTCAAAATCAAAAGACCTTTCATTTGGTATCAAGAAAAAGGGGCTGACCCCTCAAATTAGGGGCTCAGGGGGGCCAAAACTCTTTCATCTTTAACTCTTAAACGATCAATAATTTGTAATACATTCCTGAAGCAAAGATGCTTATCCTAACAATTTACAACAATATATGATACGATACTGATCATACGTTACGTAATAAGGGGTCACAAGGGGCCAGAATGTTAAATCTTTGACGCTTTATATCTCGTAAAGGGGGAATATTTTGATAAGCAATACTGAACAAAAGATAGTCAGAATAATGTTCTAAACAATATGTACCCTTTGAATTTTTATCAAATGTCCCCATTAAGGACATTGAGGGATGGCCCCTAAATATTTCCATTCAGCATATCTCCACAACGAAAGGAAATCTCTGAATAATTGTTGAACAAAACGTTTTCAAAATCACAAGACCTTTCAGTTGATATCAAGAAAAAGAGGCTGACCCCTCAAACTAGGGGCTCAGAGGGGCCAAAAACATGTCATCTATAGCTCTTTGATAATGTTATAGAAATCAAAAGAATGAAATCTAATTAGGGAAGTCTATATCTTATTATCTTTAAACAAAATCATAGTCAAAATCATATCTCATCGAAAAATGGGACGGAAGACCTACTCGTTGCTCGCAACGAGATCTCATCTAGTTATTATTATTATTATTATTATTATTATTCTTTTTTATTCTTATTTCTTCTCCGGTACTTTTTTGTCCGCGAGTGTTCTCGGAAACTGCACATCCAATTGAGTTAAAACCTTTTTAGGGTTACTAGGCATGTTATGTAGATTTGCGGAACGAAGATCGTTTTGCGCGCACGTGCACGCACGTGCGTGCGCGTGCAATGCGTAAAATGACCAATATACATAATATAGCTATAACTTTTATATTTTTTGATGAAATGCTTTGATACTCAGAATACAAGGATATATTAAAAGTGTAGACAAGATGACATGGTCAACATGCACATGCATGCACGTGCGCGCACGCGCAAATCGCAAAATGACCAATTTACTTGATATAGACGTAACTTTTATATTTTTTGATGAAATGATTTGATACTCAAAATATTTATATATATTAAAAGTGTAGACAAGATGACATGGTCAACATGCACATGCATGCATATGCATGCACGTGCGCGCGCATGCAATGTGTTAAATGACCAATATATTTAATATAGTCGTAATTTTTATATTTTTTGATGAAAAGCTTTGATATTAAGAATATACAGATATATTACAAGTGTAGACAAGATGATGTGGACATCATGCACATGCATGCACATGCGCGCGCGTGCAATGTGTTAAATGATTAATATACTTAATATAGCTGTAACTTTTATATTTTTTGAGGAAAAGCTTTGATACTATGAATAAACAGACATATTATAAGTGTACACAAGATGGCATGGTCATTATGAACATGCATGCAGGTGCGCGTGCGCGCAATGCTAAGATGTCCAGTATACTTGATATAGCCGGAACTTATATTTTTGATGAAATGTTTTGATACTGAGAATATAAAGATACATTAATAGTATAAACGGGATGACATGGTCATACTGCACATGCATGCACGTGCACGCGCGTGAAATGGAAAAAACGATCAATATACTTCATTGCCTTATTTAATGAAGCTTACAGGAAATAAGACACCAAAAGGGAGTTGGGGAGCGTTTGGGGAACATCTGTAACGGTCCCCGTTACAATTATAACTAGTTTGTAAAGGAACAATTCAGAGCTTTAACCATAAATTGATCAACGGAAGAAAAAAAGTAATACAGGAATGTAATAAATATCATTAAAATGTGGACTCCAAAAATATGTTACAAACAGGATGCACGTAAACATATCGATTTCAAAATTTATACACTTGGCTGCAATTTGAAAACTACAACTTAAAAGTGTTTATGTACATAATTTAAAAAAATTATATATTTTGTGAAATGAATTAGAATACATTGTACTTTTTCTATTTCAGCTGTTTCAGTAAAATGTTTATATAACAACATGCATTACAATATTGGAGAGCAATCGACATCACTAGACGGTTGTAATTTATGTACCTGTCAATCAAATGGCGAAATGAGTTGTACTGTCAATAAATGTAACAACGGTATGTTGTCCAATAAATGAAACAATGCATGTTTTAAATGAGTTGTACTGTCAAAAAATGTAACGAGTAATTTGTACAAACAGTAAATGAAAAAAAGTTACTAAGTAAAGTTATCTACGATCATTAGAGCAGGTTTATGAAGAGTTGTTAAACAAGACTCAAAAATCTAAACTATAAGTAAAATTGCCCAAATTTCAGGATGCTTATGGCTAAAAAAATGCACCAAAAGTAAATAGTTATACAATGCAATTATCTTAATTTCAAAATAATTCTGAACTCAGCTTTTTCATTTATTTTCTTTGGTTTAATTTCAGATGACAAGTAATGCGAGCGTGATGTCTGGTAGAAGAGAATTCCAATACCATCCTCATTTCACATTTGTTTATAATTTATTTTCATCTAGTTCATTTTTTGAATGCACATACTACTTAAACGTTTAACTATCAAATAAAAATATAAAATGTGTGTGGATGTAATGCATTTTTATTCAAAACATTCATCATATTGGGAGCACATTCTTAGATTTAGCTTCTACAAACAATTCTCTGTGTACATCTGATCTCATAAAATCAGCATTAAAAATTTTGAGAAGAAATGTCACCAACAATGGCAACGAAAGTGTCAAAACTACATAAATGTTATAGGGAATAGCAGGGGTGGATCCAACAGGAGAAAACCAGAGGCCACGCCGAGATCCATCCCTAATGTGGTGAGATGTCCAGGCAATGAAACACATTACAGAGAGAAGTTTGATCCACCCCTTGTTTAAAATGTATCCAGTAATGAATATAATGAGAGATATCAAAAGGGTCAAGGTCGTTGAGTGGAGGAAAGGTCGTGACTTCAGTGACAATGCTGCCTGAAATACAAAATATATCTGAAAATATTTACACTACACAAATTTTTACACATGCCAAATTTGTGTGTGTTGTTTTATATCTAGTCCAGATAAACAATATTTTCAATCAATTACTTACAATAAATGTAAAATTATTGAACTTTATTATCTATGTTTTAGTTACAATGCATAGATTATGAAAGTACAGTTATTTATCTGTACTTATTCAACACTTTGAGGAGAATTAAAGTTTGTGGTCATGCAGATTAAAAAAAAATTGAATACTGACAAATACTGTATCTTCATTTTTGAATATTAAGTAACATTTGATTCCAAGCAGGTTAGGATACACACTACATTTATTTCATTTTATTGTTAGATATTTCTTTAATAGAATATCACATTAAAGTCTTGGTCTTGGCCCTGGTATAGATCTGCAGCCATAGGGGCAGCTATTGGCTCATTGACAAGTCAGAAGAGTGGTAGCCCAAGATCCAAGGGAGTGTCACAGAAAGTCTAAAACACTTGTATCATGCACTATTAGGTTTATAATACATGGTGTATAAAACTGTATATATATTATTTACCTGGAGAGACAATGACCTGGCTGCGATGAAGTGGTCAGCATCTATAGCCATGGCAAGGAGTCCACACAACAGACATTCCACAAATTCCTTGTAGTTTTTCGCCTGAACAATGATTGCCCATGAGAAAAAGGCCACGCCCCAATGTGTGAAACTGTCAATCAGTGCTCTTGGAAGGTTACCATGAGTACTTTTTACAGTTGAAGGAAGAAAGTCACCCAAAAGACAAGTGAAGAGTAGGGCTAACTCGTACAAGATAACATGGCCTAACATTCAGTCTGTTACCAAGTCTGAAATTTTATATGAACATACAAAAAATGATAATAATAGATGTTAGTCATTTTTTTCTTTCTTCTTGATGGAAAATAATAAAAAAAAATGTACTGTAACACAGTACCTGCATGGGATGGAAATCCTGCATTTCTCATTGCCTTTCTTTAATATACTGCTGGTACATGTATACAGTGTATGTGTACTTAAGTTCATTTAGTAAGTCCCAATGACATGAATAACTCAGTATAAGAGAATTTGTATAAGAGTTCTGAAGGTAGCAGTCTACCATTACCATACTAGCTGTTATAAATTATCAGATATCTTATGGATTCATAAGTTCTCTCTATATAAATTATTGAGTTCCCCCGAGTCCCAATCATGGTCTTATTGGATAAAAACCTATTTGCCTAAATGCTTCAATGAATAAAAGAACCCTTCATCTTTCTAAACATTACATTTGAAGAAAAAAATTTGTTTGATATTAGAAAAAAAGTTTTATAAGTCTTTGATTTAAACAGAGGCACCTAAAATTGCAAATAAAGCCTGCCTAGAACTCTCTCTCACTCTCCCCCCCCCCCCACCCCTTTTATATTTATAGAGATGGTAACCTTTTTTCTATCAAAGGCTTTAATTGCAACTAATTGATAAAATTCCAGGTGTCTATGGGAAAAATCACCGGTAACGGGATGTTTCGCACCTATGCATGGTTCGCCCCACGATGTTTCGCGCCAATTCTGTTTCGCGCTGAGATGGTTCGCCCCACGATGTTTATATAAATGTGCTACTGAGTTTAGTTCATTTAACAAAATTTTAGATTTTAAATATATGTAAATATAGATCATGTAGATATTTTTGGAACATTTTTTTTTTTAAATTTAAGAAGATTATATTTGAAGCAGAGACCTAAATTATTTATCATGTTTATGTAGATGTGTTTGAAGTGTACATACATAGCATAATTATGAATTATTGTAACACTGTGCTAATTACGTATATATACAAAAGATAATTATAATACCGCCATCTAATTAAGTAATTATTGCTGGCTTGGACAACCCACACATCAATTTAAATTCTAACCTTTTGATCTCCAACTTATCAGTTACATAGAATCACTGTTGAATTGTTGATCTTTTATTTGATAAATAATTTAAAACGGATCAAAATGTGATGAAACATTTAAAATAAAACATGCGATGTTTCGCGTCGAAATCGGCGCGAATCATCCTGGCGCGAACCATCTCAGTGCGAAACGGAATGGGCGCGAAACATCCCGGATTCAAATCCCCCCCCCCCCCTTTTCATAGAAAGAGGATGACGGTCCTGAAATAATCATTTTATATCCACATTATATTTAATCCCTTTTCTGCTTTTTGTATTACTTATGTGCAATTAATGTAAGATCAATACTCACAAGACAAAACCATTTGGACACGTATAAATCAACAGCTGTGACAGGTGGAGTGGATTTGTTTACATAGTCTAGGTCACCTACACGTTTGTCGCATCGATATAGCCTCACACCAAACGTCTAGGAGCATTCCACGATAAATATTTATACTTCAGAACGAGGCTTATCCAGAATTTGATAAAGCCTGTGATTGGTTGAGGTAAAAAAAATGGCCGAAACGTTTGACAGGAGGATCACCAGAATTTTGGCTGATCTTAAAATTGATTTTCCTTTAAAAACATTACAGAAAGTATGCCTGGAAAAATTAGCAAATAGGTTGGACGTATTTGCAGTGTTACCGACAGGTTATGGGAAGTCTTTGTTGTACGCTATTTTACCGAAATTGATGCTTGAAGTTGAAGATAATTTGCAGTGTGCAATAGTTCTTGTCATTTCGCCGCTGGTTTCTCTTATGAAAGACCAAGTTGCTAACTTGAAAAAATACAGCGTGGAGTCTATTTTCCTTGGAGAGGAGCACGACAGAGGTTTGTATATAGCCTATACTATAGCATTACACTAGGTTAGATCGACCAAATAATTTAGGTCATTAGTCATCCCGAGATCCGGCACACACAGTGTGTACAGGTGTAGGCGTTTGCAGATGATATAATCAAACTTCTAATCACTTATTAAATTTAAAAAAAAATGTAAAGAAGAATGTGTTTAGTTTGACAGCACGTTTATAAATGATATACTTTTAAGATGCTTTTATTTTTTTTATTTAGACAAACATTACATAACATTGTTTTGACTTGTCTAAAACAGATACTAGGTCCTTGTTTATGGCTTCAGATATTTTGGAATTTTTATTTATTTATTTTTTTGTCATTTCAGACACATTGGAACACATTCAGGAAGGCAAATTTCCTATCGTTCTTATGAGCCCGGAGGCTTATTTCAGTGGTTCATGGAGAGGGTTATTGACATCTCCACCATATCAGAAGTTTGTACAATCCATTGTGATTGATGAGTGCCACTGCGCGGAACAATGGTGAGTCATATAAAGGAAGAATATTTATTTTATAAATCAAGCAGCTATCACATTGTCAAACATCATTAAATTAAATACACATTTTATTAACAGGGGAGACCAGTTCAGAACAGATTTTTCTAGGATTGGAGAATTGAGGAGTATTTTTCCAAAGGCAAACCTATTAGCCCTTACAGCAACTGCAACTCCAAAAACCAGAAAACATATTGCAGAAATCCTTTGCATGAGAAATTATGAATTGGTCATTACCAGCTGTGACCGACCAAACATAATGCACGTTTCCATCCGAGCTCCAAATACAGTTCAAGACACTTTTTACTGGTTGTGTTCAAAAATCCAGGAGCAAAAACATGAAACTGAAAAATGCATTATATACTGTAGGAATATCAAGACTTGTGGAATTCTTTTCCTGTATTTAAAAGAAAATCTTGGTGCTGAAAATTCGTACAAAGGAACTCCATCTGCAAGAAATTGTTATTATGCAATGTATCATCATTCTACCTCACAAAAAAATAAGAAAATTATTATCGAAACATTTCCAAAACAAGACAGTGCTATACGTGTTATAATTGCAACCACTGCATTTGGGATGGGAGTTAATATTCCAGATGTTAGAGTAGTAATACACTGGGGTGCACCACATACATTTCAGTCATACATGCAGCAAAGCGGCCGAGCAGGGAGAGATGGACTTCAATCTTTGTCTGTTGTATACTTCCATCCAACAGACATCAGCAAAACTGCAACAGACGAGAACTGTAAAACATTTTGTACAACACAATCATGCAGAAGAAAATACTTAGTCCAGCATTTTACTCCTGAAGATACCACCTGTGTTGCGGACTTACATACATGCTGTGACATATGCAAGTCTTCATGTTCATGCTCAGCATGTCCCGATTTACATCCATCATGTCTCATTATTGAAGATAATGACATGGTACAGGCACTGACCGAATCTGAAAGTCGTTCATTTCGGACTGTTACCCACACTCAAAGATTGTCCATCAAACGGAAGATAGAGGAATTAAGAAAAAAAATGATATCCGATCTTAATATCAATACATCTATTCTAAACATTGGATTACTAACTGGTTTAAGTGAAAAAGTTATTGAGGATATAGTTTCAAATGTTCATTATATTTTTGCAACTGAAGACATCTTAACAGAGCATGTATATGATGAAGAATTGGCACAAAATATCCTTAATATTGTTGAAGACGTTCTTGGTGTTGAAGAAAAATAAAAAAAATATCTCATACAATATCAATTTATTTGACTCAACCATTAGTAAATTCATATAATATTCATACAGTAAAACATGCTTATGGTGAACATACCTATAATTAATTGACACAAATAGCAAAGTGATTTTCTTTCCCTGTGAGTTTTAAACATTTTGTAAAGCTAACAGATATATAGCAAAGTATGTTTATAACATAGCAAAATCGCCATCCCTGGCACTTCATTATAATTAGTGTGTTTTACTGTATTCCATTTAAATCTATGTACACTGAATTATTAAAAAGCTTTTTTCCCAACAGCATATTCTTTTTTCTTAACAGTTATCCACTTGTGGAATTCCTTGACATCAAAGTCATTGAAAATGTCAGACTTCTCATGCTGGAATGATGCATGGTACCTGTTCGGTGTAAATGTGAACACATCTGCATTTTGCAATTCTCTTACCACTTTCTGTAAATCACTTGTTGAATCTTGTGACACATGTTTCCTTGAAATTGGCACACCTTGAATCTGCTTCTCTAGGTGATGGTTTACATCATGGCAGAACATCATGGTCTTTCCAATACGTTTCACTAGTTCTGGAGAGTGATTTTGATTCACCAATTTTACACGTGATTTAGCGTATTTGTTCAAAAGTTCCATGACATAGTCACCATCAAGATTCCTTCCTTTGCCCCCACTCAAATTAATGAATCTGTTCCAAATTATTTGGTGCTTTATTCGAGGTGTATACAGTGCCATTATACCAGCCTGGAGGAGAAAAGCTTCCAGTCTATATTTGACTTTGTGAGCTGTGTGGTACAAAAGCATCGCATATTTCCAATGGCGAATGACCCTATTTCCATCACCACTTCTGGTGGCCATCACACAGATTTTCCTCAGTAAGGAAAATTTCAGAAAATTAGTTGCATAGTTAAATACACCATCTTGTTGGTGACCGTGACCATCTGTTGCATCATCTTCATTTTCAAGCCTCTCGATGCTTTGGGATATTTTGTTGAGGAGGAGTTCATCCACTAATTCTCCAATCATGTGTTTTAGTGTTCGCTTTTTTAGAGGCACATCCGCTAAGTGAATTCCATTTGGAATTCGTATGCATTGACTATTGATGTCAGTCATTCCAAAAAAGGTTAACGCTGCTGCAATAACATGACCTTCACAGGCTATATCTACAAATGCACCAATTGCATGATAATCTTTTGATGCATTTTTGGTAACATTTCGTCTGTTTATTAAGCATTTAAGTTGGTATAATGTTCCTACTTCTCTAGCACTGTCTACACTGTAAAATTTGTCCATCAGCATCTAAAATATATATAAGGAAAAATATTTAAATTTTATAAGAAATAATACACATGTAATTGGGCGAGTTTCATGTTTTATGTAATCATAAGCAGTCATTCAAACCTGGATAAAGTTCATCTTTTCATGAAAGTCTTCTATCATACTCATGCACCCTTCAAGTCGTTCCTCAGGTGTATCACTATCTAACCGTACCATATGGGCTCCTCTTACTCTTTCACAAGAAAGCTGATCCCCACCAAGTGGTATTGTTCTCATTGCAGAATTTTCTTCTCTATTGATGTAATAACATCAAAATATTATACTGGTAATATTTTTTTAATAAAGGAATGAAAGAAACTTTCCTTACTTTAAGGACATACGCAACGTACCTTACCTACTGATAATTTTTCAAGATATTCTTAATTTAAGATTATAGTGCCATCAGATGTTCGTAGACAAAAAATCAGCATGCATTACCAGGGGTTTTGAAAAGATATTCATTGATGAAAATTCTTGTGTAATTCAAAGAAAAATATACAAAAATTATTAAACACGTATTCTAGATGTTTTGTTTATCCAAAATTGTTTTAGAAGAAGTGTACAACAGCATATATAGACATTAAAATGTAGCACACAGTTCCTTCAAGTTTTGGAACTCTTCAACTCCAGGGAAAAAGACAATAAAGTTCAAACTACGTTGCATATGTCTTTAAGTTTAAAGCATATAAAAATATAGTCAATGGTTAGCTAATACACATGTACAATTACTAACTAACCGGACTTCAACATTTTGCAATTCCTCTTCACGTCTTGAAAATGGTACAAACTGATGCAAATACTCCAAGATCTCTACCATGTCATTCATTTTATTTTCACTCTTTTCCAGTATACCCAGTGGTAGCTAAAGACAAAAATTCACATATACAGCATGTATTTAAAACAAGAAAATTACCATGGACAGGATTGACAATCAAAGGGAACAAGTCTGTATAAATAGCAAAATTAACTTTGATTGCTTCACTGTGACAAAAGAAATATTATTTACCATTAGCATTATCACTTTTTGCTTAAAATTCAAGAACATGTATACATATATCTAATAAATAGAACTTACACTTCTTTCTCAAGTTTTAAATATTTCTTCATTATGCCCAACAACAGCCTGTAAATTCATTTACATGCAAAAAAAGCAATGCTACAATGTTAAAAATAACATGTTATTCAACAAAATATTAGTCAGTAAATCTTTAATATTCATGTAGGACCTTTGGGTTTCTCACATAAAGTAGAATATATACTTTACCCTGTATGCTATACCAGCTTTGGCTCAAATCATTTCATCTGATTAAAGTTGTGTTGGCAAATTCAGAATGTATGAGTTTGTAATAAAACAATTAATAACGACATGAGACAATATGTGGTTAAAGGAACTACATGTTCATGATCACATGCACAAAACTGATTAGTATAAAATGAATTAATTGTGTTAGTTTTCAACTAAGATCAATTCCTGTGAATCACCACACACCACTGCACAAATTAGTTAATGTATTTTGTGATGTTTTGGTTATTATGAAGAAGGTTAGATCATTAATTCAGAAAGTGACACAAATGGTTCCATTTTCAAAAAGACAATTTTTCGGGTCATGTTGAATGTACCTCTCAGATGTATAATGCATGACAGATATTTTAAATATCAAATCTGTCACCCAGAATAAAACTGAAAGTTTTAGGTTACAGGAATCTCTCATATAAAACTAATCATCTTCAATCTGTAAAAAAAAGTTAACTGTAAATTTTCTACATAAACATAAAACAAGTAATTTTAGTATCCTTTTTTAAACTGCATTTCATTTACCATAATCAATCATTATTAGCAAAATTTTCTGTTGATGTTCTTGATTATGTAGAAAATTGAGTGAAACACATAACCTCAAGCATATACATGTATTTCTTAATTCAATAACATGCATGTACTTATGCATTCATACCACAACAGACTTCTCATCGACAACATCAGAATATTCATGAGTGAAATTTGGGGGGTAAATATCCTTAAAAACTTCAAAAGCTTTCACATTCTCAGTCAGAATAAGAGAAATAACATGTATGAGATCATTTCTTAAACTGTCGTTATCAGCAGCTGTTGGAAGAAATTGACGATTGTCAATGTTTAACAAGTCACCAATGGGTTCATCATTTGGAAGATGTTCACAAATGACTCGATCTTTTACAGCCAGCATTTGCACATAATGCTTAGACTGATTTTGATGATCTTCTGTCATATCACGAACCTTAATTAGGAAGTCTAGATTGTCAAAATTGAACCTGTACCCTGGTGAAAATTCAACACATGGGTTTACATGACAATATTCATGGTCAAATTTGTTGTCTGAGACAGAAGGAGTACTGCTTGGTAAATAATCATGATCCATCAACTGCAAATTTCTGTCTTCATTTTGAACAAACTGTTGTAATTTTTTGTTGTTTTCAACGGAGTTTTTTAGCTGCATCATTGTTCTGTCAATGGTGGACTGAGCTTTGGTTAATGTTCTATGAACACTGGAATGGCTGACTGATAATCCAAGTTTGCATAAAATATCAAAGCCTTCTTTCTGCAATTGGCTATTGTACATGGATATGGCAACCAGATGCTGGAGTTTATTAAGATACTTTGATCTGGAGTTTAGCAACACAAATGCTGCTGTTACAACTTTTATTGTGTCATACACTTTTCCATTGCTGAAAGCTACAGTTTTAAGTACATTCCACACAAGGGGAGTAGAGTTTTGAAGTAAAAGTGCTGATTGGCAGATGTCAAATTGAAGTAGATCTTCCTCAGAGGTCTTCTGAAATGCATGTTTTTGACAATGAAGCATATCTTTCGTTGTTTGGTTTACAACATCACACACCCCCTTTATGGATTCTTCTCTTGTAATAACATCGTTACTTCGCAGCATTAGTTTTGTAGCTTTTCTTATGCTCCCCGCCAGCAAGCTTCCAACAATGTGTGACACTCTTTCTTTTACTTCAAAGCTTTTGTACATTCGATTTTCTCTCCGTTTACCAGCACTATATGCTTTTGGGGGTGAAGGCAAACAACACTGCACTTCTTTGTCCAATGTAAGAGGAACATTCTCTTGAAAACTCTCATCCACTGGATAATTTAAATCAGTGCAGTTTTGAAAGTTTAATCGGCATGCCACATTCGGATGTTCTTTTTTATGTACAGTGTTTGCATTTCCCCCTGCATTGAAAAAAAAAAAAAAATAGAAAGTAACATTACACACATGTACCCCCCCCCCCCCCCCCCCGCCATGTACGATTTATAATCGTAGTACACATATACATACATGCATGTACCTAGCTCTCTCAAGCAAAAAGAAATGTAAATTTTTTATTGAAAGCTGTCTGTTTCATTATTAATGGATTTGCATGTTAGGTCTTAAATGCATTTTTTTTCATGCACGTCTATAATAAAATTCATTACCTGGGGAGTTCATTAGACTGGCTCGTTTATTCCTTGCGTCTGGAGTAAGATTTATTATTCTTTTCTGTGATACCCGTACACTCATTTTCTGAGATGATTCGTTTACTCTTTGAACAAGCTTTTGTGTCTGGTCTTCCATGTCCATAATTCGTTGCAGCAACCGCTTACAACCAATGCACAAAAAACTTCCATTATTTTCTTGACATTTGAATGACACATGAAAAAAATTCTCTGCTATACTAGAACTTGGTCCTTCCTTACCATCTTTGCTTCTTACATAGTAACGCTGTTTACTTTCTTGTGCACAAGCGATACAGATATTGATGTTTGGAACAACTGCTGTTATGTTTACTTTCCGCGGTGTCGCCATTAAAATTTAGAGTTAACGTTCTTTAACAGCGCCTCCCCGTGGTGTAAATTTTATCTACAGTATGCTCCAAGGCGTTTGAGTGGGGGGTCAAACGGCTTGCGTGACCTAGGCTATTGTTTACATCAAAATAATTTTATTAATGTCGATCCCGATAAAAAAAATATTCAGTATTCATCATTACTTCTGAAAATGTTTTACGCTGGTTAACACTTCTAAGCCTATCAACTCAAGTTTCTGACAATTCAGTTTTATATTTATAATAGTAGAACTATTTAAAAAAAAATACCCCCAGGAGTTGTTTTAAAGATCGAGCTCGGGAATCACTTAAATGATATTCCGTTGTGAAAGTCAACAGCAAATGAAATGGTAAAATGCGAAGAAAACATTAGTGCACTGTGATTTTGAACTTTTTTTCTGTAAGACTGTCAAGTACTTAAATTGGTAAAGAGTCAGTGATGATTTGTATCATTCGTGAGAAACTAACTAGAAAAACAAAGGACCCCTTTCCATGCACCTTGTATATGTATTTGTCTGTACCTAATTTCTGCCAGATTCTTTATCAGAACAACTAGAATGTATTAAGGGCCATGACAGAACCGTTGTCTCTACAGCTTATCGCTAGACTTGTCTGTGTTCAAAGTCTGCTCGATCTGACGGATGGAAGGGATGTCACAAATTACCTGAAGACGGTGTGCCACAGGTAAAAAGATTAAGTAGCCTATACATGTATATTCTAATATTGGTTTATAATTTCACAGTTGCCTTGTATGGCATCCTTTTTTATTAGATGAATTGATATGAATATATTCACTTACTTGTATACATGTACTATCCACCCCTTGTCTGGGGCTGCAAAATCATTAAGCTTATATATCTCAATGTGGACCTTAACTAAATTGTTATCATGGTTTAACATTTTTCTTTGGGTGAGAAAATAAAAATTCTATAACCAGAGATATTAATTAATTTCTGGTGACGTTGACCATATTTAAAAGTAAAAATGTTATCCACTTAGATGAAAAAAGGTCATGTTTACATTTTTTTCTGAGCTAAATATTTTTTTTAAAGCCGGAAGTTGCTTATAGGTAATCATATTCACTTCAAAAATTAAGTTAAAAAACTTTGATGCTATTACTTATTATCAATGAAACATTTTTTCTGTGGCATGTATCTTAGGGGTGCATTTTATGAAATCACTGCAAAATTCGTCAACAATTTTGTGTTGCTATGACATCCATTTATTGTTAGCACATTTTAGACTTGCTCAAGTCTCTATGTTTGATAACATTTAACTATGAGCGAGAGCAGAGGACAACAAGACAAAAAGGAGCAAAGAGTCATTTAATTAAAAAAAAAAACAACATAGAGACTTGAGCAAGTCTAAACACATTTACATAATGTACTTTATCTAGGGCAAGTACTTCAGCTTAGTATGTTTCTCTTACAAATTGTAATCAAACAAAAACTCTTTTTAAAAAATAGGTAAAAGAATGATAATATGCTTAGCATCTTTTATTGCAGGAAGAACTTGAAACCATTACCCTTTGGAGTGATCATGAAAAACACTCAAACAAATATTCTAAAGGACAGTTGTTCTTCCATTTTAGTGCTGTCACAGAGGACATACTTAGTCACATGGTCAAGTTTTATCCCAGGAAGCTGACCAATGAAATGCTAGCTGGCCTGGCATCTCCACACATACACAACCTCAAGTTAGTGAACTGCACACAGATCAAACCTTCAAACTTCATCAAGATTTTTCCCTAGTAAGTATTCCTATTCAATAGATTTTACTTTCTGACATTGCTGATAGAAATGAGTGAAATTTTATCTGGACCATAATGAATTGGAAAAAGGGGGAATTTTTTTTGTCCCCCCCCCCCCCAAAAAAAAAATATAAATTTTAAAAAAAAAAGGGAAAAAAAAACAAGAGGAACTTGGGATTCTGTTCATAATAACTGTATGTGTCAAGAAATTTACCTTTAGTTATGATTTTTTTTCTCAGCTGTAAGAATCTTCGTGGCCTTGACCTTAAGCAGTGCAGTCAGCTGATGCTGGGAGATTTCTTTGTGTTGATTGATAGGATGGGGCTGAACCTTACTTCGGTTTCGGTAGAAGACTGTATGACAGTGGACGATGTCATTGTTCATGTAAGAACATGCTTATAACGAAGTGCCAGGGATCGATGATTTTGATTCATTATAAATGTAATTCATTTTACAGTGACACCTGTCTAATCTGACATGCACTGGGACACAAATTTTGTGTTTCAGAATAGACAGGGTGTCAGATTGCACAGTATAAAAAACATGGGAAATAGTAAATCAGAAATGAAAATAAAGGTCAGATTGAACAGGTGTTGGATTAATTTAGGCAGTTTTTGCTGTATACATTAAGTTCACAAATATGTTTTAAAGTTATGGGTAATGAAAAGCACTTTGCTCTAATTAAGCTTTAATTCTTTACAAGCGTGTTTGCGATAAGCGTGTTTTACTGTACATTGTAATTAGGGAATGAATAATTTTGATGTGTGAAATATTTTCTTAAACATGTTACAGTGTAAGTAAAAGCAAATAAAAAGGCTTTATTAGAGAAACCGTTCTTGAGTTATCCAATCATTAATGCACGAAGTAAGAAGAAGGTTTTCCATCTTTCAAAAAATGCACTACTACACTGTAGGTGTGTAAACTGTAGTATGGAAAGTAGGAATGAGTTAATATACATTGAAAATTCATAAATATATATATATAATGAAAAACATATGGCTGGACCGGGAATTGAACCCGGGACCCCTGCATTACTAGTCAGGTGCTCTAACGACTGAGCTATCCAGGCCGATGTCCTCAGTCCAGCCTTAATTCTTACATTCCTCCCTCCTTAAATAAGTCTTCACCCCTGAAGACACGACACAAGTTCACCTTGTCAGGACTTAACATTAATTACATATACATATTATATTGCCTGAACAAGGTAGGCCATGGCACCATCATAGTATGGAAAGTAGGAATGAGTTAATATACATTGCAAATTCATAAATATATATATAATGAAAAACATATGGCTGGACCGGGAATCGAACCCGGGACACCTGCATTACTAGTCAGGTGCTCTAACCACTGAGCTATCAAGGCCGATGTCCTCAGTCCAGCCTAAATTCCTACAAAACAAAGAAAAAAATAAGTAGCTAGTTTTTAACATGAAATTTATTTTCTTAACATTAATTTGCAAAGCCTGGAAATATAAGATGTTACAAATGACTATATATTACATGTTTTAGAAAATATTAATTCAGAAAAAAATTGAAATGGATTTGGTAACAGGCAATCCCTTGATACTTATAATATTTTACAAATTGATGCTAGGTATCACAATTATGAAATTCATACAAGGTAGATACTTTTTTTAAAAAAAAATGCCCTATTAAAACAATATTAGTTTTTTGATGGAGGTTCATTTTGTGAAGTTCAAGATATTTGTTTTTATTTCAACTTGTTATTTTTTTTTTATTTTAGAGCATTTTACAGAACCTCCACCATCTTAAGCATCTGAATGTATCGTCCTGTAAAAACATCACAGATAAGGCCTTCCTCTTATCTCAGGATCAGTGTAAAAAAGGGAGGTTACTCATGGTAAGAATTTTTTAATCCCCCCCCCTTACCTTTAATCCTAAAAAAAAAATACACACACACAGATTTTATACTATTTAAATATCACTGACTTGTCTATATCTGTTACAAACCAATACACAGATAATTTCTCAAAGGTTTAATGTAATCAAAGATACAGATTTTACCAGTAAATATGTTGGATTTCATAATTTCCATATTGTGGATCAAATGCAAATGACCACAAACAAGGAAAAGAACTGAAAATTATAAATAATTTTAAATAGTATGAAAATACCCCCCCCCCCTTTCAAAAAAGAGGGGTGGGGGGGGGTGAACATCAGTACACCTGTACCTTTATATAAGTTCATATAATTTTCTATATTTTAGGAGAGCAGGAATCACTCTACACAAAACTATTTATGTTCATTAACCAGTATTGATATATCAGGGTGTCATGGTCTGACCAATCTAGCCATGTATAACCTCGTAACCTTGACTGGTCCGACCCTGGAGCATGTCTGTATGTCTTGGACAAATGTAAGTACATGTATTGTTTCTTATTTAAAAACACAGTTGTATTTCTACATACAAAGAGTATTTTTTTCTGTGTACTAAAAACATTTACTGGATCATTTTAGGCACAAATGAAAAATAATGCATGAGTTGAGGGTTTCCAAAATGCCCTATCTCCCCATCTTTCTAATTTTTTGCCCTGCCATGAAATTGTCAGGGAATATGGTGTTATTCCTTTCCATCCTTCAGTCTTTGGCATTCCCTCATTCCATCAAAGTTACTTTCTGGAATTTTTTCCCTGTGCTTGTAGATACATATGTACTGAGCTCAGCTGATAGAGTTATTTCCATCAAGTTTTGGTTTCTTGTTGCATGTGTGGGCTTATATGGCTTTGTAAAAGTCTGGATCTCTCTCTATATAATTTATTGAGAAATATATCAAAATATGTAATAACAAAAGAAAAAACAGAAATGAAAATTCGATGAGACTAATTTTACATTAAATCATTCTTTAGTTAACGCTGGAATCTCTGTGGTGTCTCTCTGGTCTTCTTGTCCCTAAAACATTCCTTGGATGTGAGACAGAAGATGAAGATGAAGAGATCTTCAATAACAATATAGAAGATGAAGATACAACAAAAGCCAGACAATCTAGTTCCTCTGAATCTAAGGATGTACACATACAGTATGACACAAGTGTTCAGTCTGTCAAAAGTGATTCCACTTCTCATATGCTTCCTGAACAGAATCTGGATATGACGGAATGTGATAAATGTGATTCAAACAGTTCAGATTTGGTTTATCTCAACATTCTAGATGACACTAACTCTTCTGTCAAAAATGATGATATATCAACTATTGATTCTGAAAAACTTACCTCTTCCCAAAGCCAAAGCAGTGTCTCTTGTAAGGACTGTAGAACATTGTGCTCCTTAAGTGAAATACAGGTAGACCTAAATAACCATCCATATGATGCAACCACCAATGAAATTGATGAAAATATTGATACAAAAGAAAATGAAGGCGAAAAAACTTTCAGAGACGAATGCAATGGAAATTTGACTGATGTGAAAAATTTTGGTTCAGGTGCAGGCACTGGAGAGACTTGGGATTTCAATGGAAAGAAAGAAAATAGTGTTACCATTGTGTCTTCTTCAATCTCCTCAAATACTTCAAAGGACCTTCAGTTTCCTTCAAAGTCTGGCCCATTATCAAATCCAAACGGAGCTAACATTGACATGAATTCTCTTGAAAATGTCAGTGAAAGTAAAGAACTGTCCACTCAAATTCTAAAGACTTGTGCGAAATCAGAATCCCAAGATGAAACTAATTGCTTAACGGTTGGAAACAAAACAACCCATTCTGTAGAGACAAATTTGAAGTCCAGTAGTGATATTTCTGAATCTTGTGACAGTTGCCAAACTACAAAAAAGAATTGCTATACATTTTCTTCTGGAAATAAGCTCTTGTCAGATGTGCCATTTATTGTACATGAATTAGAATTACCTTGCTCTCCTGACAAAGAGAAAACTGTTAACTTTGAGTGTAGACCTCATAAAAGCAATGATTCTCATACATCAGAAAATCTGTTAATGGAATCGAACAATGTTCCCCAAATTATATTACAAGCTTCACAACAACTTAACCAGGAACAGTCAACGAACAGCTCTCAGTTTGAAATCAAGAATGAAAATCTTATATGTCACATGAGTGAACTGTCTTCCACAGATAAGAATGGCCAAACCTTAGGTGCTGAAAGCATGCCAGATAATACTGAAATCAGACATCCTTTTCAGTGTTCTGAGGAGAAGAATATTCACACAGATAATACTGTTTTAAATGGTATGTGTTCGTACCACAGCTCAGATGAGTATGCCAAACCAAATGGAGTTGGTGCTAATGATTCTGTATCACCCTTGGAAGGGAACAATGAAAAACAGTCATCTGCAAGTTCCAGTGCTTCTATTAATCTGCAAGTACACCAGGGATCCACCATAGTTGATAGTAACAGCCCCACTCAAGGTCCTACTTCTCTGGGAAATCTCACAGAGAATGATTCTAACAATTGTCAAATAGAGAGTCGGCAAAATATTGGTGACCAGCCCCTGCCCCCTATGAAGCAACTGTATAAACCAAATATCAAATCAATAGACTTAGAGGAATTGCATTATCCAAACAACAAACAGCAGGCTTTAGAAAATGCCTTTAATATATTTATAACAAATAATCCAGGTCTTCAGTCATTGAAGTTGTCATGGATAAAGTTTCCAAATCATCTTTTGAGACTTATGGTAGATACATGTATAGAAATTAAAGAATTAACTCTGATTGGTTGTAACTTGATTGATGCTGAGCACATTCGATATGTTGGATCAAAGTGTATGAACCTGAGGAAAATTGAGTTGGAAGGTATAGTTCTATTTTTTGACAAATATTTAAGTGAAAGTGTCAAGCACAGTATGACTTTATGTATGTGTTGGACTTAGTGTAATCTTTTGGCTCATTTTCTCGATACAAAAACATTGCAATGATAAAGCTGTTTTGCAATAGTAAAAAATTTAAACGAGTACGAATTCACTTGTAATACACTCACTGATTCTCATTTTACAATAAAGAATAATAAAAAAAACCAACTAAAATCACCTATAATTAAGATTAATTATGGAAGAAAGATGTCACAAAAATATATTTTGCCTAAGACATGCAAATTCAGTTATTTTATTGAATGAGCTGTTTGTTTTGCTTTCAGACATACGAAGAATGACTGATTGGGGCGTGGTTCCTCTTCTCTCCAACACTGAGATTGGAACATTGTCATTGGCTGAGTCAGATATCCATGACGTCACTGCAATTAGAATGGCATCTAAACTGTCTGAAAATGTAGGAACTGTAGGATAAGAATACTATTGATATAAGTTTACACATACAGATCGTGTCTTCATATTGTAGCTCCACTGAAGATGACAGAAGAGATTATGCATTGGTACATGTAAGGTGTCTCTCGTCTTTTAGTCTGCCTGTCTAATGTTTGTCTGTAGACAATTTGACAAATTATGCTATTCCGCCAACAGTTTAATTCTGATTTCTGTGAAACTTAGATTACAAGTAAACTGCATCAAAATGCATTAATTTTTCCATTATTTATTTTTATTTCTATATAAAGTTGCAGTGGTTGCCAAAAAAAAAAAAAAAAAAAAAGAAATTCAATCTATGGATTTTTTTTCACAACATTTCTCATCCTTGAGTTTTATCTGATTTTAAAAACTCTTGGTATTCTTAGTCATGTTAATAGGGTTACAAAGATCAGTTAATATTTTTGATCAATGGTCCATTGCTACGAAAAAGAAAATTATCTGTGGAAGTTAAGCAAAACGCAAAAAAAAAAAAACAATTTGAAAACAACATGCAAACAAAAACAGACAAACAAAAAAATTAAGACTGCACACTGCTTATAGCTACATGTATGTTTTTTCAAGTACTAATAATGTTTATTTCAATTTTATTTGAAAATATTCATTTTCATCAATAAATGTTTTTGCTGGTGATTTTGCATTATAAAAATTCCATCTATTTCCAGCTGAAGAATTTAAACATTTCCTATTGCTCAGAATTAACAGAGCGTGGAATTAACTCCCTTCTCCGGAAGCAAAGTTGTATGGAATCCTTAAGTGCTCGACAGGGAGCATTAACAAATCTGTCGTTATGTCTTTTGAGTGACAACTTCCGGCAGTTACGCAGCCTTAACATTGCTAGCATCGAGGATATATCTGGGAGTGGCCTTGTCTGTCTAGCAAAGAATCTACATCACCTAGAGTTCATCGACCTCAGTTGGGCTGGCGGATCCTGTATGTGGCTTATATATTATAATGGCAATTTAGAATCAGCAAAATTTTAGGTTTAAAAAATAGTTTTTTCCCCAAAATTTTATAAAATGTCTATTGCCTATTCCTCAAAGTCGATTTAGCCGTACATAAGCTTCTAGATATCTGGAAATGGAGATATTAACAGTGTTCAGCTGTATTTTGTTTACATGCTCATTACAGAAGTTTAGTGACGAATTTCAATGATGCTTTGTTTCATGTTTCAGGCTTACAAGATGAAGTAACAAAAGCAATCCTGAATCACTGTCCAAGGATTAATGAAATGATTTTGAATGGTCAAGCTTTGATGACATCTAAACCCTTTCTTCCAATTATATCAGGTCAGTTTAACCACTGTACCTACAAACTTCTCTGTGTGCCAACTAGTTGGACAATATTTGTTCTTGGTCAGTCCTTGAGGGCTGTTTTTCGAAAATGTCTAATTCACGAACACCTAGAAAACAATTAAATAAGACTTTGCTCCAAGTTTGCTGCTAACATAAACACATAAAACAGCTTGTATACTGTGGAATCATCAATGTTCGCGTATTTTGTGAGTCATGCGTGTAGGTGTTTTGGAGATCGATCACAATTCTTTATATTCACTTTTTAATTTAATGATTCTTCTGTGTAAATAAGTTACCCAGGAAATGAGGTCTTAATTACCAGTAATTTTTTGGTTTCCAGGGAACATTGACCCCCTTAAATTCCAACAATTCCACAGTATACAGTGAACAAAGTGCACACTCTGTCAAATGGTCCGTCAGGGTATTCGCCATGTCTCTGTTATGAAAGCTTGCTAAATATTATGACTTTTGTCATTTACTTCCTTTCTTCTGCCAAACAATGACTTCAAGTAAAACTTTTTAAAAAATGTCCTGAGTATAATCATCAGCCATTGATAAAAAAGTTGTCGGGAAACTTCATTATGTGTCCTTAAAATAGTGGAAATGCCATGCAAATAAATGCTGCACATCCCTATTAATCATGTGCAACAAATCTAAACTAATTCATAGAAAAAATATGCCTTTCTGTAAAAAGAATGAGTGCACTTATGGGCCCCGGTAAAATGTGAAAAAATGAAGAATCAAATTAAGCATAATTTTTCATCTCAGATCATTAATTGATATCTAAACCATAAGATTTAACAAATTTTATCGGTGAAATTCATGAATATACAAAGAGCAAAACCATACAATGTGGTAGGGGTTAGCCGACATTCATGATTTTCTATAGTAAATTGAGGACGGTCATTCATTTCAAAGCTTTTGTTTACTGTCAGCCTAACGTTGTACAAACTTGTGCGAATGACAAAAAAAACCGCATTATACATTTATAAAACGTGTGTGAAAGTAGGAAATTTGTACAAGATTAGGCTTGTACTTAAAATATTAAAAATGTATGAAAAGTTCAATGTTTTTCCTATAGCAAACGAGAGCTATTTACCTGTATGACCTTTGTTGAACCCACCATTGGAATAAATTATTTAAAATACCGGCAGTCACGTGAGTTCTACCCAGGTAAATATTCCTCAAAGGTGCTCACTGTAAAAGATAGCCACGTTTTGTATCATTTTATAGAAGTCGTGCCGCATAGAGAAGTTTGTATGTATTTGATTTTATGAACACGGGAGGGTTAGGAGAGTTTAGTGTCGTTAAAATGTCATCATACACAAAAGCGTCAAATATTTTTGATATTCATTCAAGACAATGGTACCGGTAATGAAAGTCATCTAAATACACTTTTTTCATTTTAAAATTTAAAGGAGCTAATGTTAATACTTATTGTATTATTTCAAATGTAAGCGTGCAAATTTCTTAGTTTGATCACTATGGCTACAGGCATCTATACAATTTCATTCGATTTTTTCTCTCAGGTAAAATAGCGCAAGATAATCTTTCGAAAAACGTGCCTGTCAGTGATCCTCCATCAGATTGTTCAAGTGTCCGATTTAAATGTCTCCTCCCCTTGATTTAAATAAACCAAACTCAAAATAGGTTCGGCACGACTTTTGCGGATTTGGGGTATCTATAGGCATTTAAAAATCTTCATTTGTTTTAAATCCATGCTGATTTAGGTGATGTTTTAACGTGATTTTAATTAGAAATATCCACTTGTGTTTAACTATTACCGAAAAAGAACAATTTGATAATATCTTCTCAAGTAAAACGGCACTGAAAAAGGGCCCATTAAGCATTGCTTAAGTGCACTTGCACTTTGATTCCAAAATTTAAAATTAAATGAGAGAAGTGATTGCCTGCCGTAAGTGAAGTGTTTATACCATTTTAACAGTTGTTTAAGTACAATCATGCTAGAAGTCTTATTGTTTGAGTGTTAATTGTAGAGAGCAATTTTATTTATTTATTTTCTTTTATTTCATATTCATTGATGGCATTGCATTCCTCAAAACATAAAATAAAATTCGAAATGAACAATTCTTCTTAATATGATTTTAAATTTCTTTTAAGAAAAGAGATTTTTTTTTTTTTTTTTTTTTACATATTCTTATTAACATTAGTCTTTCCTTATAATATTTTTACTGTATTTTTTTTAAAGGGTATTAATTGATATTTCAGATTATGATAAATGGAGTAGGTGTAAGGCCTTGTTCTTCTTCAAGGCCAAGGAGAGGGCAGCGAAGGAGGTATTGAAAATCGACAATGAAGGAGAATCAAGTGATGATGTATGTATAATATTCATATAAGTTTTTGTTTTAAATGGGATGCAGCACTTGAAAATTTAATTTCTTGTGAATGTGTAATTTTGATCACAGAAAATGTTCCGTTTGATATTGATTGAAGAGGAACATACAATAAACAAAACTGCTAAAATACCATAATAGAAGATTAATTTTGTCCTTTTCAAAAGTTGTTTAAGACATATCAGATATATAAATAAGTAACCATGGTTTGAAGTAAGATGTTTAATTGCCTAAACAGGTAAATAAATAAATTGATAAGTAAAGCCTAACCATTTCATAGAAATGCTTGAAAATCTTGCTCACGCGTATTCAAGAATAAATTTCAATTTTCTTTGGAATTGTGTTCCTTATGTTTGCGTTCATTAAAAACTCAGAAAAAACCAGGCTGGGTATGCAGCGTTTTACTAAAGTAAAGCTTAGTAGGGCAGTTGGTGTCAGCAAGGTGTTCGTTTTGAAATGTTTGGTTAAAAATAAAACCATTAAAAAAATTGTTGTTTCTGTTGGTTTGAAAGTACTTTGAATAGATTGAGAAATGTAAAAAAATGTCTTCTGTGGGTAAACACGACATTTAATAGACACCACACGCCTACTGCAAAATTGTACCGTAACATTCTAGAAACAGGGTTTTAAACGTGTTTATAGGGAACGGATTCAAAGCACTTAGTCACTACTAGGGCACATATTATTATACATTTAGCTTAACATCCTTTGAGAGACAAGGTCACCATCACTTTTGCAACCTCTCTGCCTACCATTTGTTATCGCCAACCTTATTTCAGCGCACAAAAGGTGCGCAATCGATTTCGGAAAACTAGTTTGAGTGCAAGATATCCATATGAGGGCGCTGTGCTGAGATTAAGACATCGGCAAATTCGACTGCAGTAGGCAAAATATCAATTTACATTTTAATAATCGTGTCGAAGAGGCAGATGTCGAATTTGCAGATGAAAACACTGAGTGATGCGTTAGCAATTACATGTATTTCTAGTGTATGATGAAAAATTTAAAAAAAAATATGAGTCTGAGTTGAGAAAAGGACACTGAATTTTGCATGGAATTTTTAGAAGATTTTTCATTTGAATTAATTTGAAACTGTTTTTATATGAAATTTTCAGGAGACACATTTGGCTGTCTATTCAAAGGGAAGTCATAGAATGGTACTTCTATTCTATGTAAGTGTGATTAAGAGAGTAAACTTTCTGATGCACTTTATTACAGGAATATGAAGAAGTTCACTTCCCGCACCGTTCCACCAACTTTGCTACAAACCTTCAGTCTCTGTGTCTTGAGTACTGTGACAGTATCACTGACACAGACATGGAGGACATAGTTACCGTGTGTAGGGGATCCATAACAGTGATAGATTATTATAGCTGTGAGGTGCGACCAAAACTACTTACACTTAGAAAATATGAAATAAAAGACTTGTCCGGTGCAAAAAATTACTGAGTGATGTGGAAATTGATATTGGAGAAATGATAAAAAAAAAAATGTATGTCCTTTGTAGGGGGTTCATAAGAGTGATAGATTATTATAGCTGAGAGGTGCGACCAAAACTACTTACACTTAAAAAATTGAAGTTAAAGATTTGCCTAGCGCAAAAACTGACTAAATGGTGTGGAAATTGATATTGGGAAAAAAATAAAGTGTATGCCAAATATTTTATGTATTTTTACTGCAGTGAAGACATGAATATGACAAAGTACAGTCAAAGTCACCAGAGACTTGACAATTGATGAGCTAACAACCATTTTGATTCTAGTAGTTCATTAAATGAATGTGTAAGTCGTATGCATATGAAATGAACTTGTGTGCCAGTACAAAGCACTTCATTCTGTAATACACCAAGTTATAAAATATTTGAAATATAGAAATAAAAAAGAACGAGTTGTGCCTATCTGCTAAGATTTTACAAGAACACAAATTCAGAAGGCGATGAAAATAACTTTAAAAATAAAGGAAAGAAAATGGCCAAAAATGTAATTTAAGTGGTGATGTTTGATAAATTTGTTTAGGTATTAAATGATGCACCAAGGATAGTGGTGAAGCAAAGAATGGTATTTTCTACAGTTAATGTAAAGGATTCAGAAATAATTTGCCAATCGTATAATGTTTCCTTATGCAGTTCCTGTAGGTCGTACACCAACAACTGTTTCAGCCGATCAACTGAGTTAGCATTGATCAGACTTTAGATGAATTACATTGTAAAGTAATGCGTAACATGTTAATGTGTGCATTTACAAAAGGGTAGGAAAAATATACTTAGGTAAGGATTTATTCACTGCAAAGTTTCAATTGTATGACCAAAACATGCCATATCACTATCTCATTGGCCAATTTGAATAGGATTTCAAATACGAAAGGATGGGGCAAGAATGGATGCCTCAAATCTTTTTCAGATTTACACCCTACAATACATTGTCTGATATTTTTGCATGGGTGTATATCTATCTATCTATCTATCTATCTATCTATCTATCTATCTATCTATCTATTCTTGAATTAATATGAAATCATAATGGTAAACAAATGAGGTTCTGCATATTTTCTAAAAGCTGTTCTAAAAATACCTTTGACAATATTTGTAAGAATTTTTTTGAAGATTTCTTTTCCTTGTGGCGTTGTAGTAATATGCATTATGAAAGGCCTTAATTTATTGAGTATTACTTTTAATCCACTTTAGTAAACGCCCTTTCTTCCCTATGAAAGCCATACAATCGATAAAACCGGTAAACCCTAACAAAAAAGTACTATAGTTTACTTTAGTTAACTTTAGTTTACTTATTTAATTATAGTTTATCAAAGTTTTTACTAGAGTAAATCAAAGTGTTTTCACCATTGATTTCAGATCATTTTATTTTTTTTTAATCCCTACAAGCAATTTCCCTTTATTAAATAGATATATATACTTGTATATTTACAATATATTTTGAAAAAAATTTGCATTGATATGAAAATTCAAGAAATATATATTAAGGTTGTAATCTTCAAAAAATTCTAGAGTAAAGTTTCATAGTAAGTCGAACTATTTATCATAGTTAACTACAGTAAACTGTGCATAACTATAGTAAATTTTTGTGAGGGAATTCATTCCAGTGAAAGATTTCAATGGCACTAGTGGTCTAGATCCGATCTCAGTAGATGCATTTCATTATTCAATGACCTTGTCATTTACAGTAAAACATAACATGTTAACCAATATACTGTGAGTATACAACAAAATACACAATATTTGATATCTACCTTTTAATGTTTTTTTAATTGCAATATTTCCCCCTGCTTTACATTTTTCTCTACTTATAATGATAAAATCACAATTCTGTTATAACTCCTAATCATCAACCCGTATCTCTTCTGATAGAGATCTAAAGTAATTGTCATGAGGTCTAATCGTATCTCCAAGTTTGGATCGAAAGGCTGTTACTTCATCCTTATCTCCACCCTCCGGAAATTCTATATAAGATTTTGATTCAATCAAATCCATGAATGAGAATGGCAATTTTTTCATGGCGTCTTTCTCTAATGCCACCAAAAGCAAGACATTTTCACCATTTCTTGAATAAATGGCTTCCATACGTGCCATGTTGAGTTCAAACATGCACCAGTATGATTGTAAAAACTGTGAAGATATGACACAGACGGTTTTCCTGCTATGATGAATGGCGTTCGTGATATTATCTGCTATCCCTGTTCCAGGGATGAAATCACGATGATGTATACACAGCCTTAGATTGAATTCCACTTCCAAACGCTTAACAAGGTCGATAACAAATATTCTGTCTTTGTCAGCGTAAGAAACAAATGCGTCAAAGTAAAAAGAATCCTCTCCTAATGCGTTTGGCCCTTGTACACTGTATTTTTCCCTTGCCACGTAATACATATATCTCAGTTTCCACCTATATCTATAAAGAATACGGCTGATGGTGATTGTTAAGAGGACGATTATTAATGACGTCATAATGACGATGATGAGAGTATACGAGGAACACTGCTTCTCCATCAATTGGATTAATTCGATATTTGAGAATCGAATCTTCGAGGAATTTGATAAAGTACACATATAGTCATCAAAATGAAGGAAAACAACATTTTTTGAATTAAGCACCCATTTAACGAATTCTAAGTTTTCACAGTTGCATCTTAACCTATTGCCATTTAAATTCAATGAGACAGACTTCTTTAGAGATATTGCGTCTAGCATGTTCCTAGTTGTCTCATTCATTGTCGAAATCTGGTTATTTGAGAGGTCTAGATTCTTCAAATGAACCATATGACTTAAAGGTAATGTAAACTTACTCAAAGAATTAAAACTGAGGTTTAGATTTTCAAGATGAATGAGATTTCGAAATATTTTTGCCGGAAGATGAACGATCCTGTTTCGTGTAAGGTTCAAAGAGGTTAGCATGCGCAGATTTTGAAATATATCTCCATCGATGTCATTTTCAAGAGTTTCCCCAAGGGCATTATTGGAAAGATCAAGTTGAGACAAGTTTTTGAAATCTTCGAAAAATCTCGGCGAAATATAGCTGCAAAAATTGTTTGAGAAGTCTGCATGAAAGATGCTTTCTATGCCTCTAATCGGACCATTCAGTTTGTAAATAATATTGTTCTGCATATAAACATGAGAAAGCATAGGATTACTAATAAATTTGAATGTAAAGTCTTGAAGAGTCATTTTATACAAATTATCGTGAAAATAAAAATATTGTAATGTCGATGGCAGGGAGATTGTGATATTTTTTGGTCCTGGTAAAGATAGCCATTTGTTCACAAACAATTCTCCATGTTTCGTCCCAGAGGAATTGGTACATACCGGTTTCGTATCATTGCAACCTATGAAAAAGTCCTCCAATTGTAATTGATGGAAGGAGGACTGAAAACTTGCATTTATGCTCACCAAATTGACCAAATTTCCGAATTCTACTAAATATAACCCAAAACTGAGTACATTATTGGCCAGATTTAGATGCATCAGTGACTTGGGTAGTTCAGAGAAAACACCTAATTCAAGGCTATTGATGCGGTTTGATGCCAAGTTAAGTTCCTCCAACTGTGTATGTTTAAGATAAGTAAGGTGATATCTTTTAACAATAAAACTTACTCCGTACGTGCACTGCAATTTTTCAAAATTTAAAACTCGGATAGAAGTAGAATTTCTTAAATCACTCGATATGTTAACCAAAACCTCTAGTGTCAGTTCTTGATTACTGGAAATATCTAGGTGTACAAGCTTTGAGGAGTTTTGAAAGGAACCCAGTTCAATCGCCTGAAGTGAGTTTTCAGAAATGCTTAAATTCCTCAGGAAATTATATTCTTCCAATGATCGTTGATTAACGTTTCTTATCCTGTTCCTTGAGATGTCCAAGTAAACGACATTTTGAGGAAGAGTTGTAGGAAAATTGGAAATTTTGTTATTAGCAAGATTTATTCCCGTGACGGCACTATTAAATGATGGTACGGATACAAGACTGAGGCCTTCACAATTTGCCCATAAATGTTCATTAATATTAAGACACACGCATTTTTTGTTTGAAGAACAATCCAGGGCTCTCACTTTCATTAATGTTGCAGTGATGACAAAAAGTCCCAGTTCAATCACTAGGAAGTTCATAATTCTACAAAGTAAATAAATAAATAAATAAAAACATCTATAGTACAGATACTATTTTGATGTCAACTATAAAAATAGCATTTGCAAAAACAGAGCAAATGATGTCTTACAGACTAAGGAACTCCTTTTTACAGATTTTCCATTGATATTTTCCTAACTAATCATGCTAGGTTGTGTTAAATTGTGATTTTTATTTTGTTATTTTATTGTAATGTTTACAATATATCCTAAACATGGCATGTATTTGCATACATACTTTGATTTATTTCTGAACATTTAAATCCATTTATACAGTTATGTGTTGCTTTTTTGGGCTGAATTAGATTTTCTTAAAATGTTGATTAACTAGATGCTTGACAATTGAAAAAAAACCTTCTTTAAAAAATAGTTTTGTCCATTTTTGAAGAAATTTTCAAGCAACGCAAGGATGAGGAAATGTACACACATTCTAACTAAAACATATGAGGATTCTTTTAAAATGAAATATTGATTTTTTTTAATATTTGGAAAAGGGTACTAAAGCATATATAAATTTTTCTTTTTTTTTTTTTTTCGAAATAAATTTACATCAAAACAAAGAATTCTTTATATTATTCTTGAACAAAGGATGAAGCTGTGCCAAAACATGCGCTTAATCAAATATGTATTTTCTTTGTGTTTTTAAAGGGCATTTAAGGGAAATTTAGCGGCGGATCTTTTTTTAGAACGCCTCAAAAATAATCCTGACAATTCTTTGAACCAGGAAGTTTAAAAATTTACCCTGATTTTAAAGTGTGTTTTCCAGTACTAAAGTTCACTTGGATTTAAATGCAACTGTAAGTGCTTCATGATCCTCGTGTGCAAGTGTTAATATCGAGAATGGAGTTCTGTAGCCAAAACATGCAATTCGAATTAAATAAAAAAGAAGGAAATGTATTTCAGCAAATTAAATTCAATTTTAAAAAGAAATTATAAAAACCGAGTTCATTGAAGCCTGGGAAAAAAAGTCATGAAAGCTGAGCAATCTTGTCTGTCAATGCTAAAACCAAAAGCATTTGCCCCAAATCTTATACTGTGTATACTTAAAAAAAGCGAGCTTCATATTTTAGCAGCTTTGGCGCGGACAGCGATGCGCTAATTCATGAATACCGCTAAGAAATCATTTACTAATACAATACACGGCATGTGTAGCGCTAATTCATGATTCTGCCAACAACTACACACCCCTTGATTGCGTTAAATTTTGAATGCGCCAATTTATGTATACATACAGTATATTATTCATCCGCATATTACATGTATGTATGAAATCACATTTGGACCCAGTCTAATTAATTTTAAAAAATATTTATATTCATCACAATATTAAAGCCTAATTGTTTTATATGAATTATAAAAAGAAGTAAAATACCCTGTTTGACAGAGTACACAAACCTTTCAGAACTTAATCCTCCTTATTCTTTCTCGCTGAGGTCAGATAAATTAAGACATTCCATAAAATCAAATATAACATGAATTTAAAACCCTTCTATTTTGCATTTAAAAGCTAAATAATGAAATGAAAGGTAGATTTATAAATAGCTACAGATAAAAATAATAATAAAAAAACCAGGGTATTTACA
Organism: Saccostrea echinata; assembly: GCF_033153115.1. Classification (NCBI taxonomy): domain Eukaryota; kingdom Metazoa; phylum Mollusca; class Bivalvia; order Ostreida; family Ostreidae; genus Saccostrea; species Saccostrea echinata. The sequence goes on along the minus strand of NW_026889807.1, from coordinate 3,433,385 downwards.
TAAATCATTCATCATTGTTCAAAATAGTAAAAAAGTAATGATTAAAAAAATTCCTAATTTTTGTTTACCTTATATTGTCCACATGTTAACTTCCATGGGTATGTATGAAGTAAATACCTCCACATCCCCTATATAGTCTGCATCATTGACAATGCAGAAAATTAAAAGGTTTTTCCGTACATATTAAACTACATGAACTTTTAAAACTTGCCTATTTCATAATTTGTTAAGTATGACCTACATTGTTGATGCACAGCGCAGCCCTTGACTTAGAAGTCTACTTTATCTGTATGTTTTCTTTTCAACAATGTATTTTTCTGCTAATATCATAAGAAATGGTGAACTCTATTTGATTAGAAAATGGGGGAAAACACCCATAAATAATAGACGATGTAGACGTCGTTGTGTTATATTTATCCTGCCCCAAGATGGAGACAGGAAATTCCAAAAGTTTCATTCAGAATATGATCCTTAGGTTAAATTTCAATTCTACAATGCAAGTCATACTTGTATTCATCCTTTATTCACGAAAGAAAATCTATGGTCTTTAACTGTGAAATATAACACTTTAAACTTTGTACGTGACTTTGAGAGAAAAAAATATGTGAAAACTCATAAAGATGATAATTAAAAGTGTACAAAGTGTATATCATGGTAAATATTTTGAAGTAGGTTGAAGTTGCATCATTTAAAAGATTCTTTTTACTATTGATCAGGGACCCGTTTTACAAAAGAACTTACGACTAAGACAGAAAACTTATATTGATTGTAAAATTTTGCAAAATAAATGATATTATTTAAAATTGAAAGCCTCAAAATATCTTACTGTATTCCTTTCAAAAAGATAAAAACCATTTTAATATAATGTAAGTTAAAAAGTTACAAGCATAATTAAATTTTGGTCTTAGTCGTAAGTTTTTTGTAAAAGGGGCCCCTGGTCCTTAAACACGAGTTCATCATAACTTATGGGATATGATATGGAAGTTTCTATATTAGGGGGAAGCCGGTCATCTGATTAGATAGTAAAACACCCAGGGCTTCCCATCATTTGAAATTTTTTTCTTTCGCAAACCAAGCACGATGCACAAATATCTGCGGTATTCGCAAAGATCAAATTCGCACAACTTTTTTGTATAACTAGTTTGATATTCAAATGCCATGATGTGCATATTTATAAAATTGAATTTATGGTCATTTAAAAAAAAAAAAATAGAATGTTTCCAATATAAAATTATGAATACACTAAAACTCAAACAGTCTGATCTGTAACCCCCCTCCCAATATAAAGGTATTTTATATAGAAATAAATAAAAATAACTACGATTTAAAAAAAGGTATATATCGTTTTGTATCAGTATCTACATGTAATTTTTAAGCCCTTAAACTCTTAAATATAACTTTATATATTACACTTACATTGAAGAGCAGAGGACATTCTGGTTTGTCATTCAATCGAACTATTTACCATCTATAAAAATAAAATTGTCATGATTCTTGTCATGCGACCGTTTTTGAATTAAAAAAAAAATCGGAATAATAAAATACTTTAAGGGGGATTAATTTTTCAACATTACATAATTAATGATTACGATACGATGTTTGACTCGCAGTGCCAACACAGTTTTAGAGACGTTGTTTTAAAGTAAAGACACACAATTAATCGGTGTTAAAATTCAACTAACATTTTAATAATTATATTTGGATCGTGAAAACAAATGGTTTGTCTTTGTTCATTCAAGAGTAATGTCGAATGATTGATTAGGATATAATTGGCAATGCTAGTTGAAAACAGACTATAAGCCCTCATTCAGAGTAATTCTACTACGGTTATCGCAAAGATCAAAGAAATGCCGCGGCCATTATTTTCCAATCAATTAAAAACGTCAGCAATAAATTAGCGATAATATTTATTCGGTTTTCATTGATTTTGACTGCCTTCACTAGGAAAAGGATAGAGGTATATTTTGATTGTGACGCACATTTGGGGGAGGTATAACTTTGGGTTCGGATTACATCGCACTTTTTCTAATCCTTGAGACACAAATGAACGAGGATTTCTTTCAATTTTGACGTCATAAGACACTTATGATGACGTCCAAAACTAGCATTTGCCAACAAAATTTCTCGACTATCGGGTTATATTCTCCAACAATTCCTCCGAAACGGAAATTATTTCTTAAATTAAATGTTCTGCATTGAAAATTGTAAAGAGAATTTATGTTCCTGATTTTTTGACCTTCGCAGATCATACTGTGGCACAAAATTTTTACTGCGTTGCAAGCATGAAATATGAGATATTACTGTGGCGGGGACAATTTTTTCTGTGGCGGGGCCGGCACAGTAAAATAGTTCATGGAGAACTCTGAAACATCGTTTCAAAAACATATTCAATTGTATTGTTAGGTCACCTGAGTCACTCAAATGACCTATTGCTATCTGGTACGTCTGTCGTCGTGTGTTGTCGGTTGCCCCCCCCCCCCACCCCCCCCACCCCACCCCCAAACCCATCCCCTGGGGGTCAGAGGGAGAATGCAAAACGATCAGGACAATTCAATCTCAAAACATATTCTTCTTTCCTCCTGGATATAAAGCAGTCAAACTGTTGGAAAAATTGTAATAAGCATTGTGTCCTCTACGAAAACTAGGAAATTCGTGGCCAAGCATCATGGATTCTTATGTAAGATTGTCCAGAGCTCTATTGGTCATATAGTTAAAATGCACAAAACTTTAAAAATCTTCTCTCCCCTGTATATTTAGCAAACAAGCATTGCGTCCTCTACCACCAAAATTAGGAAGTTCAAGGCCAAGCATCATGGATTCTTGAGAAAACGTGTGCAGAGCTCTATTAAATCTAAAGTGAAAATGCATAAAACTGTATGTATTTAGCATACAAACTAAGTGCACGGTTATGAAGAACAAGGATGTCCCTTCCAAAATTGGCAAATTCAATGTCCCTGGGGTTCTGCTGTTAAGGCGTGGCTATAGCTAGTATATAGCAATATGTATTCGTTGAAAATATCTTTTTCTGTCTTTTGGTATTAAGCTAACAAAAAAAGTGCTTGATAATGATGAACAAATTTGTCTCCTTTAAAATTATTAAATTTGTAACCCCTGCATCAGGTCTCTCGTGTTTGATCAGGGGATCTATTTATCAGAAAAAACTGTATTATTTCTTTGATTGTTTTTCTTCTTTGTGGCTTTCTAAAAAACAGAGTATAAAGCATTCATAAACAAAAAAAGGTTTTCTACAGTTTGTAAAGTTCTATACCACTTGGTCAAGCGTTCCGATGCTCTACTTTGAGATACAGTGCAGGGGACTAATTTAGTCGCATAAATCAGCATCAGCATAAGCAAAATAAGCAATAAGCATCAGCATCCAGCTAGCATCAGCATTTAAGAAATAGCATTTCCAGGATCAGTATCAGCAAGCAAAGGATTCAACTAGCATAGTTAGTAAATTATAAAGGTGTATTGAACAAAAATTTATCCATGTTCTAGCATAAAACAATGCTGTTTCATATAATACGCGCAATATAATTATCTTAAAAGGTGGATGTCCTTCAGCAATATACTATGTGCACAACACTGCATGTTTAATAAGAAATGCATTTTCATGCATAGATCCTCTCAAATTTACTTATGTTTTGTTATAATGATAATAATTTTCTTAGCTACTTGACTTTTTGAGTGGTTCATTATTTGCAGGTTAAGATCTTGTATACACTGAACCAAACTTTTAAGTGTTCACCTAACATTTTTTAAGTTATAAAGAACAAATGCATACAATAAATAATTTCTTTAATTCATGGTTGATGATGCATATTTCAGTTCGATATTGCGTAAATTTCATGTAAGTATCTCGTCAGACTTTAAAGCAAAGTGTCAAGGACATGATGTACCCTCAAAATGAAAATTCACATAAAATAATCTCTATGGAGTAAGACCACCACTCGTTCAAATTATTGCAAGACATCCTTTTCTCATGGATACCATGTACCCCTGAATAGGAGGTTGACCTATCTGCTGCCACACCTACTGCATGGATCTTTCTAAACCGTTGAAATTGTGTGGAGGGGGGGGGGGCTTGGACATTCCTTTTGAAAGTCCCAAATGTATTCAATGGGATTCAGATCCGGGTATTTGGCAGGCTAGTGCATCACACAGATGCCGTTTTGTCAACACTTAGACCCTCCTTGGGCGTTACGTACTTAAGTGTACCTCTTTAAGGATGATTCAGACTGTTTGAGATGATATTGGACTGTCCTGAGCACCAATTTGTTACAATTTTCTTCCCATTGAAGTTGCTGACTTAAATGTTTTTAAAGTGGTTCAGGACCATGTAATAATCTTTCAACCTGGTTGTGACGCGAAACCTTGGCCTCAGACGAAGATCACTTCCGGTTTAGTTAAATTTTGTCCAAAGCTTTCAAATTGGGATAAGTTGGCGATACAAAATGAGACCTAACCTATAGAAAAATGTGTTTAAATGGATTTTTGTGCTGGTGGTTAATTTTTAAAAGTAATATCAAGGACAATTAAACAGTAAAATAAAAGTTAGTAAAACGTGCCATAAGGATGATCCAGATATCAACATTCCAACGGCTCTCTCCCTTCCTCAATGGTCATTTTGCCCATTTTTTGTGTTTTTTAGTTAAACCAGTTGTTAAAAATTGATAATGATCACAAAAAGAAGGTGATTACACAAAGCACGTGTCGCAAAGTACAGATTTATTGTTTTTAAGCTTCGTCACGGGACATTGATTTTCATCGGTGATAAGTGATTTTCTTTCGACAATTGTTGAGAAGACTCATTGGTTATAATAATTTGAAAATATCATACCATTCCATCTGGTAGTTTTTAAATAAAAACATTTATAAGAGTGAACACTTAGGAGTTTTGTTAAGTGTATATACATTAAAGATTTGGAAAGCTGTCAGATATTCAAGTTTACAACATATTTTTTCTCTCCTTTTTTAAATGGCCTAAAATGCATCGTATTAGTATATTGTGTAATCTAGCTTGTATTACTGTCTTGATATGCAAAATTTTTTATTTTAAATAATTGAATTCATTGAAACCCCTGTAAAACAATGACATCTAAAAATAGTGTTGCTTCATTTTAACGATAATTAGAAGAAAGACTGCTAAATCATGCAGAAGGTTATCAGGTGATGAAGATTATTTCATATAAAGTTCCAGTAAGTCTAAGATTACATCTTTCTTTTGACAAATATTCGTTATCTTCTCATTTCATGAAAATGTAAATCTAATAAAATTTTGGTTGACGAATCATAGAAAAAAATTGGACTGAAAACTTATAAATATAAGGCTCATTCCTTAACGCGCTTCTAGTTATGTAGATCTACTTGTTAAGTTTAATTTAAATGAGAGGAATTAATTTAGCGAAGTGGGATTTACTGGGAAGAAAAAAAAATATAGCAAGTGGATGGTTAACATATTATTTTTAAAGTTCATTTTCTTGCAAAATGGAGCGGAAGAAAAAGCAGGTAGTGTTGGAAAAAATCATTCCTTATCATTTTTTTGTGAATAAAGGAAGATTTCCTACATTTTCCGTCATTAATAATGCAAATGACAATAAATTTTTATTATTAAACTGAGAAGACATCTGCATTGTTGTACAAAAATACATACGTACCTCACATACGTCAAAAAAAAAATTAACGACAAAGGCCCTCTGTATGTTTAAACCAACACCAAAACTGTAAACTTCTTATTAACGTAAAAAAATAGTATTAGCTTATAAACGTGGTTAGAGGTGGTTATGACATATAAATAAAATCCTTGGCTTCATTTTAACGATAATTGCAGGAAAAGCTGCCTGCTCGTAATGAAGGTTATCAGCTGATGTAGATTATTTTGCATTATAAACTTTCAGTTAGTCTAAAGGTAAATCTTTCTGTTGACAAGTGTTCCCTTGCTTCACATTTCATGATAAAAGACAAATCGAATGATTATTTTAATTGACGAATCATAGAAAAACGTTCAAAATAAGGCTCATTTTTAATTAAATTATAATTTTTTTTTCTTATAAATTTTAATTTTCATAAGAGGAATTAATTATGCCTAGTAGAATTTAATGGGAAGAAAACAGTTTATAGCAAGTGGATGATTAACATATAATTTTCACTATTTCTCATTTTCTTGCCATATGAAGAGGAAGAAAAAGGCAGGAAGTGTTAAAAAACTTCATTCTTCATCATTTTTATGGGCTAAAAAGGGAATATTTCCTGTATTTTCTATATTTAATAATGCAAATGATAATAAATTATTTTTCATCATTAAACTGAGAAGACATCTGTATTGTTGTACAAAAATGCATGTACCTCAAACACGCCCAAGTAAAAATAATATTTCTTTAACGACTGATGCCCTCTGTATCGGTTTCATTTTTTATGTGTTAACAGGGATTTTCCCCCTGAAACTAAACTTTGATTCAACCACATTAAGAAAAAGGTATCTGCGTGCAGAATAAAGAAAAGAAAGAAGGAAGAGAAAGACTTTTAAGAAAAGCAAGAAGAGATAGGAAAACGAACAAAAAAATCTGTTCAAATTCAATATCAGAAAAAAATAAGTGGAAGTGATGTTTATTTTTTTCACACTACAAAGACGGAAATCTGAATGAATGCCAATCTAAGTATCTAAACCATAAGAATGCAAGATGAAACACAGTTTAAAAAAATGGGCTCAACTTTTGCAGACTCATTAATTAAATATTTTCAATTTAACTAGAATTACAGAGATTGAGGAAAGCAGGGAATCTGTGCCGCAACTTCCAGTAAATTCTAGGACACCTGTTCCAGAATCATGAAGCAGTCCAAGAGTTAAGTCGAATTTGAACAATGTCATAAAATTTTATTATTGGAAAAAATATGAAATTCATTTTTATTTTCAATCTTGAGTTTAAAATAAATATTCATTTTCTGAATTACTGAAATTTTGACCTAAGTCTAAGACTGATTTTTCACGTAATGCATTACCGGTGGATATTTTAGTTAATTTTGAGCTCTTCCCAAAATAGGTATTCAGAATTGGGACAATTTTCATTTTTCCTTTTTCATGTCACATTTAATCCAGGTACTTTTTCTCCTCCCCTTTTTGAAAAAAAAAAAAAACAAAGATAAAAATATATATTGTTCCGAAACAAGAGAAATTAATAGACATACAGGGATCAACAAAATAGTCCAGTACCCAACAACTCATGAGCTAAATCTATTTACTTCTCTGTACTTGCCGGTGCAAATACATGCCTGAGCACATATATATAACAGCATACACATAGTAAACCCAGAGGTGTCCTATTCACATTCTTTGACATTTGATGCATACAAATAAATAAGTAATAACATGTAATTTATAAATACACCGTATTTTCATTTTTATCCATCAATTTTACAAGACTAACTGGACATTAAAAACTTTAGAAATTGTATTTTATTATACAATAAATACTCTAATATAAATCTTTAATTCAATTCGACCATCATCTACATAATTCACCGTAATTATTAGTATAGGTGAATAACAGAGAAGAATCACTTACAGTGCAAGGAACTGTTTTGTTACAGCATCGATGCTAATTTCTTTAATTCTTTGCTTGCTGATTTGAATGCTTCCTTTCCTTGCTGATTTCATGCTAGTTATCCATATCTTGATCCTTATCTTGATACTTATTCTGATGTTACCTGGCTGTTTCAAGACTAGGTCTATGCTTCTTTTTTCCATGTAGAAGCAACAAGCAAGAAAACGATGGAACATGCAACTAATTTAGGTCAACATGCAACTTATTGATGTCAGCAGAGACCCGATATATACAAGTGCAAATACCACAATTCACATTCATCAAGACTTACACTGTTAACAAAATATTAAAATTGTACTCATTATCGGAATATTTTAAGGCGTATATTTTATTGGCGTCCTTGACCTAGCTGCGTCTCTCACAAAGATTCCATTATATTATGTATAACATATTGCTTGATCATGTCGTCAAATATTTTTTCTGTGCAACAAGTCCGCATATTACGCTTTTATTGACGTTGAATCTTAAGAAATTTACGTGTGTATCATGAATCTGATGACAATTAATTCTTCGTCAAATTTTGCTTACTAATATATTTTGGCTATCATTTTCATTGACTTGTCGATATAATTATTGTAAGAATCTTTATGCACGTAAAACAATTTTACTAAATACTTCCTGAGCCCTTACATCAGTGTGCATGTGTACACATGTAAGTCATGCAAGTGACTATCTCGCATATTTTAGAAATTGAATAATCCTGAAATATATTTATACCATATTTATCAAAACAAGGGTTCTGCAGTCTGAAGAACGAAATAAATACCATAAAATTGTTGACCAGCATGGTCAGTGATGTGTAACACTGATACCCAAACAACACGCGTGGACTATCTGCTATTCTTGCCAAGGGGCGATTGAAAACTTAGCCAGGTGTTTACACATTTTATACACCGTGTACGGCTTTGAATCGGCGATACAGTTGTTAGCTGTATCTTGTTTTTCCTCAAACGTACACAAAAAGATTTCTTTGTTTTGTTTGTTTGTATGTTGTTTAACGTCGCTCTCGAGAATTTTTCACTCATATGGTGACGCCATCACTTGCCGGTGGAGAGCTACAAATTTTGTCCTATACTCGGCACTTACGGCCATTGAGCAGTGAGGGATCTTTTTCGTGCCAGCACCTACTGCGACACGGGACCTCGGTTTATCCGGTCTCATCCGAAGGACCTGTCTCCACGTCCGACAGTGGGATTCGAACCCGCGACGTAAGGATCAACTCCATAGAGCAGACTCTAGAGCAGACGCTCTAACAACTGCGCCACGCAGGCGACTTACACAAAGAAATAAGAAATAAATTGCGATATTTTCAACCATATTCATTTAAAGATATTTTATATATTATGTCAAACTTTTTTATAAATTAAAAATTAATCCGGGAGAAAAATCAACGAATAATTGCTCAAGTTTTTTTTTTCACATGACGGGAGTTTATTTCTTAGGAAAAAAAAAGATTGTCTTTATTTGAATTTATTAGGTTTTATTTTGAAGCGGTAAAAACGACATTGATTTTTTTTCTTAGCTGCCTTTACAGTTTTAAAATAATAACTTCCCAGTGCAGCATATGGCTTTGAATATTTTCTAAAACTTTAATGCTGTGATTGTTTCCTCCTTTAGGACATAGAATAATGTTAACTTTGAGTACATAATTTAACAGCTTTAATTAATTAGATAAATTGTTTAGTTTCAAACATCTGCATTTACGTTAAATACACGGACTTAAAAAAAATCATTTTCTGACTTCTGTTTTTTTTATACTGACAAAACAACTTTTTATTATTACCAATATTTTATTTTTTTTAATTGCTATTAAACTGCAAATGTGCGAAAGCGGCGGCTGACGTATATCCTTCAGTAGCTAACCGTTCTATTCAATATTTGGAAAGCCCTTGTTGATTAATTTTACTTTTACAACTTCTCTGCTGAAAGTAAACAAAACTGCTATACAAAATGAAACCTGCAAATTCAGAATACACAAGAGGCGGGGCTTTCTTGTCACTCAGAGTCTTTTTCACGCATGTATGAACAAAGCAGTCCCAGGGACTGCTAGGTTTACTTTCTAGAACAGTTCCACGGCGGTCCCAGAGCAGTCAAACAGCAGTCCCACAGCGGTCCCAGAGCAGTCCCAAAGCAGTCTCGGGGACTGCTTTCTGGGACCAAACCTTGGGTGTCAGGTTTGGTCTGGTTGGAAGTGTAAGTTTGAATTCATTTTTTTAAATGCGTTCTTTTTTTTTTTTTAATTTATTTGATGAGAAAATGTGTTCACTGTTAATTTATTTCTATTTATAATTAATAATGTACTATTTCTGTTTATCTAAATAAAATTTTCTTTTAACAGTTTTTCTTGAAATGGCAGTTTTTGAAAGAGAAATTTTGGTAAACACATCTGCACCTTCGAAATGGAATTCATCTGGTCTTTTTGAAGAAATAGAAGTTGATTACTATGGTGCAATTTGGAGCACTTTGTTGTCTTCAATGAACGGAACTCTTCAGAAAAGTTGGAAGGAAATACACAATGTCACTACTTATGACTGTTACCATTATAATGTTGAAAATAATGTCACTTTATCATTCTACTTCTTCAATTCAAGAACAATTAGTTTTACATCGGAAGGATTTGAGTAATCAGTGGTAGTGTTGGCATTGATTATCGGATTACTCGGGTTCGTATGAAACATGGTGATCATCTGCAAAGTTTCATGCTGTGAAAGGTTTCATACGCCAACATTTTTTGCCATTAGGTGCCTTGCATTTTCAAATACTCTCAATATTATCAAAGTGTGTGTACACAAATTTTCCAGTTTTAATTATCTAACCCAACACGTTTTTAAAAAAGTGCTTTTGGGTTTATAATTGTTCAATTTCTAGGTGAAACATTTATTAATTGTTCAAGTGCACATGTTGTGTTCCTTTCTATGATCAGATATAGCACATTTATCTGTACACATTAAATTGAATTATAATGAGACATTCGATAATCGGACAAATATTTTTCGCCTTTCTGGGTGTTAAAAATTCTTTTTTCTATTGTGTTGAGAATAGTTAAAAAAACAAAAGAACCATACAAATTATTTTTGACGAATAAAGAAAAAAAAAACTCTGAATCTCCACATTGTCTAAAATTAAATGTTTTAAAAATCTTTATTTTGATCTTCATTTGTATGCGTTATTCCTTTTATGACCCTGTATTCTTTTCTTACAAAAGACGAATTTCTTGAGTCGAGAATAGCTAAAAAAATACCAACATTCTTTTTGAATATTGAACAATATTGAAATAAATTTGAATATCTACATTGTATAATAAATACTTCACAAAAAACTATGACCTTGAAATTCAACTTGACACGACTGGTGTGACCGGTCGGCAGGGGATGCTCAATCCTTCATGGCACCTGATCCCACCTCTAAATACTGAGGTCCGTGTTTGCTCTGCTCCAAATTTGTATTGTTTTATTGAATTTTTGAGATTGAATACTGTTTGTTATCTTCATATTTTATATAAAAGGCTGATGAACTTCCTCATTAAAAATATCTGTTTCGTCTTCTGAGACAAAGTCTTTCAAAAAATGATATTCATATATTTTATTCATTTGATCAAAATCAAAAGAAACTCTGCTTTTTTACGTGTTCAAACTCAAAACTCTACACATAGTTACTTAACAATTGAACTGCTGACATTTGTCATCAATCTCTCGAATATTTTGTTTATTAAATTTTGTGCCTAAGATGTACTCTTGCTGTTTAAGTATTTTTTTTAGTAATAATGTACAGTGACATCACAAAATGATAGTGCATTGGTTTAACCATGGCATCGAAACTCAAGGTAGTTGGTTTGCTGATGTCACAATAGGAAGCTTATTGTGTTTTGAATACTGTATCAAACAAAAACAACGAAATCTTTACCAGTCTTGAATGAAACACCAATAAAAGCGTTTGTGGGGTCTGTTTAAATATTTATATACATGCAATTAAGAAAACATAACGTCTAAATAAATAGGGAGCTTTCTTTGACGTTGGAAAACAAGAGGCTAAAATGAATACTGCTCTTTAAATTAAAATATATATATTTGTAGTATTTCTCTATTATATAAACATGCAGAGAGCAAATATATTCATACCAGTATTAAGGTTTTGAAGGTTATATATCATTACATGACCTAGTCACATGGCGCAATACTATCTACATAAAATACCTAGCTCTACTTAGCAATAAATGTATAAAATACGCAAGTAAATAATAATCGTGTTATTTAAAATGTAAACAAGTATTTAATCCAGTTCTTTTGCGATTTTACATAGAGATTAAAAAACTACGTGTTATAAGTTTGATGACAGACTACACAGTCACATCGTTTATCCTTCTTTTTCCTGTAGACCCTTAGTGCCATGAACTTTAGTTTTTAGCGATACGCGCCTGTTTCCACTCGATAATACCCCCCTCCCCCGCATTTTCAAGATTACGTAAGAGAAAAATTTAAAGATTTTTATAAACATTACAATCAATTTAGTTTCTTAATAAAATGATACCTCTACACGTTTATATGTCTTTAGTTCATTTTTTACGTACAATAAAAAAAAATCCACCAGTGCCTGCTTTTATTTATACTGATTTATATTCCAGTTTATTTTTATTACGTGGGAATTTTTGGCAGGTCCCATACCTTCATTGTAGTTTTGTACAGAAAAAAAATTTCTTTAGCTAATTTAAAAGAAAAATGCTTACACCGGTCATTAATTTCTTTTTTTTTATATATATTTTGCAATGAGGATAATTCACCATTTTTTTTAAATTAATGTACTAAATTAAGTGATTTGTTGCCATGAAAAAAGACTGTTAATGATGTTTTTGTAATATTGACTGATTTTGTAATTAATTAAACAAGATTCTACAAAATCAGCAAGATCCAATTTCCAGCCGCCTCGTGTCCAATGATATGTACGTCATAAAAAAATTATTCTTATTGAACATTTTCATTTCAGGCAATCATTATTGTTACATTTATTTCTATGAGTTTTTTCGTTGCGTTTCGAGAATTTCTTACCCAGGAAAAAAAGTCAACCAAGCCTTATTACAATGCAAAATTTTTTTCCAATATATACATCCTTTTTGTTAAATGATTTTTGTTGAATTAAAGCTTCCCAAAAATTATTCTAAAAGACTTTTAACTTTACCTTTGAACATGAAGATATAATAAAAAAATTTCTAGTATCTTTTTATTCTTTTAATTAATTATGCAAAAAAGCTTACCAATATATTACAAAGCGAAGTAACTATGATTAAATGAAGACTTATAAATGACGATGATATTGTTCATTTTTTTCCATAAAGCAGTATAAAGGTATATTTATTCCAAAAGAGAAACAGGATAAAGGCAATTTTTTTTTCTCAAGAATTCTTAGTGACATACAACCAAATATTGTATTAAATAACCAAACGCAGGAAACACTATGCGTTTCCTTTTTTTGAAGTTGGTCTCTCAGTCAAAATGATATAACGTATATAAGTATTATCTTCTGGTTTTTCATAGCTATTATTGAATGACAACCTATATCAACAACCCAGTTTATAAATTGTACTACGTTATCCCATAAATACAAGGAAAGGTATGTTAATTCAGTTCTTTTATTTTAAATGCGCTCTTTTTCTATTTGATTCGGAGATATATTTTCTTACTATTAATATATTTTTTTATTGATAAATAATAAGGTACCCTTCCTATTCATGTTAATTTTTTTTTTTCACAGTCTGTCCTCAAATGGAAATTTATATATAGTATCTTTCCAAACCAAACATCCAAACACATCCAGACCCTCAAAATGGGATTCATCTAAAATTGACGAGGAAACAAAACAGAATTACAATAGCACATTTTGGTTCTCAATGTTGTCTTCAACGGAGGAAACTCTTCAGAAAAGCTGGAATGAAACAAAGAATGTGTCTGATTACTTTTACTATTATGTATCATTCTTTTTTTTTGATTCAAGTACTAAAGGTTTGATATTGGAAGAATTTGAGAAATCAATCGCAGTGTTGGGAATTATCATCGGATTACTGGGTTTCGTAGGAAATGTTGTCACAATCTACACAATTTTATCCTGTAAAAGGTTTCATACTCCAACATTTGTTGCCATCGGATGCCTTGCATTGCCAGATACTCTAAATATCATCAGTATGTGTGTACAGAAATTTTCCAATTTGTTGAATTATGTTATATTTCAGCATAATTTTAACGAAAGAATTTTCGGGTTTATAACTGTTATTTTTCTATGTGAAACAGTAATGTCTTGTTCAAGTACACACATTGTGTTCCTTGCTATGATCAGATATTTATTAGTAGCCCATCCCTTAAAGAGCAAATCACGACTTACCGTGTCAATTGTCATAGCATGCTCTGTAATGATCTGGATTTATTCTTCACTCTTGTCAGCTTTCATATTAATAATGATATCAAAATTTATTGAAGATTTAGTTGATCGATCGGAATTCATTCTTACTACATTCAGTATTCTTCGCGGATTTTGGGGGTTGTTCTCTACCTGTGCAATCATCATTATACATATCAAAAAGGTGAAAGCTCTTAAAAACTCTTCTGTTACAAACAGCATCAATAGAAAAATGAATATCATTATTTCCATTATATTATCGGTATTTGTTTGCTTTCAAATCGCATTGATGTTAAGTTACGTTAATTTATTATCTATTAATTTTTCTGGTAGTCCCATTTCACTTGTCTATCGTGTATACACAAACTATTTTGCTTTTCTCTTTGGACTCCTGCATTTTTCTTGTAATCCTTATATACTCTTTTTTGCTTCCTTTCATAAACAATTGTAATCAAAATAAAACGAAGAAAACAGTTGAAGTGCTTACTTTATTTGGATTGTTACACTTTGCATATAAAATTTATAATCTACCGATCTGTATTACAATTTAGCAAGGAATTTAAAGGCATAATTTTACAAGCTACCTTTCATATATACATGATACAGGGAATCTGTATTCTGTGCATCAACGAAGACTTTGATTATATACGTAAAACCCACAAATGCAGTTCTATGTAATTATTTCTTGACCAGGTTTATGAAATGACATTAGGGACACACACTAGATCCTTGTCCACGAAAATACATGAACAGCCGTAGTGTCGTTAAAGTCATTTCATAGCTCAGCTTTTTTTTTTTTTTTTTTTTTTTTTTTCATAGAATATTCTTATATCGGATTATGAAACATTACTTTTTATTTATTTGTTTAAATTTGAAACATTCATTTTCAGAATTTGCAAAAATGAACTGTTCAAAATACACTGGTCAAATTGGAAGAGTTTCAAGGGGAAAAAACTACAATCATTACGGTTCCTCTTAATGACAAGTCTCTTAATGATATTAGAATAGGATATTGATATATTCGACTTATCAGACAAATATTGCTCTTTCCACAGACATATCCTTAGTTTTAAAAAGCAAGTGTAAATGCAAGTATTAAAATTATAATAAGTCTGTTTATTACAAAGACACTTTTTGAGCCGAGAAATATGCTTTAAAAATATAAATAGAATCTTATCCTTCTTTATTGATTGTTAAAAAATAAGGGCAGTATTAATAATGAAGGTTATGTGTATTTCTGCTTTCAATGACTGCATTATATAAATCAGTCATTATTTAGTGCAGTTAGAAATGAAACAATATACAGAAGGCAAAAAAGGACACTTGTGCCTCTGTGTGATTGACAAAAATAAAAAAAAAATACGCCGCAAAACGGAAGTAATCTTATTCCTTCTACATGTCTGCAGTTCTGGGTTGTTTACTTTTCACTTATGTTTTTTCCTTCATAAAAGCATCCTTGTTCTGAAAACATTGAAAGTGGATTCTGAATTTAAATATTTGAATAAATCTTTATCTTGTTTTCACTGTATGCATAATTCATTTTAAAGTCCTGTATTCATTTGTTAGAAATGACGCCTTTCTGAGTCTTAATAAAGCTCCGTTTTCTGTTGTGTGGAGAATAACTAAAGACAATATAACCATACAAACTGATGACTTGAATATTTAAAAAAAAAAGAATGTCTACGTTGTATAATAACTCTGAACGTGTTATGTAAAATGGTGACAGACTTTCTTATTGATAATATTGATGCAGTCTTTTGAGACAAAGCCTTACAGTATAGATATTCATTTGATCAAAATACGTGTTAAAATTCAAACTGTACAAATAGTAATTTAAAATTGAACTGTCGACATTTGTGCTATAATTTCCATTAATCTTTCGAAATTTAGTTTATTGAAAGCTTGCGCCAAAGATGTTTTGTTGATGTTATTCTATAAGAAATAAAGTACAGTGAGGTCATTATGTACATCGGCTAAACCATGTCATAGAATTTTAGATTGCTGGTTTCCTGTCTTCACAATAAAATTCGACGTAGAAAGCTTAATGTGTTTTAGTGTACTGTATCAAACTGCATGTACAAACAACTAAAATATCTTTAACAGTCTTGAATGAAACATCAACTAAAGGGTGTATGTGGTCTCTACAAACATTTATTTGCATGCAATTAAAAAATAAGGGACGTCTAAGAGCTTTCAATACGTTGGAAAATGGAAGATTAACATGAAAACTCCTCCTCAAAGTAAAATGCAATATATCGTCATTCTTTGCAAATGTAATAACATGTGCTATCATTTATTTATTTTTTTTTATTGATAATTCTCTTTAAAATTGGCGTTGCCTAGCGGTAGATGTGATCTTCATAACTTATGAAAGCGGAAGCTGGAATCTGTTTACCGTCACTGAAGCTCAGTCGGTAGAGCGCTATCTCCATGATCGGAAGGTCGTGTGTTCGAATCACAGCCACGACTGACCTAAGTCGATAAAAATATAGGTAGAAACTGTTCCTTCACCAAGTACTCGGCACTTTGAAGTGAAAGTTGCAGGTCTTTTGGTTGAGGTCTTAAAGCCGATGCTTTTGTTTGTTTGTTTGTTGTTTAAAGTCCTTCTCCAGAATTTTTCACCCATATGGAGACGCCGCCACTTTGCCGGTGGAGAGCTGCAAATTTTCACTTATACTCGGCACTGAGGGCCATTGAGCAGTGGGGGATCTTTTTCGTTCCAGCACCCACTACGACACGGGACGTCCCGTGTCTTGGTAAGCATTGGCACGATAACGAACACTCACTGCTCAATGGCCCTGAATACCGAAAAAAGGTCTAAATTTAAAACCCTTCATCGGTATCTGGTGACGTCTCTATACGAGTAAAAAATTCCATTTATCTCCGCACTGATTGAGTTAATGTACAAAAAGATGAATTTTCTTGTATGTTACATTGAAAAAAAAAACAAAACAAAACAAAACAAAACAAAACCAAAAACCATGTAGTGGAAAAAAGTATGGAAACTTTTTCATATTCGATATATCCTTTTTTTAATCGAGCAGATATATGATATTGTTAACAAACTATTATTAGCGTCATCTTTTATTCGCAATTCATCAGTTTGAAATCAGTCCACGCGACGATTAATTTTCGCGACTGAGGAAAACATTCTCTACAAATATAAGGCAAATGTAAAGCATATTAAATGGATCACGGCCATTATTACTCACGAGTCAAAGAAGGTCGCGAAACTCGCGAATATTTTTCGCAGGCGAATAAAAATTGGTTTACAGTAACATTGATAGCTCTTTCATAGTATACATATGACGTCCATTGAAAATATAATACGTTTGGAAGATTGTAAACATTTAAACTCCTTTTGCAAGAAATTGAGGTAAAACACAAATTTATTTTTTTCGTATCGTTGATTCTAAACTATCTTCACATTCATTCAAGTGCTAAAAAAAATGAGTACTAAATTTTGAAACTATGAGCGCACGTAATGGCTAGACAAGGGCGTTCGGAGAAAGCTTGTTAAATCATAACAGGTACTCTATTATACGGGAAAAAGGTTCAAGCTTATTTAAGTATATGTACACTGTATTAAGGTCTGATGATACATTCCTCGAAAATCTTATCTTGTATCTCTTTGTAACAAGCCAAATATATATATATATATATATATATATATATATATATATATATATATATATATATATATATATATATATAGAGAGAGAGAGAGAGAGAGAGAGAGAGAGAGAGAGAGATAGATAGATAGATACACTGACCCTAATTTATAAGTGTTAATAAAGAACAAATGCTTACAATAATTTTTTTTTAATTCATAGTTAATGATGCATATTTTAGTTTGATGTTGCGTAAATTTCGTGTAAGTATCTTGTCAAACTTTTAAACAAAGTGTTAAGGACATGATGTACCCTCAAAATGAAAATTCATATAAAAGAATCAGTATGAAGTAAGACCACCTCTCACTCTAATTACTGCTAGACATCGTTTTCTCATGGAATCAATGTACCTCAGAATAGATGTTGACCTATCTGCCTCCAAACCTGCTGTATCTTTCTAAATCGTTGAAATTGCGTCGAAAGGGCGGGGAGGGGGGGGGGCTTTGACATTCCTTTTAAAAAGTACCAACTGTGTTCAATGGGAGTCAGATCCGGGGATTTGGCAGGCAAGGGCATCACACAGATGTCTTTAGGTCAACACTAAAACCTCCTTGGGCGTCTCGCACTTAAGTGTACCTCTTTTAGTAGGATTTAGACTGTTTGAGGTGATGTTGCATTGCCAAGAGCACCATTTTGTTGCCATTTTCTTGCCATTGAAGTTGCTGATTTTAATCTGTTTCTGATGTGGCTCAGGATCATGTAACAATTTTTGAACCTGGTTGTGACGCGAAACATTGGCCTCAGAGGAAAAGATCTAGATCACTTCCGGTTTGGTTGAATTTTCAAATTGTTGTAAGTTATCAATGAAAAAGACGCGCAACCTATAGAAAATGTGTTTGGTTAGCTTTTTTATACTGGTTGTTAATTTCTTAAAAGGTAATATCAAGGATAAATAAACACTAAAATACAAGTTAGTATAACTTGTCGTAAGGACGATCCTGGTACTAACATTTCGAAGGCTCTCCCTCCTTCCTCAATGGTCATTTTGCCTATGTTTTGTGTTTTTAGCTTACCTGAGCCGAAGGCTCAAGTGAGCTTTTCTGATTAAAATTTGTCCGTTGTCTGTCGTTGTTGTCTTTGTCGTCGTCGTTGTTGTCGTCGTTGTAAACTTTTCACAATTTCATCTTCTCCAGTTTCAGCCAAACTTGGCACAGAGTATTCTTGGTCAAAGGGGATTCAAGTTTGTTTAAAGGAAAGGTCACGCCTTCTTCCAAGGGGAGATAATAATGAATTAGTGAAAAATTAATGGCATCTTTTAAAAATCTTCTTCTCAAGAATCCCTGGGTTAGAAAATATTTAACCTATGTGGAATCATCCTCAGGTAGTATAGAATCAAGTTTGTTCAAATCATGACCCCCAGGGGTAGGGTGGGACCACAATGGGTGATCAAATTTTTACATATGATTTCATAGGAAAAATCACTAAAAATCTTCTCAAGAACAGCAAAGCCATGATTGGTCATATTTATATGGAAGCATCTTCCTGTAGTGTAGAATCATGTTTGTTCAAATCATGACCCCTAGGGGTAGGGTGGGGCCTCAATGAACAATCAAAGTTTTACATAGTATTACATAGGAAAAATCTTTAAAAACCTTCTTTTCAAGAACAACTAAGATATAATTGATCATATTTATATGGAATCATCCTCAGGTAAAGTAGATTCAAGTTTGTTCAAATCATGACCCCCAAGGGTACGGTGGGGTCACAATGGGTGATCAAATTTTTACATGGGATTGCATAGGAAAAATGTCTAAAAATCTTCTTCTCAAGAACAGCTAAGCCATGATTGCTCATATTTATATGGAAGCATCTTCAGGTAGTGTAGAATCAAATTTGTTCAAATCATGACCCCTTGGGGTATGGTGGGGCCAAAATGGTCATTACAAGTTTTACATAAGAATACATGGGGAAATCTTTATAAATCTTCTCCTCAAGAACAGCTAAGCCATGATTGATAATATTTATATGGAATCAACCTCAGGTAGTGTAGAATTACGTTTGTTCAAATCATGACCCCTGATTAATAATGGACAATCAAAGTTTTAACATAGGAATACATGGGAAAAATCTAAAAATCTTCTTCTCAAGAACAGCTAAGCCATTATTGATTTTATTTGTATGGAAGCATCCTCAGGTAGTTTAGGATCAAGTTTGTTCAAATCATGACCCCCGGGGATAGTGGGGGCCACAATGGGTGATCAAAGTTGTATATAGGATTACATAGGGAAAAAATCTTTAAAAATCTTCTTCTCGAGAACAGCAAAATCATAATTTGTCATATTAATATAGAAGCATCATTGGGTATTGTAAATTCAAATTCCTTTCACTCATGACCCTTCAGGAGCAGAGATGGGCCAGAACAGGGGATCAAAGTTATACAAATGATTATAAATGATATATTAATAAAAGTTTTCTTCTCAATAACAGGAAGGCCATGATAAGTCATATAAATGCAGAAACATCTTCGGGTAGTGTAGATTTCAGTGTGTTCAAATCATTACCCCGGGGTAGGGCAAGACCACAATGGAAGATCAAACGTTTAGGAAAAATCCTTGAAAAATCTACCTAAGCCATGATTAGTCAAAGAAATATGGAAGCATCCTCAGGTGGTGTAGATTCAAGTTTGTTCAAATCATCCCCCTACCTGCTACGACCACTTTTATATTTAATTTTTTCAATACTGAAGTGATTGCTGGTTTTTTCCTAGCCAAAGTGCTCAGGTGAGCGATGTGGCGCATGGGCCTCTTTAATTAAAGCAGTTGTGAAGGATCGATCATGGTCACAAAAAGTAGCTGATTACATAAAACACATGCCGCAAAGTACCGAATTATTGTTTTTAGAGTGAGTACATGTCTAGATTAAATTCTCTAATGTTGAAAAAAGAAATCTATAAATGTCAATTTACATTGTATATACATTAAAATAGTTGATGTACTTTCAATACACATGTAATAGTACCTTGAATGTCTGATTAAGCTGAAAGTCATTTTCCTTTTGAAGATATTGTATAGTTTTATAGTTTTTCATAGTTTTTATAGCCAGCCAGTTCTATAATCTATGCCTTACATATTTTCAAAATTGTGCTGGATTTGTTCAGTAGAAAAAAGAGTTGGATTAATTTAATTTTTGATATATGTTCAAGTCATTACTTTTATAGACTGTGATGATTATTGTATTTATTTATTCATTTTTAACTGCATTGTGATCATGATGAAAAAACCGAATGAATAACGATCTCAACAAACATATTACGTTAACTGCTATACAAGGTTTCTACTTTCACTTTCATATCGAATATATATATGCAAGCGTAGCTATTAACAAAAGGGACACAAATCTGTATGTTTGTTTGTATGTTGTTTAACGTCCCTCTCGAGAATTTTTCACTCATATGGAGACGCCACCACTTGCCGGTGGAGAGCTGCAAATTTTGTCCTAATCTCGGCACTTACGGCCAATGAGCAGTGAGGGATCTTTTTCGTGCCAACACCTACTGCGACACGGGACCTCGGTTTATACGGTCTCATCCGAAGGACCGGTCTCCACGTCCCACAGTTGGATTTGAACCCGCGACGCAAGGATCAACTCCTTACTCTAGAGCAGATGCTCTGACCACTGCACCACGCGGGCGACGACACAAATCTGAAAAATTCGTAATGCTAAATGGCCTTAACATTCATCGTTAACAAATCCAAAATTACTTATTGATCTCTAGGTTTATCGGCTTTTTACGAACTGCATTAATTTAACAAATACATACAAGTAATGAGAGTACTAAAAAGCTTATACGGATCTGTAACCGCAATGAAATGATCTAAACACAGTGAACTAGCCTTTAAAAAGTCTTTTAAAAACTTAGTTATCTGAGATCACTTACATTTTACCAACATCCAACACTTCTGCTGCAGAAGTGACGTCAAACATGACATACACTTTCATCTGATAAAAACCGAAACCGGTCCGGAAATAAGGTGTGGAATGATTTTAATTTAATCATAAAACAAATCCAACCATAACGGTTTTTGAATTAAAAAACAATTCATTTTTGATGAATTTTGTTTTTCAAAAAAAAAAACAACTTTTGGGAGGGGGGGGGGGTTAACAGAGCTCTTATTCCTTTTTTATCCAAGCTTCTAAAAAAATATTCATTTTAAATTTACACATCTTGAAATTAGCAATAGCATTAGCAATACTAGTCCCCTTCCGGCAAGTGTAATCTGGTTCCCGTTAAAAATTGAAAATGCCATCATTCCGTCAAACATCAGGGAAAACGAAACGAAATGCAAACCTAATCTATAACAAATC
This sequence comes from Saccostrea echinata, assembly GCF_033153115.1. NCBI lineage: Eukaryota > Metazoa > Mollusca > Bivalvia > Ostreida > Ostreidae > Saccostrea > Saccostrea echinata. Next base: position 3,411,424 of record NW_026889807.1, on the reverse strand, counting down.
AAGGTAGAGTAACATACCAAAAATCAGCTCAATATCTGCAAGTGTTTAGAAAAAAATTGCGGAAAACCCTTGAAAATTGAAAAGATCGTAATTCCGTCAAAAATCAATGAAGCGGAACGAAATGCAAACTTGATCTGTAACTCATCAAGATACACTCACATACCAAAAATCAATATCTGCAAGCGTTTAGGAGAGAAATGCGGAAAACAAAGACGGACAGACAGACAGACAGACGGACGGACAAACTCAGAGGAAACCTATAGTCCCCTCCGGTTTCACCGGTAGGGGACTAATTATAACCTATTTTTTATCTCGTTGAATTAAAATGAAAATGAATTTTGCCTGTTCAGAACAAGGACAAATAAATAAACACGCACAGATCTGTTTCATATGATTTTCATATGATCATTCTCAAAGTATGTATATGATTCTCATATGCAGTGCCTTTTATATGTGTATCGTATGTATATTGCTTGATATGATTTACATATGCGTTTACATATGATCCACATATGATTTGCGACATATGGTACTCATATGATTGAATATACATATGATTCTCATATGATACTCATATGAAAGGCAATGCATATGTGGATCATAAAACTGCCTATGTACCGTGCAAAACTTTTCTTTTTCAATATATAAATTATTTTGTGTAATGATTTTTGCTTGCTTAAGGGTTCCCGGATATGGTTATAAAAGATGTTTTACTTTACATATATACGTGTAAATTTGAAAAACAAATCCTTGAAAGTTACTAGTGTAAATTTATTTTATTCATCAATTACGCAAATCATTTGTGCAAAAAAGGTTACCAAGATATTATATAATGAAGTAACTATGAATAAATGAACATTTATTAATGACGACGGCATTGTTTATTTTCTCGCAAAGCAGTTTAAAGGAAAATTTATTCGCAGAGAGAAACAGAATAACGCAATTGATTTTAAAAAATCCTAGTGACTTACAAACCTACGTATATTGTTAAGATAACCAAAAGCAGGAAACCCTACACATTTCCTTTAGTGAAACTGATCTTTCAGTAAAGAGGATATAACGTATATAGATCTCATCATCTGTTTTTTCTTTCTTTCTTTCTTTTTTTTTTCATAGCTAACACTGAATGACAACCGATATCAACGACCAAGTTTATAAAATGTGCTACGCGTTATTGCATACATACAAGGAAAGGTATGTTGAATAAATTCATTTTTTTTTTTTAAATACTTTTAAAAATTTGATTTGAAGAAAAATAAGCTTATCATTATTTTTTATTTATCTATTTATTTATTTTGATAAATAATAATGTACTTTTTATCTCTATGTAAAAAAATAAATCTTTTTTAACAGTTTGTCCTGAAATAGCATTTTGTTTAAGAGAAATTTTCCAATTCACACATGCAAACAAATCCTAACCTTCAAAAATGGAATTCATCTAAAATTGATGAGGAAACAGAACAGAGTTACAATAGGACATTTTGGTTCTCAATGCTCTCTTCAACGGAAGAAACTCTTCGGAGAAGCTGGATCAAAGCAAAGAATGTGTCTGACGATCACTTTTACCCCTACGACTTTGAAAGAGATTCCACTATATCATTCTCTTTGTTTGATTCAACAAGTATTGCGTTGACATCGGAAGGATATGAGAAAATATTTGTGATGCTGATATTGATTATCGGATTACTTGGTTTCGTAGGAAATGTTGTCACCATCTACAAAATTTTATGCGATAAATGGTTTCATACTCCAACATTTGTTGCCATCGGGTGCCTTGCATTTCCAGATACTCTCAATATCATTATTCTATTTGTACAAAAATTTTGCAGCCTGCATTCGTACCTCATAATCCAACACAGTGTTTTCAAAAGTGCTTTCTGGCATATAACTGGTCATTTTGTAATTGAAACAGTTATGAGTTGTTCAACTGCACACATTGTGTACCTTTCTATGATCAGATATTTATTAATAGCCCATCCCTTACAGAGCAAAATACGACTTACCGTGTCGGTTGTCATTGCATGTTCTGTAATGATTTGGAATTATTCTTTACTCTTTTCAGTTTTTATATTAATAATGATATCAACGTTCATATCAATGTTCCATTTTATATAATCCGTGCTTTAGGGGATGTTTTCTCTACTTGTGCAATCATTATTATACATAATAAGAAGACGAAAGTTCTAAAAAACTCTTCTGTCACCAACAGCATCCATAGGAAAATGAATATTATTATTTCCATTATATTATCAGCTTTTATTTGCTTTCAAATCTCAGTCATGTTAAATAACGCTTATGTATTATCTGTTTATTTCTCACGCAGTTCCATTTCAATTACTTATGGTCTACACACATACTACTTTGTATTACTCTTAGGACTCCTGCATTTCTCTTGTAATCCTTATATATTCTTTTTTGCCTCACTGATCGTTTCATAAACAAACGAAATAGAGATTCTAAAAAGCAAACGATAAAAGATGAGCTTATTTGGATACTAGTAAGTTACAATTTGAATTTACCATCACCAGTCTGTATTACTATATAGCAAGAAATTTAAAAAAAAAGCATTTTACAAGCTGGATGTGGATACTTTGTATATAAACTTATTATTTAAACTATTTCTTTCAATATCAAGTTGAATTTCCAAATGCTTTGCTATAAATTATATAATTTTAACTATTTTTACATGTCAGAGTTAGTTCAACAAAATATGCTTTATATATATATACGTTTTTGTTTCCCTTTTGACTTTAGTGTAAAATAGGTGATATGTCTATATCATTTTGTATTTATTTTCGGAATATTGTGTACAATTGTTTTGCTCGTATAAAATAATAGTTTTGGGAGATTATACCTACATGGTAAAATAAAAAAAAGTACATACTTTAATGACAAATGTAAACACATGTAAAAGCATTTTTTTTAATTTAAAAAGATTTCTAAATATGTACCTCTAACATGCACAGTTTTCAAAATTGTGCATTCAAAATTCATTTCAACATTTCAAAATGTATGGAATATACTGCCTCAAAGTGTATATACATGGGTTTTGGGTGTCATACAAATATGCAAACATTAATAAGCTGCAAAATTCCAAAAAATACAGAGAAATAGTGAAAACCCGTATTCCCTGCAATGAATGACTTGAGAAAAAAAGATACATTGCGCATTATAGCTAGTTTTCGTGTTTGGTGGTAAACTTCCAGAAGAAATGAAAACTTACGAATCTCATCCAAGTAATAGAAAATTAATACACCAGAAACATTAATGGAGACTTCGATTATATACTTATGACCAACAAATGTAGCTCTTTGTAATTATTTGTTGACCGGGTTTATGAAATGGTATTAGACACGCAAACACTAGATCCATTTCAATGACACCATCAGAAAGAGGCACGAGAACAATCACAGAGATGTTAGATTTCTTTAATATCTCAGCATTTGCTTTGTTGCGATAAACATTGTTGAACATTGGGAAAGCGTTAACTTCAGGGGCAGACTTATTTTTCATAGAACATTCTACCTATCTGATTATGAAACTTTTTTTTCATTATATTTATATGCATTTGAAACATTAATTTTCAGAATTTGCAAAACTGCACTGTTCGAATTGGATAGGTTTGAAAGATCTACAATAGTTATTTTTAATGACAAATTTTGACAGTGACATTCGAATAGAATATTAATATAGCTGTATTCGACTAATCAGACAAATATTGATCTTTATTAACATTTCCTCCAGTTATAAAAATAGCCTATATTTTTACCAGTTGCAAATAAAAGATATGATGAATTTTGTAGTAGTAAATGAATTATTTCCTCAAACTTATTGGAGGTGAAAGTATCATTTTTCTTAAATAGACGCATTTTAAAAGACTATAAATATACGAAATAAACAAACCAAAAATCTTATCCATCTTTGCTGAATGTATAAAAAAAGAAAATAAACATAGAAGAAGTATTTCCAATAGGGGTTATGCATAGTACTGCATTTTAGAACTACATTATTTTAATCAGTCATTATTTAGTGCAGTCAAAGAAGAAACAATATACAGGGGAAACAAATTACACTGGTGCCTCAGTGTGAAAATAAAAATACCCCCCAAAACGGACATGATATTTTGCTTAAGGTGTATTATATTTACAGATCATTTAAAGGCTTCTTTGTTTTTCAATAATGTTTTGTTCCTCATAAAAGTATCCTAGTTCTGAAAACAGGGAAAGTGGATTCTAAAATTAAAAATTAATTGAATAGATCTTTCTCTTGTTCTTCATCTGTATGCGTAATTCATTTTATAACACTATTCATTTCTTAGAACTGACGCATTTCTGGGTCATAAAAAATCGGTTTTCTGTTGTGTGGATAATAGTTGAAAACAATAGTTTTTTTTAATTTATTTTGTAAATGTGAGCTTAAGGAGTACACTTTGTGAAAAATGATGATTTCACACAGAGCGTTTGGTTTTTAACTATTAGTTTATTAACTTAACTAGAAACTTCATTGACTGCATCCGGAAAGATAGAAATCTGAAAAATGATTGACGGAATAATTGATTGATTGATTGATTGATTGATTGATTGATTGAGAGAGAGAGAGAGAGAGAGAGAGAGAGAGAGAGAGAGAGAGAGAGAGTTTGCATATTATTAAGGACAGACAGTATCTTTTGTACACACTATTTTCTGAATTATAGTGTTAATGAATTACAGTTACTTCTTTTTGAAAAAAAAAAAAGAAAGATGATCAAAAAACGGTGTTTTCAAGTCAATTATTTACTACTTCATGAGCGTGCGACTTTCGTGTAAGAACCGTGTGAGAAACGTATAGGATTCATTCTGAAGTCCTTTATTTTAAATATGGCTATTTATGGATCAGTATGTCATTCTGTGTTGTTTGTGACTAAATCATTCGGATAATTCATACCTGTGATATTTTAAGAGTGAAAAAATACGCCAAAAAAAAAAAAAAAATAAAATAAAAAAAAAAAAAAATAAATAAATAAAATAAAATTACACGGAAATGTTGCGGACAGAAAGAAGTACCCTTGAGTCAACATCATGCCACATTCTAAGGTTATAAGAAATTTTGTAAAGGATATCAACTTACAATATTTCGCTAGTAAAAGACAACAGAGCAATGTACGAGACCTTGAACTTGTCCAAATGACCTTACATTAAGCCCTGACACACTATGGTTTTGAGCAAACTCCATCTGTGTGTTACCGACTTGACACGTTATTTCATACCATACATCTAGTCAAAAATCTTATCTTAAGTGACTTTGAACTTGAGTCAAGGTCATGTCACACTCTGCATGATATACCAGCAATGTTTCACTAGTCGAAAGACGGTAACAAATTAATAGTTTCACTGTCAGTGTCCTTGAACTTGTCCAAATGACCTTGCACCAAGGCCAAAACTCATACTCGTTATGAGTAATTATAATCTCTAAGTTTTTGACTGGATAAGTTCAGCCCATACATCGAATCAAAACATCATATCCTCCATAGTTATAATTTATAAGGTCCAACACAATGTTTTAAAGATTTATTTTGAATGTTTTATGTCCAGTCTGGATATTGAACAAGATGTTTTTGAAATGCTGTTACGCCCGAATGGCAGCTTATGGTAAAGGTTAAAGTTTCTCAAATGCAAATCAAACTCCAAGGTCAAGAGATAAAAATGGTGTTATCCAAAGAAAGATCTTGTCTCAGGGAATATAACTGTAAAAAATAAATACCCTTGCCCTAACTTTTAAAAAGTTATGGCAAATGTTGAAGATTTTTTGAAACGTAGGTCAAACGTTAAGGTCAGAGACAAATGGTCAGAATTAATGGTGTCCAAGGGAAAATCTTATCACAAGAAATAGCCATTGAAATATGAAAACTTTAGCAGCAATTAATCAAAAATTATGGAAAAAGGTTAGCTTTTTTTTCAAAAATAGGTAAAACTCCAGGGTCAAGGACATATGTCAAAACTGTTGGTACTTAAGAAAAGGTCTTGTCACAAGAAATACACATGTAAAATTATGAAAACCCTAGCATCAACCATTTTAAAGTTATAGATAAGGTTGGAATATTTGAAAAGTAGGTCAAATTCTAAGGTTAAGGATACAAAATCAAAGCTGTTGGTACTCAAATGAATTTCTTATTATAAGAATTATAGATGTGAAATTTGAAACCCCTAGCACCAACCATTCAAAAATTATAACCAAAGTTAAAGTTTTTTTAAAACAAAGAAATCTGAAAACCTAAGTTTGAACCAAAAGTTATTACCAAGGTTAACATTTTTTAAATGATATAAACTCTAATTCAAGGTTACAAGGTCAAAAATATTTATTCCCAAGGAAAGGTCTTGTCACAAAGAATTTCAGATGTGAAATATGAAAGCCCTAGCACCAACTATTCAAAAGTTTTGGCCGAGGGTAAAGTTATGTAAAATTTTGCGAAGTGGGTCAAACTTAAAGGTCAGATCAAATGTGTTGGTACTGGAAGAAAGGTCTTATCGCAAGGAATAGACATGTGAAATGTCATATGAAAGCCATAGTTCCATCCAATCAAAAGTTATGGGTAAGGTTTAAGTTTTTGTGGACAAACTGAAAATAAGACACTCAGACAGATAAACGGACAGAGCAAAAACTACATGTCTTCAAATCTTTGATTACGGAGGCATAAAAATTGATGTTTAGGTTTCTGTGCTTGCCTAAAATCTTTAAGACTAAGTCTTCTTAGTAAACAGGAGTACAAGATGCATAACATGCACGATACGCATTCACATCAAATTCAATAACACATGCCATATTATAAATAGATATATTTAGTATCCATATTAAACGGTTTATTCTTACTTGATTTGAAAATCCCCCCGACAAAAGAAAAATTGTGCTTTTTAATTTCTATAGATATTTATATTCGTTTTAATGTATGTCCGTGGACTATTGATGGAGTAATTTTCATTAAATGTCAAGCTTAATATTATGGTGTTTGTACTTTGTAGCAAGGATTTGCCAAATTATAATTTTTCTATGATTATACCGAAACATCTTTTATAGCGGAGCTAGTTTTGTAGATCTAGAAGTTTTTGTGTACCGGTATATATATCCATAGGTAAAGGTACTAGTACCGAAGATCCTATCCCTTCTAATCTATATAATTCTTGCTTATCATGCCCCTTGTTTATTCTATAGTTATGCACCACACGCACCCTTCCAGAGCACTGGAAGATTTAGAGGGGGGGGGGCCTTACCCCCCCCCCCCCCCCCCCCTTTTGTGTCCAAAATATACATACATATAAGATTTAATAAATCTTTTTTGGGGGATGTTCCCGTGGGCCCCTACCCCGAAAAAAAATTAGGTAAAAATATATGTCTGGCACCTTAGTATAAACCTGGCAGGTGTAATTACGATGCCACCAACCGTGACCACTGTCCAGGAGGACTTTAATACCCGTTTTAAAAACAACTCGAACATTAGCAACTCAGCGGACCGATCATTCATTTCGAAAAAAGCTGCAAATAAATAGATAACGAAAAACAAAGACTGGGGATTTCGTATTTTTCTGTATTTCAAACTCTCGATGTTCGTTTATTTGGGGCGCTCTTGCATTTACATGTAAACTTGTACATTCCAGATTGTACTTATAAAAAATGCATTTTCTGTACCTGCATGCATGCATGTATCCGTAATACCTTGAGAGACCTGTTAAAGATATTCTGATTTTTAGAAGAAAATGTAAGCCTCTAAATAATTTCATGTATTCATTCTGTTCGCATACAATCACAAGTTTAGTAGAAAATGATATTTTTTTTTTTCATGGGTAGGTTTCTAATAAATTTGTAATATTCAAATACAATTACGCTTGTATGTCTCATTCCAGATATTTTGGAGGCACTTGTGCATGTGGGATTTTGGATTTTTTTTCTATATCCTAAACGCTCGATATACCTATATTTGGAATGCCTTTGCATACATAAACACTTGTACGTTTCGAGGGCGTCGACAAAGGAACGTACATCAGTTTACATACATTGACATTAAGTTTCAATAGTTCCATCAATAGTAGGAATTTTTTAAGGTAACATCATTCCATTTGTATATGAAATAAAACAATCAATTACCTTGAGATTGAGAAATAAATTCTTCAGAAAAATAACTGTGCATTTTTCTAATAATTCAGTGATAAAAATATTAAATGATCTAATACACTACCGTTTTGGAATAAGACTTCGTTTACAAAATGAATTTGGAATGGCTATTCTATAACGGCTTGTTATGTGTATGAACGTATGTCAAAGGTTTACAAGCCGATCGATCCCCAGTGACATCTTTTGCCCCGTGCTATCGAGGGAGGTGTTACATAATTGTAAACACACAAGGGGAATGTAAAAGACGTACAATTAATGATTGTGAATAGTTAATGCTTCGAAGTTTTTCCCCTAACTTTTTAACTATATTTTTGTCTTTATATGAAAAGGAGAAAATGTTATCTTTTATCTTTTATTTAGTAGACATGCATGTTTATTAAAACTGAACAAAATTGAAATATAAGGGAAAGTTGTCAGTAAATTATTTGGAAATAAAGTAAACACTTTAGGAACCTTATTCTAAAGAATACTTACATCTACTGTAGCCAGGTTTATTATTTATTTTAAGTTTATTTTAGTAACACGCATGAAGAGCTCTCATTTACTTGCTGACTAAAACAGTTACCTGTATATGGGTTATTTATAACACAAGACGCCAACAAAACAACAAGTTCATGAGATCAATCAGATGTTAAAGAACAACTTTTCCAATGAAAGCCATGTCGAAATATTTATCGTTTTGAGTTATAAAGCAAAGTTTTCAAGTGCTCTAGATCCCTTATTTTAGAGTCCAGCCCCTTTTTAGTGTTGTAAAAAAAAGAGATATTAAAATTATGCACAACTTTAATTGCACATGTTTACCAATATATTTCTAGTTTAAAGGATACAAAAGAAAATATGTGTAAATCTTTGCTCTTTTAGGGGTTTTCATTTTTGACCCCATTTTTGCGCCATTTTGAATGCAGGATCAAAAGTTGATTTTTGAAATGTATTATAGCATTCTGATAGGGTTTTGTAACGTCTATAAACTCTGAAAATTTGAGAAAATTCGTTGAGAAATGAGCAAGATATGAGGTCTCAAAGTTAGAGTCTAGGAAAAAGAAGAAGAAAAACAAAGAATAAAAACTTTAACCAACAGAATCAGTAGAAGGTCTTCCCTTGGAAAGTAAATTAAATTGAATATTTTAAATGATTTTCAAATTTCCTTGAGTTGTTGCAACCAATAAACCTAGAATATCGATGAAATGAAGGACCCAAAATTATATATAACAATGCATTGTCTCAGCCCATGATTATTCTTTAAAAGGTAAATGCGAGAAACATATAAATATATGAGATTGGATGAAATAAAAATAACTGGAAAAATAGGAAAGTAGACAGAAATATTTCATACTACTGTGTCCTTGCTTATTGAAATAGTTATCTATTGCACAAAATAACTTAGTTGCATGACAACGGCGATCAAAACAAATTTTGAATTATCAGAAATTTTCAAAGCTTAAAGAATGTAAATTAGAAAAGAAAATTTGTCAGTTTACAAGAATTGGAAACTTGATCCGTAAGTAATTGGTACATTGAGTCGCCGGCGTGGCAAGGTGGTTAGAGCGTCTGCTCTAGAGTCGCGGAGTAAGGAGTTGATCCTTACGTTGCAGGTTCTAATCCTAAATATATTAATATTTGAAAAGTTAAGCAATACTTTCCCAAACTAAGAAGTACTTTTATTTTTACTTGTCCCTAAAAAGTAAAATGATATTTATTGCCTCTTGAAAGACTGCTGGAGAGCATATTTTATTTATTTTCTATATTTATAAACGAGCCTAATTTTCTTATACTACAAGAATGCGATACAAATGATTTTGAAACGATGAGTCATTTATAGTCTTTTTATGCATAAAATTGTTTGCTTAATAATTGTCAATTAAATGAATTATAATTCACATGCATCAACGGCAAACACAGGGTTAAACATCTTTGGGGAGGAGGGGCCGGGGTCAAGTGAAAACACAAATTTTGAGTTTTTGTTGTTAACAAGACAGTGTTTAATAGATAATTTTCTTTTTAAAGAAATCATTGCTTGTTTCGGGGTGCACCCGATGCACCCCTTAGGATATATTGGAATCTCCTTTATACTTTCAACACTCTTATTACGACTGTGAACAAGGTCATTTTCAACAGCGATCACAGGCTCCGCGTGCCAGGAACGAAAAACTTGTTCTGCTAGTATCTCTTGTCAATCATGGTTAAAATGACACCCGAGAATAACAATTGATTTCTAATTCGTGAAATTAAATGATTTTATTGGTATTTAATTGATACAAATAATCCCCGTGGGTTTTATTTCTGAAATGTATCCAATTTCTTTAAACAGTGAATTTATTTGCCAGTCTATTCGTGATTTAAAAAAAAAATAAAGATAAAAATCCTGAATAATTCTGTTTTTATTTTAGTTGATTTATTAATCACGCAGTTCTAGAGCATGATTTTTAGTTTTTAGGACACTGTACATGCATAGATGAATATTGAATGTATTGGTAAGTTCCATGACTATTGATTACAATTGGGCTCAAAATCAACTTCCGGTAATGAAAAGAAAATCATTCAACCGTTAAATTACTGATTTGGCAAAGTTGAAGATGTCCTGACTTTTTAAGTACAAAGTCATAACTTGTATATAATTTTTCCCTTAAAATAGGGATGTTGCGTTTCTGTTGTTTTTGAGTATACGATTGGTCATGTCCGCTAAAATGACTTCTATCAAAAAGTACCCAATATAAAATTCTGTTCTGACACTATACCGTCATAAAACATTTTTATACTTTTTTCTTTGGGGGGGGGGGGGTGTCTTTCAAGAGGCAATAAATATCATTTTACTTTTTAGGGACAAGTAAAAATAAAAGTACTTCTTAGTTTGGGAAAGTATTGCTTAACTTTTCAAATATTAATATATTTGGGATTCGAACCTGCAATGTAAGGATCAACTCCTTACTCCGCGTCTCTAGAGCAGACGCTCTAACCACCTCGCCACGCCGGCGACTCAATGTACAAATTACTTACGGATCAAAATTCCAATTCTTGTAAACTGACAAATTTTCTGATAATTCGAAATTTGTTTTGATCGCCGTTGTCATGCAACTAAGTTATTTTGTGCAATAGGTAACTGTTTCAATAAGCAAGGACACACTAATATGAAATATTTTTGTCTACATTCCTATTTTTCCAGTTATTCTTATTTCATCCAATCTCATATATTTATATGTTTGTCACATTTACCTTTTAAAGAATAATCATGGGCTGAGACAAAACATTGTTATATATAATTTTGGCTCCTTCATTTCATCGATATTCTAGGTTTATTGGTTGCAACAACTCAAAGGAAATTTGAAAATCATTTAAAATATTCAATTTAATTCCTTGTAAATGAAATTTCCATATGTTTTTTGCCTTAGTAAACCTTACCTATAGAAGACAAACCTGGCAAAGTTCAAGCCATGATGAATACAGTGGCTCGGAAAAAAGCTGTTGATGGACTTAAAACAGATCTGTCGTATGGTGGACATCAATGCACTGTAACGAAAAATAAACAATCATCTGCAACATGGTGGGTAAATCTCCATGCAATCCACAGCATACACAACATGGTAATTTACTATAGGACAGACAACCCGAAATTGGGTAAGAAAATGCCTTTTACACTAACTAGATATTCTTCTTATTCAGTAAAACGAATTGGCAATAATTATTAAATTCGCAGCTTATATATATATATATATATATATATATATATATATATATATATATATATATATATATATATATATATATATATATATATATATATAAAGATTAAGAGAAAAATGTGATATCGTGCATTATTACTGACAAGTGGCAAATTACTCCTATTTGGTTGATTAGTGCACAGACTTCTATCTCTAACGAACAGTCAATAAATGTGATATACATGCTTATATGGGTGGTTAATTATCAAAAAATATAGAAGTGGTTATGTTCTCTCCAAAAGCAAAATACGGCTTTCAAAGAAGCATAAGAAGCTTTGCAAATTGAAATTAATGAACTTATCACAATGGTAGGCAGTTGACTAAATTCAATGTAGAGAATTTTTTTTAGGGAACACATTGATGCAATATTAATATTTTATGCGAGATAAACGTTTTCTTAAAAGTTTTGTATAAGATACAATATTACAAATGAAACTAATGGCTACACCTCTAGATTTCTCGTATTTACTATTTATGTCTCCAACACAACGAACAAAAGTGATGGTTTTCTTTGTTTCCACGACACGTATAAAAGACCCACAATACCAGCTGTCGTCAACGTAACCTGTCCTCTTCATTGACAATACGTTACCTACTACAATGAACGCTTACCGAATGTCTTATCCAAGGGAATATCCCCGATTCGCAGACAATGAGCTATGTGAAGTCGATTGATTGATTGTATGTTGTTTTACGTCCCATTCGAGAATTTTTCACTCATATAGAGACGTCACCATATACCGGTGAAGGGCTTCAAATTTTGACCTTTACTCGGCACTTAGGGCCATTGAGCAGTGAGGGATCTTTATCGTGCCAACGCCTGCCGTGACACGGGGCCTCGGTTTTTAAGGTCTCATCCGAAGGACCCGCAACTTTCACTTCAAAGTGCCGAGCGCATGGCGAAGGAACAGTTGCTACCTATTTTTTTATCGACTTAGGTCTGTCGCGGCCGAGATTCGAACTCACGACCTCCCGATCACAGAGCGAGCGCTCTACCGACTGAGCTACCGTGAACGGTATATGTGAAGTCGAGGTTTATGGTGTAATTTTATATTAATATCGTTTCTTTGCTTTAACCCCATTGACATTTTATGAAATGTAGATTTATTTTTTAATATCTTTTTTGTGAATAACCAAAAAGGTTTGCCCATCTTCACTGCGCTATAGTCCATACTGTTCCAAACAATGCCCAACTAATTGCGACGACTACTGCCACATACTGTAAATCTGGAAATTTTTGTTGTAGATGATTTTTATTAGCAAATTTGCGCGTGCATTGCATTCGCAAAAACATATTTCGTAAAAATAAATCAACAACAAAAAAGAAAAAAAAAACAAAAACAAAAACAAAAAAAAAAAAAAAAATGAAAAAAAAAAAAAAAAAAAAAAAAAAAAAAATTGCTGTGTTTAACAAGATGAAGAGGTGTTCGTAAGCAGCGGTCATTTTAAAACCTGTTTATACTACATGCTAATTGTCCGTGATAATCCGTGCGTAAGAGTGCTTTCACTACATTCAACATCATCCGATGGTTTAAAAGGCAGTATGTCTCTTTTAAATTATTTCTCTAAGAAAGAGGCCAGTTGTTTTATATAAGAACAAATGTTTTTATTTTAAGGTTAGTTAAAGCTGATCGTTTTTATATATTTTATGTACATGCGTGATTTATTAAAATGTTATGAAAACTTTAAATAGTATAGATGTTTTATCTTCTTAATTCTAATATTTTTATCTGATTATTGATCATTGACATTGTTTAGTATTGCATGTACATGTAATCTACAGCAAGTACATGCTTAATTTAAAATCAGATTATTGAATGTTGGCATCGATCGTTTAATATTGTATGTACATGCGTAACTTACTGTATGTAGTTCATGCGTAACTTATAAACTGCTATAAAAATTTTAAGCGCTCTTTAATTTAAGGACCAATGTCAATTCGCAAAATTTTGAAACGTAGAAATCAATCAACAGCTATTTGACCTAGATTCGCAAAAAATAAATCGACGTAAAAATTTCCAGATTCACGGTAGTATCTGGGAATTGTCTACAGTGTAAGCCCGGCTACCAACGCAAATGTTATGAACAAGGCAAGTCTCAACTATGTATTCTATTTGTATGACTCTAAAATGACTATAGATATATACGGTACTCAATGTTATGATCTTATCTGTTCTTTTAGAATCATTTAAATTTAAAAAGTTTTTTTTTTAATGCTGCGATACAGACTCCCACGGTTCTGCATTTCTCTTTATTCACATAATTTGCAAACCATGCTGTATGAGATAGAGTATCCTATTTATTGGTAATATTCAATCAATTGAAAAAAAAACTCTTTAATATGATAAGGGATAGTAAAACAAACAAACAAACAAAAAACGAACAAACAAACAAATAAAATTAAGGATATTTTCCTAAAGTGTTGATTTGTTGGGTCTAGCTGTAAAGGCTATCCTCATCCCCTCTGTTTAACCTACATACTACGAAATTTACATTCAGTTTAATTTTCTGTATGAAATTCAATAGAAATCTACATCATTTAACCCCCTGTAACACACTCGAAACCTTGTTACGGCGCGTGATACAAACATTCTCAATACACTAGGAACACCACCAAAATGTTTAATGTTTTGGGTGAAATATATGGAGTTAACAGTATTCAAGCTAAGGAGTCCATTAAAGAATACAAATTTTGAAGCAGATTTATCTCGGATCTCTAAAACATCAGAGGTGGGATCAGGTGCCATGGGGGAGTTAGCATTCCCTGCCGACCGGTCACACCCTCCATGTGCTCCTTGTCATGAACAATTCAATTAAAGACAGAAATAAATAAACTGAAACGCAAATTATCTCCCTCGCCAATTCATAACCATGAATGAAGGAATGTATGAATGAATTAATAATAATAATTATTGAATAAATAAATAGATAAAAATAGTTTAATGTACATACATGTAAATAAAACGCTTAAATACTTTAAAGTCCTTTAATGTAAAACGAAGGTCTTTTTGTCAATGGACTCGATTCTTTTCTTAATAAAATCATTCCAAGAAATTGATAAGAACTCTTAAATTTGTTATTATAAAATTTTCTTATAACAGAATGTGCGTTATCTAAAGCCTTAAATACTGTTTTGTTTTTATGTATTTTCTCCATCTGTTTTTCTAAATTTTTTTTCCCTTTTTTTTTTTTTGTTTTTTTGTTTTTTTTGTTTTGTTTTCATGTTTTGTTTGTTTGTTTATTTGTTTTTGTTTCTTTTTTCTGATTTGAAAATCAAATGCTTATCCAGATGCATATTTTCAATCATGTCCAATTTACAATATAAAATATTTTCAACGTTATACACGTTATTAGTATGATATCCTGAAATATGAATATAAGGAACTCTGTTCATGACCTTTTTTTTTTTTTTTTTTTTTTTTTTTTAACAATATTCAATATTCTCAGCAGTGTGTTTTAAAAAGAATAGATACATGTTAAATGGGGCTGGATCGAATGCATATATATCGCCGTTTCAATTTAATTATTTTTCTTTCATTCGTTCTTTGTTTTTAATAATTCTTTTTTTTATTGTGTATCGATTTTTAAATTCCAATATTGATAAAAATGCAATGAAATGCATGATGATTTCTATATGCATGATTATAAGTATCATTTCTGTGAGGCTCTCTTTTTTTCTCTGTAAAACATCTTCCTTTGCAACATGTTTAATAGTCTCTTTTTTAGACGTCCAATGAATAGTCTACATATTTAAAGGTAGGTATGAAGAGAAAGTATGGGCATTTATTTTTATAGATTATGTGCTTTAGAAGTATTTTAAAGAATCAAGAAAGATAAAAGGGCATATGCAAACCAAATATCTTTCCGTTTTTACCAAATCAGAAGTGATAAAAGAATTAGAAAAAAAAAACTGTATCAAAAGTATGTTATGGTTCCAGCTGACAAGGCTTGCAGCAATATTGCTTTACTTTGTTTTCAAGGCCCAATTTCAAAAATGTATTTTGGAAGAACTTTTATTTGTTCATCTGAAAATACAAGTAAAACTTTACTTATAATTCCATTTTTAAGGATGAAATTCTTCACGAACAGATTTCAGTCTTTTAATACTTTAAGTATTCCAGTCAAGGAAAATTACCCTGCCTATACTGGATTTCTTAACTTCCTACAAGTCCTAACCAGCAAAGATGCATAGCAATTCTAGAAAATGCTCTAAAACCAGCAGCCCCATACTTTACTTCTCTCAAAAATATTTTTTGCTTTGAAGGAAAAACGCATTTGTACTCTGCTACAGCATCTTCAAGAAGCTGTGTGAATCAAATGTGGATTTCGAAAAGCACGAGGGACTTCTTAGAAAATTAAAATTGCAAAAGTTTCTAGACAGCAGCATCAATACTTAATACTACCATATCCCATGAAAAATTAAAGAAAAAGAATTCTGCTTCTTTAATAAAAAATGAACTTGGAAATTTTCATACCTTGTGATTGGTCAGCTGTAGATTTTGTTGAAAATCATTCTGATTTGACAGACAGGTACTCTGAGGTTGATATTGCAAAGTTGCTGTGACTTCCTTAATGATAATATCTATCTTCCAACAATCTGTTGAATTTCCGATGGACACCACCTTTTCTTGTATTCGTATGAAAAATACTTCTTCATGAAAAAGAAGAAATTTCCTGTTTTGGCATTCATTTCGGCATTTATTATCTAAACGACGTTTAATCAATTAAGAATCATAACTTTATCCATATATCGACTCGATATATCCCAATTAACTCAGAATGAAGGATTAAACAGAGTCTGCCACAACAGTTTATATTTAAAGGTTTTGTTGACTAAAGGCGATAATTGTTACCTTAAAACTAAACTGCATGATAAGCGAGATGACATTTATTTCATCGACAACTTTATTTATTTATGTCGTAATATTCCACTACATGTATTAACTGCATATGGTGTTTAAGTTCCCCAGCCTATTGAACAACAGCATGCTCCTAGTAGGATCAGTTTTTAAACCAAGGCAAAATACTAACAAATAATTCGATGTTACAGTGATATCAACAATCTCATCAGTATTTCAACATTAGTAGAACATTTAAACAACATCAGAACTTACTCTTCTCAATACTGTTTTGTTTTCAGTCATTGGAGAGACCAATATCTTGGATGCAATGGCTTTCTCTTATTTTATTCATATATTTTCCGTACATTCACTAATTAATTGATTTATCCTGCCGTAGTTTTGTGTGCAAAACATTGGAATATAACACGAGGTATTAATAAATCGACAAATGAAAGGGTTATGCATTCGATGGATCCCGATAACCTTTTACCCTTAGTGTCTTAATGTATTAAGATATAAAACTGTTGCAATCCGTTTGATATCTTGCAAACAAATTCATTATTTCCTTTTATAAAGCAATTAACCAGCAAATAATTCAGCTTGCAGTCTCTCAAATATAATTTTAACAAGTAAATTATAGAATTTATATAAGATCGCGATTTTTTTTTTCTCAAAATGCAATGTTGTTGAACATTCTCTCATGTCTTTTTTTTAAATATTTTTCTTTAAAGTTATATATTTTGAATGAATTCACAAGAACAGATTCCTAGGCACTAATAACAATTTTGAGATCCCGTAATCAGCTTTGTTGATATCTAGTTGTCTAAGCAAACTTGAATTTGAACATCATTTAATATTAATACAATTAGACGTAAAATCAAAGGTTATTATGTTTTTCAAAAATGATGGATACGAATGAAACTAGTTTTGATGTAGGAATTCTAGTTAAAAATTGAAATCAATGACATTTTGATTAATTAAATGTTGTTTTACGTCCCATTCGAGAATTTTTCACTCATGTGGAGATATCATCAATACCGTGAAGGGCTTCAAATTTGGCCTTTACTCGGCACTCAGGGCCATTGAGCAGTGAGGGATCTTTATCGTGCCAACGCATGCCGTGACATGGGACCTCGGCTTTTAAGGTGTCATCCAAAGGACCCACAACTTTTACTTCAAAGTGCTGAGCGCATGGTGAAGGAACAGTTGCTTCCCATTTTTTATCGACTTAGGTCAGTCGCAGCCGAGATTCGAACTCACGACCTCCAGATCACGGAGCGAGCACTCTACCGACTAACTACCGTGAACGGTTAAATGACATTTTGAACTCTAGTCAGATATTTCAATCACACTTGGGGAATCCTTTTTTTTAATTTGAAATCTTGACTAAATATGACCAAAACAATTCATTTTTTTTTTCAACTTTTATACTATTTTATAGCATAGTTTTGGAAAGGTCATGATATGTGTTCGGCTCTGTGAAGAATTATTGCATATATCAAACTAAATAAAATACCAAGCCATACCTGTAGTAAGAATTCCCAATCACCTGATTATTCAGAATCTTTTCCTTTGAGTGTTTAGTTTATTATAATTCTTCTTAATTTTTAGTATGTGAAGTTGGTTTTTATGGAGAAAATTGTGCACATAGCTGTGCCGATTCATGTAAAGGATGCAACAACACAAGTGGCGCTTGTGACAATGGATGTCATTGGAAAGGAGAGTTCTGCCAGAAAGGTATAAATTCCTTATTAATCTAAAGTCAGCACACTCCGGGCATATGCGATGGGTGGACAAACTTTTTAAGGACATTGAATGAAAATTATCAATTGCGGTTTAAAAATGATCTTTCCTTTAGCATTATTTTTAGAGAGAATCTGGTATTAATAAAAGTTGCCAATTCGAATGCTAAGCTATTCAAAAGCAATTCATTGATGAAAGTTGATGAAAGAAATGTTCTTATTTTTCAGGTTGCACAGATGGATACTTTGGAAAAGATTGTTTCAACAGGTGTTACGATACATGTAAAGGATGTAACAGAACAAACAGTATTTGTGAAAATGGTTGTTATCCTGGTTGGAAAGGAGAATTTTGTCATGAAGGTACATCTTTTAAATGGACTTTTAATTATTATATCATTTTTTTATATTCTACCTTTATTCTCTGCTATCTTTGGTTTTTATACAATATTTGTCTTTTGATGAGGTCTACTGGTTGTTATATGGACCTGGTGAGGTATTGGTTGACCTAGGATGAAGTGATTATAATCACTCATAATATAATGTATAGTGTAACAACATATTATAAAATATATTTTCACAGATAAACAATCGTTTAAAAGTTGACAACAATATTATAAAACAAGAAATTCCCAACCATCTACTATAAAGGGAGTTAAATCTCCTTTATAAGCGTCTGCCATTTTAATATTTTCAACGACACAAGCCTTAAAACGCGCAATTTGTTCGAAAAAAAAATGTAGGCAAATCTATGGTAGGTCAAGAAGAGAAACCGAAAAAAACTTCCTGGAACTTCAATTTGAGGTGAAGCTTAAGACACTCTGAGGTACACCTCAGGAAATGGAGTCTAGACCAATCAGAAAGCATAAAAATCCTGATCATTTAATAGTAGATATTATCTAAATCAACTAACAAAGATTAAGATGACCTATTAGAAACATAAGTTAACTCTCTGTCAATAAAATTGTCTTTACTGTGTTGTGCGAGAAAAATTAAGAAAATAACCTTCAGGCGAAAAATATCATGACTAAGCCAAAAAATATATGTTATTGGCATTTGGAATTCTTGCCAACAAACTTCTACAATTACATACATTTCGAATTTAGTGCCAGATTTAGACAATAACTGACCATTTCTCTACAGCTCCTGTTAATCTAAGGAAAAATGTGCTGAAAATCTTACCCTATGCTAAATTTCTCTAGAAAAGTAATGGGATTGTACATGTAGCTCCAGCGTTTTCCTTAAGCCGTTTCACTGTGAAAGATTTCCCGGCCACAGTAGCGGTTCATGTTTTATGCATGTACCACAGTAACATTTTTCCACCACTGAAAATTACTTAACGAACAAAAATGAGAGGGCTCTCAGAAAGTACTCTAAAATGTCTAATTTCTTTTATTTTATCGACAACAGAGTTGTTAGAGCGGGGCGATGATGTTTCCATCGAAGGGAATTCAATGCTGAACACTTAAATAACTCTTACATGCAATAAGGGCTCAATGTTTGGCTTCACCCTGCATTAACAATATATCCTTGACCCCAGTTCACACATTAATGAATAAAGACAAGCCATTTTCTGATCACTACCGTGAAACTGTACAATTGTTAGTTGAATTTTTAACACCGATTCGTTACTTTCCTTTACCTAAGAACTATGTCTCTAAAGATTTGAAAGCGCTGTGAGCCAAGCATCATTAAATAACTCTGCATAGATGGTTTGTTGAAAGAATAATGTACCCTTTTGAAATGTATTTTAGTGTTGTTTCTTTTTTTAAGTGAAAAATATTCCAGTATTTCGGTCAACTGACAACAATTATGGCTAATTTACTTTTAGATTGTTCGATTGTATTATACAAACCGGAAGTTCCTTGCTTTTGAATGTAGATTTATTAGTCTTGTAAAATTTATCCTCTAAAAAGTTATGAAAGTGCTCAGTTTAAAACCTATAACTTGCAGATACTGATACTAACATATATGTACATTTTGTATTCTAACCATTGTTTTCAGAAATTATGCTTTTTTAAACGTTGTATTTGAAAATGTTTAGAGATTTTTTTTTTAAGTATGTACATAAGTATGTATTGGAGACATTGTAATTGTTGCAATAGCTGTTAATTCAAATTTTCCCAATATGTAAAATCTTACTATATATTTGTATCAAAATAGCGATTTTAACAAAGCTTGAGTATGAGTGTGTGTTTGCATGTATTTGGTTCAGTTGCAAATTTGATCACGAAAACACCGCAAATATTAGTGCTTCGCGTAATGCCTGAACCAAAGTAAAATTCAAAATGACGGAGAACATTGAGCTATTTGACATTAAAACACTGACAATGATGTTATTTTTTAGCTTATCAGGACCAGCAGTAAACATTAGAGTTATTGTCATATTTTACAGTTAATACGACATATTAGTTTAAGGTAATATTTTGGTTAAAAAAGGGTTTTCCCCCTTAATTTTAGAGAAACTTTTAGCATCATTCACCGTATAAATAACAATGAGGAAAATTTGTTTTCCTTTTTTTTTTTTTTTAATTTTCAATAAAGTATCAATGAACACATCTAATTTGTTCAAAAGTTAACGTTAAAATGTGTATAATACTGTGATTTTTTTCTTCATATTTGCATACTTGCACATTTAAATCTTACCCAGAGTAACATGTGTAAAAAACACAATTGTTTATAATATTAAATTTTTATTCTTTTAAATGAACTTGGTAATTTCAGAATGTGATGGAGGATTTTATGGTGAGGAGTTTAGCTTTCAATGTGGGCACTGCATAAATGCAGTTCAATGTCATCCAATAAATGGTTCATGTTTTAAAGGATGTGCCGCAGGCTATGAAGGTCCATTTTGAAACAAAAGGAAATGGAATATGAAACTTTATCAATTCATTTTGATGGAATCAAATTTTTCTTAAAGATTTTGTTTTGAAATCGTTGATTTCACGACCAGCTATCTGTTCGAAGGATACAATAAAGATACATGCACCAACTTCTTCATCATTCATTAAGTCAGTATTCATATGATACTACAGTGATCCCCCGTTATAACGCCAACATTTGCACCTTGGTCATTTTGGCATTATAACGGGGGTGGCGTTATATCGGGGGGAGAGAAGTGACGTGCACAAATAAATGAAAACAAATTCATTATCAATGTACTACATGTATTTCAAGATTTTAATGCCTTTATATCATATAAACAAATATAAAAGCTTACGTATGCTTGTCAGAAAATCACTGTTTTTTGAAAAACATATCAATTGTTGATTGTTTTGATGGTTTTATTTTAATAGCTAATCGCAGTAAAAAGTTTATTTCAGATTCAGTTGTTGATTCTTTTGATTCTAAATGCCGTAACAAACATTCAAGTCCCTGTCTGGCCTCTACGTATGTAGGAACACACGGAGCTTCTTCTTCACTATCGTCCTCTACCTGGTCTGTATTATCGTTTGAGTTCGCCACGGTTGACGATATTTCGTCATCAGTAAGTGATTGAGAGGACTCGGCATTTTTGTCCAAATTCAAAAATTCTCGGACGGTCAACCTCATATCTGGATCCAAATCTAGCGAGTCTTGAACTTGTGACAAAGACACCGTAAGGTCATAATCGTCGACAGGTGTGCTATTTATAGGTCGATTTTCATCCGTGACTAACCCGCTGTGGATCCAACAATTTCTAATCGTGTCGGGCGTTACACTTTCCCATGTTTGTTTGATAAAGCGAATACCTTCACTTAATAATACTTTCGGTGCATTATTTTTGTCAAAACAATCCACTAAATAGTGCAATTGTAGTTTTCGATAATGTGCTTTAAATGCCTGAATAATTCCAGCGTCTAATGGTTGTAAATGACTCGTGGTGGTAGGAGGGAGAAAGTGAATTTTTACGTTTGTCAATTTTGGAATAGCATGACTCGAGGCATTGTCCATTATAAGTAGAAGTTTCTATTTTGCACACGCATTTTTCTGTCAAATTTCAGAAGGAACTCTTTGAAAATTAATGAGGTTATCTACGCTTTTTTATTAGCGGTATTTTCAACATAGAGTTCATGATTAAAGTTTTTAAAGCACCTTGGCTTTAAACATTTTTCAATTACAAAGGGCTTCATTTTTTCACTACCGTCTGCGTTACATACAAGTGCTACAGTAATTCTGTCCTTGGATTTTTTAACACCCTTAGTAGCATCCGCTGTTGTCAAAGACCTGTCTGGTAAGATTCTATAAAAAAGGCCAGTTTCGTCAGTGTTAAAGATGTTTTTTAAATCATAGTTGGACATTGCTTCTCTAGCTTTCACTCGTCCGTCAAAAATGAGATCTGGATGAATTCCTGCACTTTCACCAGATATAACATGGCAGGAAATTCCATGTCTGGTTTTAAACCTATTAAGCCACCCATTTGAATATTTGAAATCGTGAACACCAAGATCATCACCAAATTTTTTTACTTTTAATTTTAAGATGTCGTCAGTCACTGGAATATTTTTAGCCCTTACATTCGAAAACCACATGTACAGAGCATCCTCCATGTTTTCGTGATGGGCCGAACGATGCCGTTTTCTTGGGGTAAACGAAACATCGTCAGCTTCCCTAGCTCTGTTTCCCGATGTTTGAAGAATATCACCTACAGTCCGTCTTTTCACATCAATTTTCCATAGTTCCGTAAAATAATTTGAAATTTCTTGCTGCAAACGCTTTGGATTTTTTTCGTGATATTTAATGATTTCCAGTTTTTGTTTCAATTCCAAGATAATGCGCCTTGATTTCGGCGAGTAAGCCATATTCAGACTTCAAAAAGAAGAGTAAAGATTTGAACTCAAATGATTATGTATGTAACTTATTATCTACTCCAAACTTTGATACCTGGAAGACTAATGGCGGATAATTGCTTAAGACTGTTCACTGAAATTCTCTCCCCGAAGATATGATTGGCGGTAATTATCGGGGGTGATTATAACGGTAATGGACAGATTTGTACCTGAAATACCTTGGCGGATGGCGATAGGCGGGGATGACGGTAAAACGGGGTTTTATATAGCGAGGAAATCGGGACTTGACTTTTTTGGCGGTAGGCGGGGGTGGCATTATAACTGCGGGAATTATAACGGGGGAGCACTGTATATAGTATCGTTAAAGTTTGTAGAACTGAAATGCTAATCTATTTATTCCTTTTACTTTTCAGCTTGCAATAATGGCTGGTGTGGTGAAGAATGTCAACTGCAGTGTGGATACTGTAAAGGTTACAAACCGTGTCATCACGTGACCGGATCCTGTTTTGGGAATTGTGAACCTGCATATACCGGAGAGAAATGTAAAGGAAATGTCTTCTCTTGTTAATCAGAAGAAAATGATAAACTTGATGAAGGAATTTATGTCTTATAAAAGACGCAAAGTTGGATTGAAAGAAAATGGCCCAACATTGAGCCAACCAAGTAATGTTGATATGAAACACATGAAATATGTGTTGGGCATTTAATGTTGGTCCAATGTTGGCCCAACGTAGTAAATTTTGATTATAATGAGGTATTGATATGGCTTTCAAGTTGGCCCAGCGTTGGTTCAACAGAGTGAATATTGGGATTAAAACAACTTTCATTAACATACATGTTGGTGATCTGTTAATTACATATATTAAATTTGTGTCTTTTAGAACCAACTAAGCTTCTTTCAATATAGGCATCTCATCTCTCTTTAAAGTATTATGAACAAGGGATTATCTTAATAGCCCATTTATTAATAATTTACAGTGTATGTGTTAATAAAAAACGAAAAATTATTTCAGAACCTAATTTATGAACATAAGATTTTTAATACTGATTTATGTTTGTAATTTGTGTCCGAAACCATCAATTGCAAATACATGTAGAAGTTTTAATTATTTTGCACAGTATATAATTTTGTAGATTCTACATTTAGCATCATGGAACTTAAATTGCTGAATTTTAGAGCTCCAAATAATTAGGTCAGTGGTGAAATCCACTGGCTCAGCAGGTGACTGGCCGGTTTCCTAGGAAACAGGCATCCTAATCAGCTCTGTTTCGTAAACTCGGAGTGGTCACATCTTATCACTTGCAACACTTTAACAAAGCATATACATGTGCGTGTCCGTTTTGAATGGCAAGACAGAGAAAATGGATTGTTTTAGCCCTTGGAATGTAAGTATAGTCGTTTTAGGTGTGATCGATAGAATTTTATCTCTGTGGAAGTTTAACTCGAGCATAGGTTGTAAAATTGAACAAGTTATTCAAGAATTGCAATTTTCAAAATATGCATGTATATTTACTAGTAATCTGGTAAGTTATAACTTATAAGTAGTAAGGGACATCATTTTTGAACGAATTAAACTGATACATCTTTATATCATTTATAGCATCTGGTGGGGAGAAAACCCCTTGTGTTACAAGACCATTGATATTTGGAATTTAATGGACAGTGAGTGATTTATCTCAATTATCAGTGTGAGAGACATGGATTTTACAGACAAAGAAACAATAACATGAACAGGAAAAAAAGAGTGAATGGTTCAGAAGTAATATGGACAGGAGAACATTCCAAAGTTTCACAAATTTGAACACTGGGACTCTTATTCTAGAGGAATATTATATTGTGACTGAAAAGATATGTGATAAACTTAAGAAAACATTGAACTAATAGACTTAAGAAAAACATTGAACTACCTTTATTTCCCTCTGTTAATTTCATTCCATAGGAGTGACAAAAAAAAAATAAAATTTGTTTAAGGACAGGCTAATTACCATGCAGGATTTATTCAATCGATTGTGTTTTACTCGTAATTATGGAAATAAAAAGGTTACAGGAATTCATATTGTTGAACTAAAATAATTCAATCGCCGATCATTTCCCAACATGTTTATAGAACGTAGGGCCAACGTTGGTCCAACATTTATTCTTAGCATTAAAGAAACATTGAACCAACATTGGGCCAACAGGAAGTTAAACGTTGGGCCATTGTTGGGCCAATGCCAGATAACCAACCATCGAATGTTGGCCCAACGTCGAGCCAACATGTTGGTTGAACGTAGGGTCGATGAGCAAGATGATATTGGGTCAACGCATAAAACTGACAGAGGGCCAACGTAATTTTTACCGTTGGGCTTGCGTTGGCCCAACGTAAGCTTGGTATCTGGGTTGTTGTTTCATTACATGTGGTAAGATCGGATGATTGTTTGAGGTTAAAGGTACATTTATTAAATCTGGAATCTTCCACGAGTCCCGAGGACTGGAAATGAGAGGATTGTATGGATACAGATGATTCAGCTGGTTGTCAGGGTTGTATGTCCCCATACCAAACCAGGTTATACAGAAATAATTTGTGTTCCTTTTTGGATATTAACCAATCAGAGGCTAGAATACAGACAAAATTAAAATATATATAAATACCCTTAGCTAATAATATGAATGATATATTGCTCTGCTTTCCTTACACATTTGCAAGCAAGTGTTTCTGATCGACGACATGGTTGTTTACCCATTGACACTTGATCCCACCTTTTTTAATATCCATACGTTTGCCCTTTCAACGATTCGTTTTTTTACTGGATTTATTAGATTTATCACCGTTCGCTATCGCCATCTTTTAAATTACACACTGTTTTCTGGTTGAAAAGAAGAACCTCAAGTTTGTATTTATTTCTTAAAATGTTTTAATGCTTTTATTTCATTTTTTTGTATTAGTTTTATCTCGAGGATATCTCTACAGGTAGACACGTTAACTATTATTTATTATTACGAAGCCAATGGACTCTGTTAGAGGTCACCTCTATTTTTTAATAGATAGACCCCCTAACAAAAATATTCTATAGTTCATTATAGTATCAAAGTTTGTACTACACAATAGAAAGTTTCCCCCATAGTACAAAGTTTTTTTTTTTTTTTTTTTTTTTTTTTTTTTAGTACGGATTTCAGATAGTTTTATTTTATGTTCACCTATTCGCTTATGTATATTTCTTATATTAAATAGGAGTATTACTTATATTTTGACATTTTTTTTCAAATTTTACATCATCGGTTTTAAATTTAAGAGATCATTTAGCTTCAAACTCTCAACAAAAACAATTCTACAGTAAAGATTTTGCAGCAAATTAAAGTAACAAAGTATTTAATATAGTTAACTATGGTAAACTATGGTTAACTATAGGAATTTTTTAGGACCTCTAGGAATCAGATTCCTCTTATTTGTTTCAATTTTGTTTTGCTTTAAGACATTCTGTAGAATGTTTAATATTAAAAAAAAATTGATTGGTTTTTTTGCATCGTTTACATTTTATTTAGCATCAATTCAATGATAGTGTCACCTTCAAAGTTAAACTTGCTAGCAACAAAAAAAACCCATGTCCATGAACGTACTTGTTTTGCTTTTCATGTTGTTTATCAGGGAGAGATAGAGGTTTGTTTTATGCCACATGTTTGAATCTATAGATGCAGTTTTTATAACTTCAGGGTTATTCTATCTCCTTCTTAATAATTAATGGATTTTTTTCTTTTCTGTCCTGGTCAAGTATTAATTGAGTTCCAGATAAACTAGCATACATTCCACCTGTGCATGTGGACTTTTTTTTCCAAATAAAACCCAGTTACTAAGAAATTAAAAGAAAAAAAAATATGGAATTAAATATGTGTCGCCTTTATGTCATGGTGTTGATACTGGTCCACATGTAGCATTCCCAAGTTGAGGAACATATATTTTTTCGTATCCGGTCTTGTTATAATTCTTGTTTCGAAATCCTGTAACCTAGTTTGAAAGTTACATGTACCATCTTTGAATTTGAACAGTGTTCCATAATATGCATAGTCACCTAGGCCAAATATATTTAACTCAGGAAGTTTGACGACATATTTCAAGATATCAATTAAATTTTGGTTTATCGATCAGTTACATGTATCATTTTAGGCTTAAATCTGCAAATTACATTTTAGTGCATGAAGATAAGATTTCGATTAAGGGTTTCTCTCAATATCTTACATACATATATCATATCTTACATATACATTTTTCATTACATAGATACCTGTATTTGAACTTTGTAATTGTCATAATTATTTAATTTTAACACTTTAATTATTATAGTTTCAAAGTGAAACCAAGGTCACCACGTGTCGGTAATCATCCACCTGTTTCGAAGATATTGCAGGTGCTAAGAGCAATTGCGGTGGGGTTTTTTAATTGACACTTGCTAGCTGGATGTATACTGTCTCCATGGTCACGGTATACCTGAGTATATACTCTCCCTACATTCGATGCCCCTTAAGTTACATGTACCTCGTCTGGGCACGTTATCAATGAGAAATTCAATTATTATTATTATTTTTTTTATTATTATTTTTGAATTTGGAAACGTCATAGTTCTTTGGTACGTTGCATGAAGAGTTCATGTACATTTAATTTGCTGCCACTTGAATGCTGAAAATCAGTAAAATAGCTTTACGAGAGAGAGAGAGAAAGAGAGAGAGAGAGAGAACACTGTATATTATTTGAAAATAAAATGGCTAGAACCGGTCCATAGAAAAGAATTCGAGTACGGAGAAGGATGGGAGGTCATCGAAAAAAAAAAGAAAAAAAAACCATCGGGCGTTATTATCTTCATTTAATGTACTTAATCATGCAAGTTTACAGGCTTACTGACGGCAAGATTAAAGCGGGGTCCGCTTCACGCATGAGTGCGTAAAGCGAACCCGGAAAGCGAACGCCAGGAACGCTCTAGCGGACCCAGAGCTGACCCCGAGCGAACGCAGAGCGAACCCGAAGCGCACCCAGAGCGGTCCCAAATTTTCTGAATGCGGACACGCAGCGGACCCCGAGCGAACCCAGGAAGCGAACCCGGGGTGCTCTTTTGGTTCGCCCTGGTGTTAGGTTGTGTCCGGTCGGTACTGTATTTGACCTCTTGAACTTGACCTGGGAGTTCGATCCATTTTTGCAAAATTTTACCAAACTTTAAACTTGGCCATAACTTTTGAACGGTTGGATCTAGGGTTTCCATATATCAAATGTGTATTTCCTGTCATAAGACCATCCTCGGGTGCAAATATGTTGGATCTTTTGACCTTTACCTTTGAGTCTGACCCACTTTTAAAAAACTTTATACTTGGACATTAGTTATGAATGGTTGAACGATTTCTACTCACACAATTACATGTAAAAACATCCTCATCAAAAGGAGTGTTCGGTCAATACAAAACACGACGTCAGGCTAACAAAATGTCATTGACATATAATGATGGCCATTGTATTAAAGTTACTTACAGAAACCATTCAACAGCAAACAACATAGAAACCTCGTGTACTGGGATGTTAATGGCGGAGAGTACAATAACAACAGCTACCATGCTAGCACTCGGCAAAGCAGGCAAGGAAAGTATGAAAAAAGTGGTCAAAATTCTACAGTGATATTTCATAAAACGCCTTCAAAAAACAACAGTATGAATTTATCTTTCTTTACTAAAGCGCACAATCATCGGACCAACTGGTATTTTTCAATACCCTCATTGTGTTCGCATATGTACTTATATGGAGTTACGTGTAAATTATTTTTTTATTAAACCACGAATTATCATGAAATACGTACCCTATAATTATGACATTTCCAAATGTCAGAGTATACCCGGAAAATTTTGCAATAAACATAGAAGCAGCTGAAATAAACAGGGCACTCCCATCTGCATTCGATGTACAGCAAAGAGGAATGACAAAACGGGCGATTTTTTTGTCTATTTTATTAACATTTTCACATGCATGCAATAAATCAGGCATTGCAATTGCTCTGAAAAATACATGTTTTAGTTTCAATCATAGTTTTGTTTTCTCAGATTCAAGGTGCATGTGCAAAAAGATTATTTCGTAAGATTTGAAAATAAGATCTGTTTTTTAAAATTATGACTCGAGACAAGAGAGCTTCCTACATTTCACTAATGAATTATTTTCAAACATTATCTATAGCATACATTTGCTTACCAAACTATGGATGAAAAAAGCTCTTACATTAGACTTCAAATATATGGCTTAAAATGACCACGTAAAAGACACTGTTAGAAACATATGTCTTGCCTTTTTGTAAATATATACTTACGATGAGCCGAAAGAGAATCCTATGAGCCAAGCCCGCTTCATACTAAGGATATATTTGTAAGGATTTTTTCGTGTGAAAGCAAAATATATGAGCGGAAGAAGAATGG
Organism: Saccostrea echinata; assembly: GCF_033153115.1. Classification (NCBI taxonomy): domain Eukaryota; kingdom Metazoa; phylum Mollusca; class Bivalvia; order Ostreida; family Ostreidae; genus Saccostrea; species Saccostrea echinata. The sequence continues at coordinate 3,381,796 of NW_026889807.1, read as the reverse complement.
CTTGGTTTAAAACGATACCCAAGGTTACTGTCAAAACGAAGTATCCCAGGCTTATAAACGTCTCCGTGATGTCACGAACACCTGATATGGAGGCAGCTGTAAGACTTGCCACTCCTACTGGGGTCAACCTTCAATTAAAAAGATCATTTATTTTAAAGACGATTTACTATTACACATTTCATAAATATCTTGTCTATGATTAGCTGGTGACATGTTAATGTCATTAACATATGTATAAAGCAAAGAGAAATTTACCAGATAAACCATGGAAGAATTTGCAAAACAATTTCAGCACTCATCGCGAAGAAGTCAATGAACGTTTTGGCTTTTTCTTTAAAACTTCCAGCAGCGATTCCTATGAACATGCAGGCAAATATCAGTCCTGGAAAATTGACGAGTAACAAATGTTCAATAATGAAATAACGTATTTCGATAAAACCAATTTTTCCAGCATTTCTCAAAAATAAATATCAAGCTCTTTTTATTCTATATTTACACCTTCAGAAACAAACAGATTTAGTAAGATTGAATTTCAAATTAATTCCTTATTACCAAGTATATTTGGTCCATCAGACTTCCCTACAGTCTTGACAATTTCCAGTTTTCGGTTTATATCTGCGGTGGTATTTGAAAAAATTCCAAGACTCTTTCGTTCGCTCCAAACAATTTCAGGCTTGAATTGTGTTTGTATTTTGCGAAAAGTTGCCTCTACTAAATTATCTGGTATGACATTTCTGTCAAATGATTTAAAAACAAAAAGTTATGTGTATGAAAATAATATATATATATATATATATTGGTTTGTTTGTTTTTTGAAAATACCATTGCTCGCTCATGCATAAGGTAAGAAAATTAAAGCTATAAAAGTGGTAGTATATTATAAAGTTTGAAATAAATGTGCTTTTCCCCTGTGATTTTCAATTGTGCAAAAGATCGTTGACCTATATAATTTTGGAGCACTTTGTCATAATTAAGATATCTAGGATGCAGATGTTTTTTTAAGATATTATTTCAGAGTTGGTATTTATGTATGCAAAGGTTATTAACAAAATATCTATGCTTTTTTAACTTCATATCACCTCCTAATTTGGTATCAATTTTAAAATATTATATCTGAATAATTTTCATTAAAAAAAAAATTATCTTTCAAAATGTATTTGAATTTAAAACTGAACATATGGTCATAAGGCACGTCAATATTGAGTAATTTAGTCTCAACAGTACGTACATATTCTATACCATATGCATATCTCTACAGTTGCCTTAAAAATGTAAGCAAAACACTGAAGTTGAGTTCTTACATCATTTCATACCTCAAATTGTGATTTTTGTATTACTGCGTTGAACAGAAGTCAATTTATGAAGCAAATAATCCTAACTGAAAAAAAGAAATAAAAGACGAGATGTAGGGAGCATTGATAGCGATATAAATTAGTATTACAATCTGGGAAATCCAAAACAAAACTGGTAACGTCATAGTGTTAGTAACACGATGAAAAGCAATAAGCGATTTCACTGTTGCGGAACATTTGAAAGCAGAAATTGCAGTAAAAAAAAAAAAAATAACAAAACACTGACATATTAATTTTTGTTAATGGATTTTTTTTTACCAAACTAATCCTCAATTCCTATATAAGCCTTAATGTAAATGGGGAATTCGCCACAGACTATATGGGTAAAGTATACTGTGATTTGTTGAAAGTGCTCCGTGAATGTTGATTTCAAATTAAAGTATCATTAGTGTCATTTTATGAATTGAAATAAAGCTACATTTAAAAATGAATCGATGATTTTACATGTAATAATGTGTTTGTCTAAAAACTTCACAACATATGACAAAAAGCGACATATTCTAAGCATTTTTTTTTTTTTAAAAATGATCCTCGTACATAGTACAATATAAAGATAATGAACAGAATTCAATCTCGAAAATCCAACGAAACGGTACAAATTTGGAGCAGAGCAAACTTCGACCTCAAAATTGAGAAATGGGATCAGATGCCATGGAGGAGTGAGCATCCCCTGTCGACCTGTCACACCCGCTGTGTGCTCCTTGTCATCATCGAAATAAAAAAAAACCCGAAAAAATCCGTAGACAGTTCAGTGTATAAGTCATGGTCTAACAATTAGTTTGACAAATATCAGACAGCATTTGACTTAATGATAGGTTGTCTGTACTGACAAGGTCATTGTATCGACCCTAAAACCGGATATATGATGACTTCAATCGAGAACTTGATATCTTCTTTCACAACTTGTTTGTCAAAAGTTTGCCTCGTTTGTTCATACGTAGAGTATGCTTTATATTGCTACATAAGTTAGGGAAGTTGACGATTAAAAAGTTGAAGTCATCACGTTTATCATCAAGCTTTGTTGCTAGGTTACCATTACTGTCTTTTTCTAGTAAAATGTCCAAATATGAAACAGATGTGTCAGAATAAGTGGAATCATTTGTTTTAAGCTCAGTGGGATATATCGAGTCGATATATGAATTAAATTAAATGTTTTTAATTGATAATACGTCGTCGATATAACGAAATGTCAAGTTGAAGGCCACAACAAGTGTTTTCTTCTTGTCATGTAAATGTTTTGAATAAATTCTGCTTCATATGAATACAAAAATAGGTTTGCTAATATGGGTTAGCAACTGGTACTCATGGGAATTCCAACAGATTGTTGGAAGATCTGATCTCCAAAAACTACATAGATATTGTTAATCAGAAACTCAAGAATCTTTTTAATATCAACTTCAGAGTACTTGTGTGTACAATCAGGATGCTTTTTAACAAAAATAATTTTGCAAATGACCAATGACAAAATAAGTATATTTACTAGTTCTATTTTTATTGAAAAGGCAGCTGTCTATGATGTCAAAAAGCCTAGACTTCAATTTATCGTGAGAAATAGTTGTATACAGTGTTGAGAAGTCGAACGTTTTGATGCTATTGCTTTTAGTAAAATTTAGCTATTTCAATTTTTCTAAAAATTCTTTGGAGTTTTCAAGTATCCACATCTGATTTACACCACTTCTCGAATATACTGTTGTACAGTACTCCTGAAGTTTCTCCTTCATTACAGTAAATATTTTGGGAGGAATAAAGAAAGAGGCTTGGCTGAACATTAACTGGAACCCGCTATGTCTTTGTTTGTAAGGATTTTTAAAAAGTTTAGAAATCCAGTAAAGATATGGTAATTTAAATTCATTTTGGTTGTTGGGAATATTAAAAATATCTAAAATGGACATATGATTTTAAGAACATCCTCCTTAGAAAGGAAGCTATGGATGTTAGCTGGATATCCACCTGCAGAATGATCACGTTTAATATTTCCAGAATTATCAACACCTTAGTAAATCTGCAAATATATCTTGTGGCTGAATTTTGTTGACCATTACTTTCTCCTCCTGTGCAACATTGACTCGTCCAACAAATGCAAGCATAGTATTTAAGGTAAAATTTGAAGAATAAACATGATTGTATATAACAAAAGCATATGTTTCTGCAAAAACATACACCATCATCTACGTCATATAATATATGATGTAGATAATGGTTTATGTCTTTTTTCACATTGGATATTATTGATAATGAATCTAAATAGTTGTAGAATGAAATGTATGGAGATAACGAACTGTATTCAAGTTCGAAAGCCCATTAAACAATACAAATTTTGGAGCAAAGCAAAAACTGATCCCCAAAACATCAGAGGTGGGATCTGGTACCATGGAGGAGTAAGCATCCCCTGCCGACCGGTCACACCCGCCATCTGCTCCTTGTCATGATCGGGTAATAACGGGAAAATATATCGACAATTTCGTGTGTAAATAATGGTCTTACAGTTAGTATGGAAAACGTCAATCAGCATTTGACTTAATGATAAATTGTATATGCTGACAAAGTCATTGTATCGAAATGATTTATATCTGCAATTATTATGCTTCATTATCAATAATATCCATTGTGAAACAGAGAATTCACAATATAAAGAAATCCAATGATTGTTTTGGTATTTTGTTTAGACGATTTTAATCTAACAATTTTAATATATATATATATTTTTAAATGTAATGACATATTTTGTACAATTTAAAAGGAATTATGAAAGTAAAATACTAAGTAATCGCCAAAAGTCGGTCAAATGTTCTAAATGCTCTCTGAGAATTTCACGCTGGTCTAAGCTAATATCATAGCCGCAGAATAATTACTGTAAAAAATAATACCTTTCTTTAAATCAAATTGACTGATGTAGATGATGCGAAACGTTTGTGATTGTGATTCGAAGCAGAACTATATATTTATGTAATTTATGCATTAAAAAGATGAATGACGAAGGAAACACAATCTCTTTTAGATGGAAGCATTAGTGACGCGGCGATTACAAAAAAAATGAGGGGAGCTTTAAATGTAAAACCTAGAACTTAAAATAAAAGTTGCTTAAAATTAGAGAGAGACAAACAATTGGAGTTTAGAAAAAAAAAAATGAATCCTGAAATTATTCTGAAAAGACCACTTTACCCAAAGTATTAATGCCATTTTTGTTGTTATGCACGACTATTTGTCTTTTTCCTTTTGCTTCAATATGATAGCAAAATACAAGTAGCTACACGTATGATCACCAAGACAATTTGAACCAGGTTTAAATTATTAACTTTTATACGAAATTCAATCTTTAGAAAAATTTTCCTGCAAAGAAAAGCACCCTAACTTTTTTATTTAATGCAAAACTCAGGAAACATAAGACATAGAAGTGGCTCAATTTTCGTGGAATGGCATACCAATTAATAAATCAGGGTTACAGAGTTATCTTTCCTTTTGTAGGTAAAATCCGCCCTAAGGAACCTGTAAAATTTTAGGAATCCACGAGAACTGGACCCCCACAAATTCTAATGATCCCACAGCATTCAATGAATAATCGTTAATGCTAACTATGCAACTCTAAAAAAAGTAGTTTGATATTAATATCTCCCCTCACTGAAAATTCACTAGGTGGAATGGGGTAAATTCACTTAGGAATTTTTTTTTTTTTTTTTTTTTTTTTTTTTAAATTTATAAAATGCGCTCATAAACCCCAACATTCTTACGTTGACAGAAAAGATCAGTTTCAGAATACTCTAACTATATTGGTACATTGAAAACATTTTTGTTCGTAATTACCTGGTTTAATGATATAAATAAGTGTTATGGCAATCATACACCCAAGCATGTTCGTAGGAACTATGTATGCGATGGATATTAGTCCTATTCTTCCGTTTGATTTTGGATCTAAAGAAGCTGTACCTGGTAGAAAAAGGGAACTTTGGTTTAAATATTTTATGACAATGTGTCACATTTTCGCAGGTGTGTACTCTCATCATCTTACAAAGGTATTTTACATACCAGTGCACTAAAAGAAATTCAAAAAAATCTTGCTTCACTGACCAATTTTCAAACAATATTATTATAATCATTAAAAATTAACATTTCATGTATACAGGTATATTTGATATCAAGCTTTTGATTTATTCATTTATTGAAATTTTTGACATATGTAAAATCTTTATTAAAAATTTAGGAAGTGTAAGAAGGTTTGGGTCTCACGTCCTAAAATTTCAAATTAAGAGAATAAAATCCCTTACTGTGTATGACACGGTAACAATGAGAGGAACGATCATCATTTTCAGAGACCGTATGAAAAGATCTCCTGGCATACCTTTAAAATGTATATGAATTTATCTCAATCATCTTTTCTTGCATCACACAATGATTCATTACATAATGCTTTATTCTGAGAACGGCAAGGGTTTGTGTAAAACTTTCTGTAAATTTACCCTCCCCCCCTCAATCGGTCAATCATGGAGTTCAAAGCGTTTGCACCGTAAAATAATGCAGGTATGCAGTATCCGTAACTTTATTCTTTACTTGAACGATTCGTATAAATTGCAAAAGAATAAAAGGATTTCAAAATACTAAAAATCAGATAAAAAATTTACATTATAATCGGGAATAATGAATAATCATGATAGAAATCCAAATTCTTTTTAATTAAATCTGCAAAATACCATGTAGTTCATATCAAAAGTTAGGCATTTACTAACAATAAACTACGTATAGTCCAGTTCTATCTCTCTGTAAAATGGCTCTACAACCAAATTAAATTTAAACTGTGAAACTGAGTAAAGTTACATTATTTCAGTTTCAAAATTGCAACGGAGAAAGAAATGCTTTGTTGAGCATGAATTAATTCTAGAAACAGGAAGTCCTCATTGAAAAAAGCCAAATAAAATTACGCTGCGGACGCCACGGAGCAGCGATAAACAATACAATTTTATACTGCACTCGGAAAAGTTAAATTAAAATTCTGAAAATGGAACAGGAACTGGAAATGTATCAAAAGATACATGTGAATTTGTGTATAAATGATAAGGACATTTGGGTGAAGGAGACTGTATCAGACAATTGACGGCCTGAGAGATACCTGAATATCAGTAAAAAAAAAAGCTGGACAAATTGAAGCATTAATACAGTGTTATATTGTGAAAGCGGTGAATGCTGAACTATTGCGGACCTCTGTAAGCAGATTTACTTGATTTAAAAAAAAATGACAAACCAACTTATTCTTTTTGCTATAAGACGTCATAAAATTTATTCGTTGTATGCATAAAATGTTTTACACATAACAAATAACTTCTTTAATGTAATATAGTATATGATATAGTATTCTTGATTTTATTTGCAATCTTTTAACTTTTTTCCAGAATTTAGCTTTTACACTTGATATCAAAATATTTATTTATTTGTATAATATACTTAATATATGTAACGTACAGAAATCCTTTTTTTATTCATATCTAAAATATGTTTTTCCTAGGTCTGACATTCCATTTAATAGAAAAGTTTAATAAAATGTGTTATTTGTGTTCCTTCAAAAATGTAAGTTATTCATATAAAAATACCTTAGCTGTTTTGGTCGAATACATTGTAAAATAAAATGTCTACCGAATGCACTGGATAAAAAAAATCAAAACATAAAAAATAAAAAAAATAATAATAATTAACACAAAACACTATAGACAGAAATCTGAATAAACGCACAAGCTTATAAAGGGGACAAATTACTTAATAAATGAAAAAAAAAAAAAAACGTATAGAATAAAAGCACGATACTATAAGAAACATACATAACACACTGCACAAAAGAACATAGGCATGATACGATACAATAGATCTAGTTTTATCAGATATACCATGAAATATAAACAACTCAATGATCAACAGTATGAAAGATAAGCAAAAATGGCTAACTTTTTCGGCTAGTGAAAACGTACCGATCCATTGTATAACGTCTTTAGAAGGACTAGCTTCACGAATTCCGAATCCGATTATAAATCCTAGAATGACTGCCAGAAAAGTCAACACAAACAGCAATTGTCCATGTAAGATTCGTTGAATATTTTGAATACAGGACCTTCTCTTGTTGCCGTCGACTCTGATTTGTTTCTTTTTAAAATGAAACATTAATATTGCAAATATTTATCAAGGAACTTTAGTTACAATGTCATTTCACTTCTTAAATATAGCAAATGAATCAAAAAAGGTGCTAATGGAAAATAACAGTATAATTACAACATCTATAATCTTATGCGATCCGTCCTGTGAATTCTGATTTAATTAGATTTTTTAACAAAAATGCAAATTTCATTTATTGAATTATTAATATCACAAACATTTAAAAATGAAAAGCTTTTAAATTGTTCAAAAAGTTGACATTGAAGATGTAAATATTTCGATTAAGTTTTTTTTTTTTTTCATTATTATTTTGAATAAAATCACCATTAAAGTTTAGACTGTGAGTAAAGTTTCATTGATTAATGACAATTTTATTAAGTTCCATTTAAAATTTAGTTAATGTAGTCATAAGCTAGAACTTTAATGTACATAATTTCAAACTAGTCAACAATGTGTGACGGTATTGTTTGACCTTGGACTCTTTGAAGATAACCTGCATAACATCTTTTCTAATGTTATGATCTACTTTTTTTTTTCTAAGCGTTGTAGTTTCTTAGCTAGTAAGAGAGTTAATGTATAATTAACAAAGGAAGGGAAACTAGTTCAGTTGTCAAAATCATACAATTCTTCCACGTAATGAATGAATCAGTGAAAGGCTTTACGAGTTTTATTATGAAGAAATACTTTAAAATCAGTATGCATGAACAATAATAGCTGTACGTTTATTTCGTTCATTTTATAATTAAGAACATGCAGAGGATAAATGCTAAATATGTAGTCAATTTTTATTGTACAGAAATAATTCATTTTCAGATTTCTTTTACCCTGAATCAGGCATGATACATCAAATTAATCCCCCCCCCCCCCCAAAAAAAAAAAATACTGTTGCAAAGAATACAAGATGCAGCAGATAATCGCAATGTAATCATGCTCTTGGTATTAAAACCCATCTTTAATTGTAACTTTGAGTTCTAAAGAAGATTTAAGATCCCAGAATTAAAAAAAAAAAAAAAAAAAAAAAAAAAAAACAACTTCAGATTGGAAGAGTTTCTCTTTTGCTTATCTGTCTACAAATGTTAAATACGAGACGGTATTTATTTTGATTTTTTCATTTTGTTCTTTAATTGGAAGATGAGCCTTCAAAAGAAGAAACACTGACTACGTGTTTATGTAAAAATAGTAAGAATAGGTTATTGGCTTTATTTTCAAATAATTGATAGCAGAGACATAAAGTCTGCAAAATTAATGACTAGTCATATGATACTTACTTTTATTTCCATTTAGTTTGCATCATGTAAAGTTACAGAAATAAATGGTATGAGAATAAATTTTAGATTAACATGCAGTTATGTAATACACACTATGTTTAATCAGAAGAGTTACATAATAATTGAAAGAAGATAGGTCTGGAGCCTTGGTGTAGAAGAGATCTTATTTTTATACGTCGTTATCCCCAATTTACATCATACATATGCGATATTGCAAAAGAATTGTTTAAAGTCTATTTCAAAAAAAAAAAAAAAAAAAAAAGGAAAAAGAAAAAAAAAAAGAAAAAAAAAAAGAAAAAAAAAAATAAACAGCTAAAAAGATAATGTCTAAAATAGATTATTCTTTGCATTATTAGGATCATTGTCTTACCTTTGTCATTTTATGCAAAAGAGACGTACATAAAATTGTCCTTATTTCAGAATTTCTCCTGTGTTGCAGGACTTAACTAGACTGTTTAAATGAAGCAGAACCCGCTGGGATGGTTTATTAAAACTGAATCCCAATTTAAAGATATCTGAGCTTTAAAGCATTTATTCTATACATTTTCACGTTTCACTAAGTATTGTTGAAGAATGTATCGCAAGTAATGTGTTTTGAAAAAAAAAAAAAAATTAACCCCCCAAGCTTTGCGCAAGTTTCTGTGAAATATTTACTCAAGTCTCAGATATTTATAAAAACGAAAGAAAGATCAAGTTTGTCATCATCCACCAACTCTACATTTAACAATTGTTTTGAATTTAAAAAGAAAAAAGCTAACTTTTTCTTCTCAAAAAAATGTCTAATCTTCGTTCCACAAAAGCAGTTCTAGAAATTATGCTGTATAAATGACATCTTTAAAAAAAAGAAAACCATTAACAATGTGAATGCAAAAATTCTTTACATATTCTATTAATATTTGATAAAGTTGAATAATCATCCCAAAAAATAAAAGCATTGTTGGCGTTTTCTCAACCTATAAGAGCGAATGAAAATCTCTACTTATGAATGTGGGTTTTTATTGCATTTTGCCTAACAATGTCAATGATCAACTCTCAAATTAGACCATACGGTAGCATTTTTTTTTTTTTTTTTTTTTTTTTTTTTTTATTATTTGATTAATTTCTTAAAACTGCTACATTGTATTTATGATACCTTTAATGACCAGATTTTAAAATAAAATAATTTTTCTTTATTCTTTATAAAATCACATTGAAAGTCAATGAAACTCAAGGCAGATTCAAAGCACCAGGTTTAGGGGCCATAAAACTTAGATGAGCTCACTTTTGATTTCAATCTCACTTTTCTGTTATTAGTTCTTTGTGTAAAAGTGAGGTTGAGATGAAAAGTGAGCTCGTCTGTTTTATGGCCCCGGAGCTAGGTGTGTTCGTGTTCAATGGATACAATATTGATTGTGATCCTTTACATCCCATCCAATCAGTATTCAGGTTTTAGGTAAACGGACGTTCTTTCACTGGGAAAAAAATACAGCCAGTTACATAATGTATAAACTTAAGTTCATTCGACCCCTTGAATTTATAAGATCTTTACTGGTACAGTCCTCCAAACGGCAATTTCTAAATCAGATATCAAGTTGCAAGACATGGCACATGAAGAATTTATACTTTTTCTGCTGTGTACATATCTCATGTGTGTAGCATCCATGGACTATATCGAGAGAATTTTACTTTAAAACCACCTTTGTGGTACCGGAAGAACGTCTTTATATTTTGTTTGTTGTTTAATGTCCCTCTCGAGAATTTTTCACTCATAGGGAGACTCTACCACTTGCCAGTGGAGAGCTGCAAATTTTTACCTATACTCGGCTTTCAAGGCATTTGAGCAGTGTGAGATCTTTTTCCTGCCAGCACCTACTGCGACACAGGCTTTTAGTTAATGCGGTCTCATCCAAAGGACCGGTCTCCACGTCCCAAAGTGGGATACGAACCCGCGACGTAAGGATCAACTCCTTACTCCGCGAATCTAGAGCGAGTGCTCTAACCACTGCGCCACGAGTTCGACCGTTTATATAATAAAAAATTCACCCTGAAGAAAGACGTGCGGTTATATAATGCGCTATAATTTGTAAAGAGACAAAGGATTACCTTTCAGTATTTGGTTGTAGATTTGAGGGAGACACTATATGCACACTTTTCAACAAATCATATGTGTATGAGACGGTAACCAATTCATCAACGTGTAAACATTATACAAAGATATTATGCTTTAATTTCAATCATTATTACTTAATTGTTTGTATCTTTATTGCAGGTCGCAATGATAGGTATGTATAATATGTCATAAGTAGTTTAGGTAAGTAAATCAATTTCTTTTTCTTATCACAATAATATTAGTCTTACACTTGCCTTTTACATTGACCTAGCATCGAGGCATGGTCCCTGAAGAAAGCAACAGCAACAAACAAAAATTACAACTGTAACATTCGCAACTGAAGTAACAACAAATTCTTCACGAGAAAATCAAGACAATCCATTTATGGTGAACAACAGAAACGCAAGTTTTGGTAAGACTATTGTCTCAATCTAAAATATTTTGTTGATGTTTTTCTCACAGATTTACAAAAATAAAAATAAAAATCATTTCCTTATTAGAGCGGTAGATTTGTAGGAGTTCACGAGCATTGAAATTTACATCTTTTCATTTCTGCCAAACAATCCTGCAAGAGTTTTCCCTCTTTTGTGCAGCTTCTCATGAGCATTCATATTCTTGATGTTTTGAATATTTTAGATATATGAAAAAGTACTTCTGGTTTTTGTGTCTTTGGCTATTGCCTATGGGAGTTTCTTTGTTAAAGCGAAATCGTGCATGGCACGCTTTCTCTAAAAATTACAAAGATATTCTAGTGAGATTTGAAGTGTAGATTGACTTAATAATGTTCCGACATCATTAGGTTTTGGAAATTGAAGTTCGGAAAAAAGGGATTTCAAAAGTTCAACTTTAAAAGAAAACCCAGTACCCATCTTCTCTTGATGAAAGAGAAAATTTCAGTACTATGTGATTTATCCTTAGATACAGCTGTCCAATCATTAAATCAAACAGAGTAAAAAGAAAACTTGTATGTATATCCCTTGTAAGAATCTGATCATACACGTTACATAGGAAATATCTTTGAAATCTTCTTTTCAAGAACAGCTAAGATCTTATTAGTCATATTTATACAGAAGCAACCTTAGGTATTATAGAATCAAGTTAGTTCAAATCATGACCCCCCCCCCCCCCCCCAGGGGTTGGGGCACGACAGAGGGTCATAGTTTTGCATAAATTTATATATAAATCATCTTGAAAAAATCTGCTGCTCAAGAACAACAAAACCATATTATTATGGGAGCATCCACAGGTAGTGTAGATTAAAATATGTTCAAATTTACGGTGGGTAGGATGGGGCCACAATGATCAATCAGAGTTTCACATAGGAATACAAAAGAAAAAAATCTTTAAAATTCTTCTGTTCAAGAATAGCAAAGCCAGGATTAGTAATATTGATATAGAAGCATCCTGAGGTAGTGTTAATTTAAGTCCCCCCCCTTAAAACATTTTAATACACTGAACTGATTTCGACTTCTTCCAAGCCACTTTGCTCAGGTTGGGCGATGTGGCCCATGGGCCTCTTGTTTATTCATGTGATGCAAGAGTAACCTCTTTTTAAACGACTGTTAAAGGGCGCGAATACGCGTTAGGTTTCAATTTTTAGAGTCTAATTTTTTATCCGCTTGCAAGAATTGTCGCACTGTAAGTTGACTGATATTTTATGCGTCGAAAAGTTCTCCTTTTTGAACGAAATATACCTTGTTTCTGCTAAAATAGATCAGGTATGCCCTTTAGCAGAAAAGTTTTGTTGTTGATATATTCCTGATAATCTTAAGTCGTAACGAACAATGTCATAATATGAGGTCACAATGTGTAGTAGCTTATCATGTCTTTGGTACAAAGTAAGTTGGAGACAATAAGTTTTAACTTTCGCTAATATGTTTTACGGTGTGACCGTTAAGGCGAGCGCAGATGTACAATCAAATTACACTTGTAAATTTTGACCCGCCTCTTCAAACTTCCAAACCGCACGAGACACAGTAAAGACTGTGACTTCATATGACGTCGGAATTTACGTGGAGACAGCCGAACTTCTGGTTGAACGAAACTACAAGCCTAGTGCAATCTTAAACAAAATACGTTGTAGAGTAAATGCAATTATTATTTGTTAATTTTAACCTCTCGGCAAATTGCAGACCTTTAAGATTTTATATTATTTTTATCGCCATTATCGCATGGAATCCTCGTAGTCAGGGAATTCTGGGAAGGTTTCACACTAGAATTTGCCTGACGTATATTTCATTCCGAATTTCTTCTGTTCTTACACGTTAGTCTATTGAGCTCGCTGCGCTCGCTATAATGAGTATCATCCTTATGCGTTTAATAAGTTTATCTGCACAGAAACGTCTACACCTTGCCTTTGACGATAAGGTAGTAGCATTTTTTTGTAAAGATATATTTTTGAAGGTATTATTTAAGGGATGTGGGGGTATCTTTACTTTTACTGAGTAAAACAGAGGTAAAAATCCATTACATTTACAGGATGCTTAAATGTACCAATATTACGGTATGGAACAAACAAGTCAACAATATTGTTAGGCGTAAAAGTCCACTTTAAATGAAATATGGATAACAAACAGTATTAAAGCTCAGAGTGCATTCAAACATTTTTTGTAATGAAAAGGTTTGAAAGCAATTGTCAATGTATATTTGGAAGAAATACATGGTGTGGAGATCAACTTGAAATAGGGTGGAATACATGTACAAGATTGGACCTTTTTATGATTACGAATATTACATATATTAACTGCGCCAATTCCTATGTTGGCATATTAAAGTTTAAAGAACAAACAATTTGTTTCAGTAGCATTTTCTTTTTTAGAACGTAGATGTTTAAAGAGAATATGGTTTACAATATTCAAATTCACAGATCCGAGCCTGTATTCTGCTTTCGAAGAATCCAAATATGAACTTTCTTTGACTTTTAGAAAAAGACTATTTAAAATTTTCAATGGGACAGCGTAAGCTTTGGTGCGAAAGTGACAAATTCAGTATTGTTTATTTACATAAGGAAGTAGTGAATCAAAGGAGATATGTATAATAGGTTTATAGAAAGACCGATGTATATGACTACGCTTGCGTCTCTCTGTTAAAATGTTCCATCACATTTACATCGCTACAGTGTGAGCTTGAAAGTTGTCTTTGCTAATATTTGGAAAGGCCGTGCCTAGATTTCTAATCCAGTATTCTTCTCGTTGTCTACGGAAATTGCTTAAACATTTTTTGAGTATTTTGAAAAGAGGGGGTTGTACATCTGTTTCTTGACTATCTGCTTTCTTTATTCATGCTGTTTTCATATCTGTTTTCTTCATTTATGATGTTTGTAAATTAGTTTTGGTAATTTACAATGAAACAGACTGTTTAGTTGTGGACTGATACGACAAATTATTGACAAACTGGATTTTAAAAAATAAAAATCGTTTGTCAAATTCGTAATAACATCTTTTCTATTTGTTTTTATTGTACAACATGTGTGATTGAATCGTGTTTCTATTATAGAAGCTATCGTTCCTATGCTTGCCATCCACTCTCAAGCAGAAAGTGCATGATGCGTTATCTATACATCTGCTTAATGGTAAGTAAACTTATTTAATGTACGTTTCTTCATTAAATCAATTACCTGGTTATCTTACAAATATAAACATAGTTTCTTTTTAATTAAATTAAATTTTAATTACTTTCGTGTATTTCAATTGGAAAGAATCAATGAAATCATTTTATCATGCAAACAGGCAATAATCAGGTATAATTCATCAATTATTGCATGCATCATTCAAGTAGATATATAATATAATATATATATATATATATATATATATATATATATATATATATATATATATATATATATATATATATATATATATATATATATATATATATATATATCTTATTGGGAAAAAGGATTATACACTTTCAATGATTCAAGACCGCTGTTCAACCGGTAGAAAAATAAAACTTAACATACACCCAATTGCCATATGCTATGACCTATTTACAAAAAAAAAAATACAACAATAAAGTATAGTTTTATTAATTTTTCAGTTCTTGATGCTTTTGCAATTGACAGAGCCACTGAACATAGTAGAAGTGAAAAATGGACAAGGAAGAATGGTTCTGCAAAGTAAAAAAAAATGCGTTCAATCTCTCTCTCTCTCTCTCTCTCTCTCTTAACTTTGTTGAAGCTCAATTTAATTATTTTTCAATTAAATCTTAAAAGAACAATTTCAAAGTTACATAGTAATGTACGTTCTTCGTTTTCATTGTCTTTAATTTTATTTAAAAAAGTAGTAATATTTTATTTCAAAAAGGCATTTGTTAGAGATAAGCTGTTAACAAGTTTGAGGAGGAGGTCATAATGTTCATGTGGATAAAAACATCAATCAATCAAAACAACTGTGACGTCACACAAAAATGAAAATTAGCGAATTGATATATAAAAAAAATCTGTATTACCAATAGCGCAAAAAATAATAATAATAAGTGTGTTCTGTTCAGAAACTCCCTCACAATAAAGTTAATGTGATCTGTTAAAAAATAATATTTTTATATTATATTCTGAAGCTTAATAAGTTTCACATAAATTTCAAACCCTAGCTGATGATTTTAACATGTAGCATTAACATTAGCAGAAATTGTGACGTAGTCAATTGTGTTATGTTACATGAGTCCTGCTTTTCTAAAGAAGACTTCGGTCTACATAAACAAATACTTCATTTTAAGTAAGACATAATGGAGAAGTCTACACCATACAGTGTATATGCAAATTATTGAAGTAACACGTTAACTGTATATCATACCATATGTTGCTATTGTCTATTACATCTTACATGTATAAATACTCTACACACACACACACACACACACACACACACACCTGTGTTCGTGCGTGAAAGGTGTCAAACGGGGACAATCCTTTGTTTACACACCTTCCAACCGGGGACAACCTCCCAACCGGGGACGTCCCCGGTTGTCTTGGATTTAAAATAGCGCCAAATTCGAAATCGGGAGTGTCTAATTACCCAAAAAAGTCGAAAAGATCCGTTTTTCAACATGTTGACAAAATGTCCCCGGTTAGTTAGGATTAAAACATGTGTGTGAGTGTGAACTTTTCACAATTACCGAAGATGGTATTTGGGGGTTACACATGTGTCCCCGTTTGTATAGTGAAAAACAAGTCGCGTGACTTTTCTGAAACAAACAATACATTGAGATCTCATTCGTGCTTTTTTAACCGGTATTTTTTTAAGAGAGAGAATTTAGATGTAATATTTATCCTTACTCGTCTATGAACATCAGTCCGTCCGACAAACGTTCATGTCAATGGAACACCTGGGTTACAGATGTATGATCGACTTAGCATTTTTGCTTGTGACGTACACTTTTGTTACTGAATGTTTTCAGATTATCATCGAAATATACTCATTTTGCGGTTTACAGTTTGGCAATTCTGTATTCGGTTGTCTTCCCTTTTTATCTGGATTTTTTTTTTAATTATTTTTTTTTCGGAGAAAAGGTTAAAGATTTGGTTGCAATTAACACACATAAGAGAGCAAAATTTGCTTTGAATTGATATATAATATAATGTTTTTACTAAAATATATTAATAAGAGTAGTCTTAATATTTACGAATAAGTCAAACACATGCACCTTTAATTTAAATACTTTAAACATTAAAGATGAATTATAGGAAATTGCTCTTTATGAAGGATTTCTATATAAAGGAGATGGGGGAACAAGGCGTGCAGAATGCCTATAGCATTAGAAATTTAAAAATCATATCAAATTTGTGAATTAAATATTAAGGGTAAAGTTCTCATAATTGAAATTTATGAAATTATGACAAACAAAACGCTTTTGATTAAGAAAAAAATATTCTATTACTAGTACTAAAAAAAGTCGTATTCCAGGGGTCCAAACCCCGGCAATAACAATCCCGAGTATTAATATCAGGTATAGCGGATCCGTGCTCCATGTTTTCGTCAACCATAATATATATATATATATATATATATATATATATATATATATATATATATATATATATATATATATATATACGCAAGGCCATTGGGCAGTGAGGGATCTTTTTTGTCCCAGCACCTACTGCGATACAGGACCTCGGTAAATACGGTTTCATCCAAAGGATCTGTCTAAACGTCCCTCAGCGGGATTCGAACCTACGACGAAAGGAACAACTTCTTCCCCCCCCCCCCCCCCCCCCTCGACTCTAAAGCAAACACTCTATAACTCTCTTACCACCACTGCGCCACGCCAGAAATTCGGAGTGAATAAGCATTATGGGATCGGAACTTTGATGTGATTGCAGGCGCAGTAAATGAAATATACTAGGTAACCTATTCTAAAGTCACCCGAATGGCCTTACATTGCGGGTTCAAATCCCACTGCAGAACATGGAGACCGGTCCTTAGGATGAGACCGCATAAACAGAAGTCCCGTGTCGCAGTATATGCTGGCACCAAAAAGATCCCTCACTGCTCAATGACCGTGAGTGCTTAGAATTTGCACCCCTACTCCAGTAAATGGTGGCGTCTCAATCATTCATTTTTGTAAGAATCTATGCAATGTTTAAAAGTGGAATATGCATAAAGCACTCTACCGAGAATGTTAAATTCAGGGGTTCTGTATTCACTCTTAGGCAAAGACTGTCATACAGTGAAAATTTAATTAATCTCAGAAAATCTTCATCACTTCTTCTGCCCATCTTGAAGAAACATGTAAACTGAACGTATGACTAGGAGGCGCTGTTTAGTATACTTTGTAATCTGTCACCTGTGCAATCTGTTACACTGTTAATTTCGACCTTGAATTTCATTGCTAAGTTACTATTTTCCCTGTTCTTTACACAGTGATGTCTCCGATATCTTGTCTTGTACAGCATAAAATTTGTGTCCGATTCCAATTCAAATACAGAATCTGAAGCGTACTAATGTTATCTGTCCAAAGTTGTTACCGGCCTTAAATTATTATTCGGAAATCACTCGTTGTTTTCACTTGTTCCTTCATAAAAGAAAGTTAATACATGGTTTTAATTAGTAGTCTACTTTTCATGCCCTATCATTTTAAAGCAACCCGTAGCAATGGTTTCAAAAGGGAGAACCTCCCAAAAAATTCGACAAAGAAAAAAAAACTAAGCCGTCCAAACTCGAAAAGGGGAAGGGTGAGTGGTGATGATTGACATTTCCCTTACGTTTTGGTACAAAATTTTAAAAAGTCTTGGAATTTGCTCGATCTAACAGCAACAAAAAAGAGGGGGGGGGGGGGGGGCAAACTGCATCTAAATGGAGATTACTCTAGAAAAAAAATTATACTCAGAAAAAAGTGAGGGGACGGGCCCCCTGCCCCCCTACCGTTCTATGGGGTTGTTTCCAACACAGGAATGGGCTATTTTGAAAACGGAGAATACAGGTGTCCTTGTGTAGGACGCATCTTATTACATAATCACTGTTTAACATTTGTCTACCTGTCCATCTATGCAATTATTTCCATTAGAACAACTATGTTGATACACACGTTTCCTATGTTCATTTGTGTCTAGTAACACCCTGTCTTTACAGAGTAGTTTCTCTTTTTTGAATTTATTTATTACATTTTGACTGATGGACATATGGTGTGACAGCTTACAGTCATGACCGTCTTGAAGTCTTCTGATAAATCCCTTGGCTTTTCCATAAAAATACATCGTGTTTCCGAATATTTGACACCCTAAGGTTCAGGAGAATTTTATTCCAAAATATATTTTACTTTATATTTATTCATCAACATTAGGTCTTAGAAAGTGCTCCACCTGACAACTTCAGGACGGTTATCGTTATACTAAGCCAGTTGCACACTGCACGAATCATATACGCCTAATAGTTTATCAAAACGCTACATGGTTTGAGAGCGAAGCTTACACGGATTGCACAAAGCAGTTCAACCAGAATGTTACTCGGTTTACATGAAGGGTTGCACGTTGTACAGAATTCTCACACGCTTTGGCTTCATTCTTAATTTTTCTGTTAGGATTCTCTCGCAATTAATTGAAATTATTACAGTATAATGATTGAAGCATTAGCAGTCGCGATATATAACACTATTTTTTTAATTAACTATTGCTTCACCAGTACTATATAAAGAAAGAAGAACATTAAATGTCCAGTTTTGATTATGTCGTGTTTTTTTTTTTTTTTTTTTTTTTTTTTTTTTTTTTTTTTTTTATTTTAAATTCTTGAATGTAAAGGTTTCATCCAATAGTACATTTTTTTATTACTATAGCCTAATTTCCGCACTAAAAATTTTCATTGTCATTCATAATTTTATCTATCGTATAGTAGTACTTTAAGCTAAAAATTGTTTTATTCTTAAAATATAAAATGAGGTATCAATTCGAAATTATATTGTTTATATTGCGTTTGAATTCTGCAGTCGGGTCGATTTTCTGAAACTTATTCTTGATTTCGTGGCAAATTAATACTCAATTAAATTAATATGAGTTTTATGTATAATTTGCAGAGTTAATTTAATACTACATGTAAGTATACACTTCACCCGATCTGAACTTTATCCTGCATTTTTTTTTTGTTTGAAAAGTGCGGAGTTGGGATGGGGGAGTTACAATGTTTTTACAATTTTATTTGTAATCTGTTATTTTCCTGGCTAATGACGGTAAACATATCCATATCTATGCATGGGACTAGATTGAAATTCTTAAAAGGTGCCTCATTAGTAGAATGTCAAATACATGGTATATGATTGAACTTTAAATTAAAGTTGCATATCATTTCGACAGTCTGCGCCTATCTTAGTAGGATTAGAAACAGAAAAAGAGGCACATAATCATGTCTTAGGATTATCTTATAAAAGTTAATCTAGTATATGAAAATTGATACTTTTCTTTTCACAAGTAAATTACTTTTTATCAAAAGCGGTAATAAATGATTCTGTTCTTTAAAATTTCTCTCTTTCTTTTTTTCACCTTTGCTATCTTTAATTGATGCAGTTTAATTTCAAACGTTTCCTCCTCTTGGGCAAATAAGACATGTACACAACAAATGACATCTCATTTCTTTAAAGGGCCGCTAATGTAATTTCAAAAGAAAACATTCGGGAGATTGGTTTCTGTAATAAATGATTCCTTATTGTGTCGAATATTGATTTGGCAATGGGCGATCATATTGCCAGATATAAATTCTCAAATGTCCGACATAGAAATAAAGTTGACAGTCACGTATCATGTTTAGCTAATAAAAGCTGAAATTGTTTTTATTATTTTTTTTCTTACATGTACAGTCATTTATTAACAAAAAATCGTTCTTACATAATTCAGAGTTTTCAAAGTTGTTAGAAGAAGTAGTAGAAGAATTTAAAAGAATTTATTATACCTCATTATTACTGTTCTATACAACGCGTTAACTGATTGGTCCAATACATTCACTTGATAGGGTCATAAAACTTCATATTTCCCTGTCGCCGTTGTGCTAAACCACATCTAAAACATTGTACATTTTTCCCCTTTGCAATACGTACCCTGGTATCGCTCGTTAAACTAAAAATTCCGAGAGTTGCAAAATTAATAATATTATAAAGGGTTCATCTGCAAAACAGTGACGAAATTAGCAATTATCTTCTTTCCAATAAGGGTGTTTTGAAAAGGGGGAAAAAAGATACGGAAGACAATTGACTTTTTTAAAAAGTGAATTAGAAAGTGGAGCCTAAATTGAATGTTATTTACAAAGGCTTGGCTTTTTCGGGATAATACCGCAAACGATTCATTTCATTATCATGAGGGAATTACGGACATTTATCCAGCCAATAAAATCCATTTCCCCCGGTGAAACCATCAGGGAATGATTTAATCCTCATATTTCGCAGACGATCATGCACTAAAAATATAATGCATGTTAAGACTTCATGGTTTGTAATATTTTGAGCTGACAGCTTAAATATACAGAGAAATAAATTAAGAAACAGTGCACTCTTTTGTGCGCAATTAATATGTACTTTTTTGTCAATTTTGGTCAATGGGAAGGGGGGGGGGGGAGGGGGAACTATATTTCTCTAATCGCCCATTCCAATTTCCTCTGTCAGATCAACGAGGTACAGATCAGCAATGCAAAGTGGTATGTAAATTCTCGACTCTTTTTTTCCCGCTTAACAGGTGCGCTTATTTTTCATCTTTTCCGTAACGCAGATTTATTCATTGTCTTTTTTGAGCTTGCGATTGATGTTGATTTGGTTGATGATTTTGAAATTTTTTTTTATAACATTTTAAGTGAAACCCCACCCGTGACCACTTGTTAGTTGTTACTAATACATTTCTATCAAAAGATGTCGTCATTTAACGGACCGGAAGTAAATAATTTCTTCCCAGTCTAATTTATCGGTATATATTGTTTCTTTTGTTTCATACATATATTTTTAAGAGTAAGTATACTATTGTCGATGTGTTTATTGTTTTTCTTTAATATTGAGATATGCTCTTGGAGGTAAAGTCGGTTGGGTGGGGGGTCCACAGTAACTGTATTTTATTCATAAACAAAATTCAAGCTCAATTTCAAGCTTTCATTGGAACAAATTAAACAAAATAGAATCAAAAGTAATTGGTATCAGAGAAAAAACTTTCATTATTATTTCATTTAAAAAAAACAATACTTCGTATTTTGAAATTCACCAGCACTTTCGCGCAGTTGCTTTATGCTTTCCAAGATCAAGAAATTGCGCTTTTATTATACTCACAATGTCCGCTATTGTATTGTGATTATTTATACACAAATGTCCCCTATTGTTTTGTGATAATTTTTACTCTAATTTCCTCCAATGGTTTTAGAATAATTTATAAACACGTCCCTTCTTGAATTATGATCAGGTACACATACATGTACGTTATGATTCGCAATGATTTATAAAAAAAAAAAAATCTATTGTATTGTAATGGTTTATACAGGAATGTCCCCTTTTGTGTTGTGATTTTTTTATACCCACAATGTCCCCTATTGTATTGTGATTTTTTATACACAAATGTCCCCTATTGTTTTGTGATTTTTTATAAACAAATGTCCCCTATTGTATTGTGATTTTTTATACACAAATGTCCCCTATTGTATTGTAATTTTTTATACACAAATGTCCCCTATTGCATAGTGATTTTTTATACACATATATATGTCCCCTATTGTATTGTAGTTTTTATACACAAATGCCCTCCCCCCATTGTATTGTGATAATTCAAACACACAGTTCCCTATTATATCGCTTTGATTAAGGCATTTTTTTAATTGTTTCCTAAGATTTATACACAAATGTTTTCTGTTGTTTTGTTATAAATTACAAAGATCTCTCTACTGAATTGGGATAATTTATCCACAAATGTCCCTATAGCTTACTAATATGCTTTATCCATTTGTTCTCTAGTTTACTGCTATACTTACATGTAATACATAAAATTCCCTACTGTTTTGCGATAATTTTTTACAATAATTCCTCTACAGTAACTGTATTGTACTAATGTAATACAAATATATACATGTGTATAATCCCTTATTGTATAGTAATAAGTAATACACAAAATGTCCCCTGAAATGTATCCTGATAATTCAAATATACTTTCCCCGGTTGTATTCTGATAAACGTTCCACTCTTGGTTATATTTAGGGAACGAGTTTCCTACTGTATCGGAGATACAGGGCGGGGCTTTAAACTAGTAGGAAACGTATTCCAAATGATTTGTGTCATGACCTTTCTTACGAACTCACTTATTTACATGCGTATTTTGGTCTCAACCAATCAAATGATTTTGCAGAAAATTGGTTTAGTACCCCATTTTCAACAGTTGCAACTGAAATGCCGAGTGAACGGGAAGTGCAGGAATCTTCAATTTAAAAAAATTATAATTATTAGATGTGTATGTAATTTATTACAGATTCCCTATTAATCAAACAAACACAGATATTATTTTGCTTGTTTAATGTGGCGCTTCTGGCCGCGGTGATCAATTTGCTGGGGCTACCACAGGGCTGCCCCACAATCAACGATCAATACAACAAATGTGACGCCCCAAATCGGGCGGATCATGCACTGGGTAGGTCACAAGTGCATGAACGTCACCAATTCAATTATAAATCAAGTTCAATCAATAAATCAATAATCAATCAAGTTCAATCAATCAATCATCATTCAATCAATCAATTCAATATCAATCAAGTCAACTGCTTGTCAATTACAAGCCAATGCACAAATTCAAATCCTGAATTTCAATTTACATGTGCAATAGGATAAACAATGGAATGAGCGTAAGAATATGTGTTGCACTCCTCCAGTTGCGTTGAGGTGCGACGGAATACGCAAACACACAGAATTACCACCGCGACATCGGTTGAAATGGACGCTGTATCAAGCAGGCAGTCATCACGGAATACGTAAACACACAGAATTCACCACCTTGACATAGGCTGATGTGGACGCTGGACCAATCAGGCTGTATTTACGGAATGAGCAAACACACAAAATTCACCATCGGCACATCGGCTGATGTAGGTGCTGGACCAAGCAAGCCGTCCCTACGTACATATAATATCCGAACACACATAATCCACCACCGCGACATAGGCTGTTGTGGAAGCTGGGCGAAGCAGGCAGTCTTCAGCTACAATGACATAACAAAAAGCAGCAGTATTTGTTCTAAAAACAAGAGGAGGGTGGGTGGGTAAAATTTAAAACATTGCCACAATTTAACTCCCAAAAATTTTCCATGACCTTACCGTTTAATTGATTCTTCGAGAAAGGAGGTAGAAAAGAACTTATTATTAGACTATATACAAATGGACCTAAATTATCCGGAATGATAGCTTGTGACTAAGGGTGAAAATTTATATTTATTCGAATGTACGTAACTTATCCGGAATAGATAAATATTACTAGGGTTACTGAAATAAACTCACTTATCGGAGACCAGGCTCGTATAAGTGGTAGTATTTTCCGCAAAATTTAATTTATATTTGATTACGTAGGTTTCCACTCTCTATTTAGCTCTTACCAACACTTTTTTATCATTTAAACTTCAAGTGTGCAAAACATTTTGATCCATCTTAAGAATTATTTGGGAATGTTATAGGGGGCATATTTTCATGTCACAAAACATGTTCTACATAGATTACGAACAATTTCTAAATCGAGACAACTTATTGACTAACACGTTGATGAAAGAATATCAACAGTCTCGTTTGAAGTCATCATTTCACAAGTTCTATGGTCGATAAAATGACTTTGTCAGTAAATATAATCTATCATTAAGTCGAATGCTGACTGACGTTTTGCAAACTAATTGTTATGCCATTATTTACTCATTTAATTGTCAACGGATTTTTCCGTTTTCCCGATCATGACAAGGAGCACACGGCGGGTGTCATAAAAACGTAGGTAGATATGAGGCCTTAAAGAAACTCTGATTTCATTGTACATCTGAATACCAATGGCGGCTCGATATTGTTGGATAGTATTACCTATCATGAGTTAAAAAGAAATATGTGACCTTCATAAAAAATAAGCAAGTGAGCCGCGGGAAAAAAAAAGTTGTGAATACAAGCACATAGTTTGGTTGAAGTAGATAACAAGACTGTGAACATCTGATTAAAAAAAAAAAGAAAGAAAGAAAGAAAGAAAAAAAAACAGCAAAACTGAAAAAAGAAAACAAATTGACAAAAAATAGAACAGATACCATAAAGGTAGCATAAGGGATTCAGTCAAAACTGATATACTGTATATATATAAAAAGACGATTGATCACTATGAGAACAACTAGTTTTAATGCTACAGTAAAGAAGCCTGTCCATAATTTTTGCTTTCTAACAGTAATATATCTTAAATACCTCAATACAGGGGGCGGACCTTTTATTATACTGCGTTTTAATGTCCACCTTGCCTCTTTCTCTTATTTTTATGCTACTAAAATAAACCCTTTCCACAATTTTCGCTTTGTAACAGTAAGATACCTGAAATACAGAGGGAGGACCTTTCTTTAATTAATTTAATCAGTATTTTATTATGTAAAGTCAGTTAACATAATTGGATTGGACATCAGGCATGGCCTATATAAGTCCTCTCCAAGAAGGTCCTTGGACCTTTCTTTATGCCGCGTTTTAAGGCCCGCCCTCCCACTTTCTGCAGCTTTTATGCTACTATCGTAAATAAACCATGTCTGAAATGTTTGCTCTGTCAAATGTAGATAGTTGAAATTCAGAAGACGAAACTTTTATATGGGATGGGTTAAGGTCCGCTTGTCACTTTCTATTATTTGTATGCTACGAAAATAAACCCTGTTCAACATTTTTAAGATATCTGAAATACAGAGGGCAGACCTTTTATTATTGCTGTGTTTTAAGGTCCGTCCTGCCATTTTGACTTATTATGTTAAGGAATCAAACCCTGTCAAAAATTATCGCTTTGTTATAGTAAGATATCTGAAATAAAAAGGGCGGACCTTTTATTATACTGCGTCAAAGGTCCGCACTACCCCTTTCTCTAGTTTTTATGCTACAAAAAAAAAACCCTGTCCAAAATTTTCGCTTTCTTATTATTTATATTGTCAGATAAATAATTGTCGACAGCCAGATAAATATTTGGCGGTCGCCATATAATTTTCAGGTGGCCGCCAGATAAGTTATCTGGCGGCCGCCAGAAAAATATTTTTCTACCTGGCACCTACCGGCTTCCGTATGTTTCGAATATTACCTAAAAAAAATTTTGAATAATGATTATATGAATATTTTCGGTATTGGCTGGTGAAATTTCCGAAAGTACAATGCATCTCAGGCGAGGAGGAGGGGGAGGGGGCTAAATCAGTTTTATAAGTGGAAAAACATATGAATTAAACATTTTTCCTCCGGATAACCGTGACTTGCCAATGTCCATAAATGACTAAAATAAATTATCAGCCATGCCAAGAAAAAGAACGCATTATAGTTTTAGAGCGAACTCAATAAAAGCAGAATTAGCGTTAATTTGTGATTTTTCCCCCAGGGAGATGTGCGCGAGGCAATTAATGTCAGCAGTTTTGAGGGAAGGATCTTAAGTATTACTGGTTTTAAATTAAAGCTAGAATACTTATTATTTAGAAGCCTTTGCAACTTTTCCCCGTTTTTCTTTCTTTCTTTTTTTTTTCTTTTTTTTTTTTTGAGGGGGGGGGGTCCATGCAAATCATATGCGGTTAAAAAAGTAAAATAGAAGAAAAAGAATGTGAAATAAATTATAGTAAACTAATTAATTGTTCAGTAAAAATTAGACGCCTTTCAAATTTTTCAGTGTTTCCATATCAAAATATTTTTTCCCTAGTGTAAATTAACATCGGGCACGATGAACTTGGTCGTTGTGGAAGTCTCGCGCCTTATTAAGGTATCATACCGGTAATTGACCAATGAAAATGAACTTAATCAATTGTAGTTCCATACATATAAAATTATTATTTTTTCCTTTTGAATTTTTTTTTATTTCCTTCCAGTCTATTTTTACAATTTTGGTATTTGTGTATAGTGCATTTTACATATTTTGTAAATAAATAAAGGTTTTCGACAGGAACTATTTATTTCAGGGCATAGGAGGCTACTTCCTAGGGTAGAAGTTTATTTTTCTTTTACTAAGAAAACGGAAAACTTAGGATCCACCCCATCAAATCTGCTGCCGTTAATTGTCTCGCCAGCGTTAGGGGGATATGGGTGATTTACATCAATTACACTTTTATTGACTCCATCGCTGGGGAATAATGGACGGAATTTCTTGGCATGGCTTATTGAGAGACGAATATTTTTAATTGATCTGAAATTAGACTGAAACGTTATAAGAAAGAATTAAATCCAAACCATTATGGTCTCCGACGATGCATTACATGGAAAACTCTTTACATAACGCAAAATTGAATTTTATTTTAAAATACAGTTTTGTTGTGACAATGCGTGAGGACTAATTTCTTTTAAATATAAAAATGTACGTCACACCTGAAGGAGGGGTGCACAAAATGTATGCTTAAAAGAGAAAGTAGCAGAAATCACCCCCCCCCCCCATGATTGGTCTCTAAATTTTATGTTTCATCATGAACACCTTTATCCTCTGCGGAAATCTTCATCCTGATAAATTGTATGTATCTATTCATTAAAAAATATGGACCTTAACCACACTGCAAATTCCGAATTCACTTCTTGTGGTAATGCACTATTATCTGCGTAGGGGAAATAAATAAGTGCAATCAAATTTTAATTTTGTCTTAACTTAAGCAAAATTGTAATCTATAATCAAGCAGGAATAAACACACGGGTATTTTTTTTCAAAAAAATTAATCCTTCTTTTCCTAAGAATAGGTATTTATTTATCATGGAGAATATAATGACTGGCTAATGGTCAAAAACTTTCCTTCATTTGCAAGTCATGTACCATGATAAAAGTTTGTGGATTCTGGGATTGCTTTAATAAGGAAACAGTAAAGACGGAGTAAAGATGATTGCTCTGTGAGCTTGCTTTCCACTGCAAGGATGAGCGCTTTGTCTAAGAAAGTTGCATATTCAGCAGATACGTGAAGGAAGGAGTGGGAAGGGGGTCTTTTCGTTAATGAAAAAACGGAGTTCAGTGCCGAAATGATCACTGGATAAAAATTATATTACAGCGATAGGTATTATTTGCGTTAATAATGTAGTGTTTCAGCAAATCTTGTGTATCTGCTTCTTGTGATAAGTGTAGTGGCGGCTGGAGAGGATGATTTCTTTATTAAGTTCTTCGGGTCATTTGTGCGAGGAAAGGTGCATCGAAACTGCTCCTCCAAACTGTTCCAAAAAGGAAGAAATTCCGGAACATAATTATCATTTGGGAAAAATCACCAGGACTGAAAGTATTTTAGGCGAACGGCTTGATTTAATTTATATGTGGTTTATTATATTGATTAACCTCTCTCTCTCTCTCTCTCTCTCTCTCTCTCTCTCTCTCTCTCTCTCTCTCTCTCTCTCTCTCAAGGGCGGGGATCATTTATTATAAATATTTATGTTTTCTCTGAAATTGTTCAATTACCGATCATAAAATCGTAGAATAAAACTTCTGAAACAGAGAAAAAAATACAAACAAAGAATTAAATCTGAACTGTGTAACTTTTTTTAAAGGGGATCGGGGGAGGGGGCATAAAGGCCTCTAGTATTAGATGAATCTGAGTTTTCCGCCGAGATTTTATAACTATACATCATAAAAAAGCGCAATAAAATGTAACCAACAAGAAAAATAAATTTAGAAATAAGCTTAAAAAAAGAAAAAACAAATAAATTTTAAGAAAGACACAAAACAAAATAATATCTCTCGTCTGGGCTCTCATTTTTGTGTGCGTGTGTGTGTGTGGGGGGGTGGGGGGGTGGGGGGGGGGGAGGTAGTGTTAATATATAAACCTGGATTTTCTTCTGAAATGCTAAAATCATCAATCATAAAAATATCAAGGTAATTAAAACAACTACATTTGTAATGTCATCTGTAGTCCATGCAGTTTTTACACCACAAGCATGGAAATGTGAAAACAAAATAAACGGCACTGCTACAAGCAACTAAATAAGGAGTAGAATTCCTGCTCTAGAGATATATTGTA
The DNA here is from genome assembly GCF_033153115.1 of Saccostrea echinata. Classification (NCBI taxonomy): domain Eukaryota; kingdom Metazoa; phylum Mollusca; class Bivalvia; order Ostreida; family Ostreidae; genus Saccostrea; species Saccostrea echinata. Next base: position 3,353,353 of record NW_026889807.1, on the reverse strand, counting down.
CAAACTATCTTTAATTTTATGTGTTTAAATCAAGATTAAAACCTTTTGCACTACCCGGACCTTTAAATAGGCAGACCTTTTCTTATACGGGCTGGATCTTTTCTTATAAAAGGCGGACCTTATATGTTATCGTATTAGCCCCCCCCCCCCCCCCGACCTTTGAACGAGGCGGACCAAATATCATGCGACACCGGTCTGCAGGGGGTGCTTACTCCTCCATGGCACTGTGAACTCGAGTGTTTTAACCGCGTTTGCCCTGCTCACGATTTGTACGGTTTCAAAAAGGGACTCCCCATCTTAATTGATAAAAAAAAAAAAATCTACTATACTATAAACATAACATGTTTATAGTATAGTAGATATATATTTTTAAACAATTAGGCTGGGGAGTGCCTATGGGTTTCAATGGACTTTTGAGGCTTATTACTGTTCCATATTTGATTTAAAATATAAAACATTAAAGTACCTATGAAGACAAGAATCCTAATCAGTGAAGAGAACAGTGGTAATTAATGAATAAAAGGCACAAAAGGGAGTATTTTGCATTCTTTTTTGAAAATGTCCCCGATTAGATACAATGAATCAAGTACTGGTGTGTGAATATTAATGAGTGTGGAATAGGTCCCCGTTTGTGCTGTAAAAAGTACTTGGCTTAAAATTAAAGATATTGACATATTCTCATTATATTCGGCATCAGAGTTATAGGAGGACTAATATTTTTGGTCAAAAGTCAATGAAATAATAAAATTAAAGAAGTCCCCACTTTGACAGTCTTTAACCCCTGTCCCCGTTTGACACCTTTCACATGTATGTCACACACACACACACACACACACACACACACACACACACACACACAAAATTGAAACAATTGTTGCATCCTTTTCTTGATTCTAGTGCTATGTATTTACAAATAATCTTTAATCAAATTGGCTCATTTATCAGTAAACACTTGCTAGAAGCATGATCTAATTCTTTTGATATTTTCCAGTGCATGAAAACCAAAAGCCGTATACAAAGACTGAGAGACCTTCACGGTAAGCACAATTTAAGATTTTGTATATCTTGTTAGGTTCAAATGAAACAGAATACAAAGTAAGTCTTTCAACAGTCATAACCACAGGATAAAACTGCACCTTTCTGTCAACTGAATGATCACTGAAAGGTCTAGGATGGTGACAGAACAATACCATTTATCACCTTTTAGTAAACTTTCAGTTATCTTTTAGTGAACTGAATGGCAGAGATTCATCCCGTGAACCTACATTTACTTCGTCGCCAAGACGGTCGATGGTCTAGTAGCCGCTCCATTCTGTCCGTCAGTCCGTCAAACTGAATAGGCCATCTCCTATCTGTCTAGTTGCTTAAACACGTTTTTTTTTTTTATTTATTTTAATCCGTATATTAGGAGGCAGTTCAATATTTTTCATTTCATTTCTTTCTTTCTTTTTTTTGTAATGTGTAACTTCTAGTTCTTTCTTAAGATATTCAGGGAAACATGTGAGAAATACTATACCGTGGAATCTTTTCAATCTTTTAATAGAAGTGAATGTTCTTTGAATTTCAACTCTTTACTGTTTTGCTATGTTGTTATTTCATGGCCGTAGCCTGTAGTTTAAAAAGTGGTATCTATTGTTGGTGTTGATGTAAACTGATAAATTTATCTATTCCAGAAAATTAAATTCTTAGAAAATAAGTTTTTTTCTAAAAACATGTACTGCTTCCCTTGAGACAAATTTCCCGATCATGACAAGGAGCACACGGCGGGGTGTGACCGGTCGGCAGAGGATGCTCATTCTTCCATGGCACCTGATACCACCTCTGATTTTGTAGATTTCCGTGTTTGCTCTGCCTTTATTTTGTAATGTTAAATGGACTTTTGAATACTGTTCGTTATTTCCACATATTTCATGATATAACTGCATACCTATACTGTTCATTCACTGAGTAAACAGATTTAAGTATTCCCATTGTTAATAATTGGTGTTTTTTTTTTACGTTATATTTCTTGAATATAATTTAGGTTCTGCTAGTTATTTGAACAGTAATAGCATCCAATAGTAATATATCTGAAGGAACATCAAAATCTTAAAATGTATTCTTGTTGTATTTGATTCTAAGAGAATTCCCATTTCTTTGTGATTATCCTTTAAAATGTTTGCAACTATTAGCAAGTGTTTAAGATCAGGCATACACATATCTTTAAATCCTCATACTGTAGCAAATTTTAGTAACTGTCAGACTTTACTAATGAGTTCAGAAAACTTCATAGATTACATGCAACAAATTACAACACACTTGACAAATATCGATGTATGTTTATTCCACTGAGTGAATAGATAAAACTCTCTCTCTCTCTCTCCCAATCAAAAGATTGATCGATGAACATAGATACAGAGATGTTAACAGAATAAACCACTATTTGTGAAAGCACAGGTATGTGTTTCAATAAAAATAACGATGCTTGCAGTTTCTTTTACCAATTCAAAGATATTACAGAAATTTTGACTCCTTAGTTCTCACCTACACAGCTCTTAGGGTTTTACTTACTTACTGCTTTTTATACCTTGCATCATTTTTAACATTAGTCTCATCCATAAAAGTGAATCATTTTGAAAGTAAGAAATATTACTTTTTTGTGCAGTTGTCAAAATCCTTCAGGAACCAAGCTGAAGTTCTCTTTGCAGTTATAAACCACAACAAAATATTTCTCCCCTTTTCCAGGTGTTTGACATGCATGATTATTTTTTAGTTTTTCTTTAAGCATTTCATACAAGTTAAAACACGTACAATTAAGATGTATATCAAAACATTTAAAAAATATTTATAAATTTCTGATTTTAATTTTGTAACCGAGGGGATTAATTAAATTGGTCAATAAATAGGGCTGACGGCCGGCGTGACTGGTAAACAAGGGACGCTTACTCTTCCTTGGCACCTAATCCAAGCTTTGGAATTTCAGGAAAATTGTGTTTTATGCCCTGTTCACATATTCATATCGTTTGTACATTATTTTTTCACGTCGATCACTATTATCTTCAATTTCTTTTGAAACATTTATTATTTTTCTTCTTTCAGTGCCATATGGAAGTGTAGAATAGCCGGAGGAATAGCTGGAGGGTTTTTTAGGCCTTGGAAATAATCCGAACTTTCAATCTGCCACGTTAATTTCCTGGATCTGAAGAAAATTATAATGACAATGCCTAAGTAATAAAAAAAAAAAGCAAAGAGGAAAATTAAATAATTGGAAAATTTACATGATGACATGTATTTTTGATCTGATATTATGAATTATCATTTATTATTGCCAAATGTATATTTAATTTTTGTGATTGGTTTGAATGAGAAATATCAGCAATATGATTTTTTTTTCAGGAGAAGAGGATGCACAACTACTCAAAGCGTATACAGGGAGTTTTGTCAGGATGATGTCTTGAGAGACTGCTTTCCTCTGATATATCATCTGTATTACCTGGCTTTGATTATTCCATCGTCAACAGCTGTGGTAGAAAGGGGATTTTCGCTTTTGTCAAATATTATCACCAAAAAAAGAAACAGGCTCACTGAATAAAACACAGATGCATTAATGAGGATTTGTCACCGGAACAAAGAGTTATGCGATGAAAATTTAGAGAAACTTGTTGACAACTCCAAAGGACTAAGAAAAAGAAAATTACAAATGTAGAATTGTGTGTGATGAAAATTTTTTATAGCAAATTTATTAAATAGTTATAAAATCTCTTGTACATATTATATATTACACTTAATAAAGTTTAAAAACAATATCATTGATTTTTCCCAATTTGGTGAAAATGTCGATGTTTTTTCCCAAATGTAAAGGTCCAGGCCCCATTTGAAAACTGTAGAAACATCACTGTATAGAAAGACCGATGTATATGACTACGCTTGCGTCTCTCTGTTAAAATGTTCCATCACATTTACATCGCTACAGTGTGAGCTTAAAAGTTGTCATTTGCTACCATTTGGAAAGGCCGTGCCTAGATTTCTATTCCAGTATTCTTCTCGTTGTCTACGGAAATTGCTTAAACATTTTTTTAGTATTTTGAAAAGAGGGGGTTGTACATCTGTTTCTTGAACTATCTGCTTTCTTTATTCATGCTGTTTTCATATCTGTTTTCTTCATTTATGACGTTTGTAAATTTGTTTTGGTAATTTACAATGAAACAGACTGTTTAGTTGTGGACTGATACGACAAATTATTGACAAACTGGATTTTAAAAAAATAAAAATCGTTTGTCAAATTTGTAATAACATCTTTTCTATTTGTTTTTATTGTACAACATGTGTGATTGAATCGTGTTTCTATTATAGAAGCTATCGTTCCTATGCTTGCCATCCACTCTCAAGCAGAAAGTGCATGATGCGTTATCTATACATCTGCTTAATGGTAAGTAAACTTATTTAATGTACGTTTCTTCATTAAATCAATTACCTGGTTATCTTACAAATATAAACATAGTTTCTTTTTAATTAAACTAAATTTTAATTACTTTCGTGTATTTCAATTGGAAAGCATCAATGAAATCTTTATATCATGCAAACAGGCAATAATCAGGTATAATTCATCAATAATTGCATGCATCATTCAAGTAGTTATATTGATTGCGCCCATGAGAAAAGGGTGCTTATGGCATTTTTAGTAAAACAGAGAAATAACGTCATAAAGATGTGACGTTGCAGAGTGACGGTGAACGGCAGAAGGATAAAACGTACGCTCAACTACATTGTAGGACCTTAGGTCACCGGCTCAGTTCACAACTATCAAACCTGTTTACTCCGCGACAAAATGTAGTGCATTGCAACCGTAAAGTAAAAATAGAATAAATCGCACTACTGTGAAGCCTTTACAGTGTAAAACAACAAACAGAAAATCTATTTTTGTCAAAGGAATAATCATCTGATATGAGAAAGGATACAGGGGGGAGCAACATTGACTGCAATATATTATAGAATATATTATTAAGTTATACAGCAATGGATTACGTAGGGTGACCTGTGGTCTCCCTAATGATATTATTATTCCATGTAAGGCAACAGTATCTACTTAACACAGCATCTAACCTCTGATCTCCTTATTAATATATCAGGGTAGGCGACCTCCTGTCTCTGCATTCGCAGATCTAACAGGCAAGGGGGGGGGGGAGATACATTGTAGGTCTTGCCCCCCACCCCGCTCGAACTCTTCACTGATCCTTAAAGATAATGAAATAATTATTTGGTAATAAATTATACTAGGTGTCCTTTGGTCTCCCTTTTGAGGTCATACCTCAATAGGCGATCTTATCAGTTTAACACTCTAGTAAACCTCTGGTCAATATTAATCTTACAGAGTAGAAGTATGCCCAGTCTTGCAAGGATGGAGGCTGAAGTTCTCCTCCCCTTTCCCTGGAATTTACACTTATCAAATTCATAAACGAATCAAAACTACTAGTATATTTTCCAAAATAATAAACTTAAAAAACATGGACCCATTGTCAATTGCTTGTGGGATATATATACTGTATATGAAGGAAAAGTTGTCTAATGTCATCCCCCATCCAATTACATAAATTTAGAGAATAAATTTGGAGAAATTGTGAAATGGTTTGCTTGTAAAAAAAAAATCAGAATCTCAATTTTTGTTTGCAGTGAATTTGAAAAATAATTCTTCACATGCCACATTTTTTTAAATTGTCTTCTTATAACTTCAAGTGACCTCATGTTTTCCTAATAATGAACAATATAAGATTACCTCTGGTCTACTGATTCATATACCACTTCGTCTGACCTCTGATATCCTTATTGATGTACAATATAAGACAAACTCATGTTTCCATATTCTTTATGTGGGGAGCAGAGGAAACATAAAGTTTATATGAATAGGGAGACCATAGGTCACCTTAAATTGTACATCATTAGGAGGACCAAAGATCACATTGTATTGTACATCAAAAGTAAGACAAAAGGTCGCCTTATATCCTACATCTTTAGGGAGACCAGAGGACACTTAGTATTGTACATCAATAGGGAAACCAGGAATCATTTGTACATCAATAGGGAGACCAAAGGTCCCCTTATATCCTACATCAGTAGGGAGACCAGAGGACACTTTACATATTACATCAATAGGGAGACCAGCGGTCCCCTATATCCTACATCAACAGGGAGACCAGAGGTCCTCTTATATCTTACATCCATAGGGAGACCAGAAGACACCTTATATTGTACATCAAAAGGGAGACGAGAGATCTCTTATATTGTACATCAATAGGGAAACCAAAGATCCCCTTATATCCTACATCAGTAGGGAGACCAAAGGATACCTATATTTAACATCAATAGGGAGACCAGAGGTCACCTTATATTGTACATTAGTAGAGAGATCAGAAGTCACATTATATTGTACATGGATACGGGGTCCCCTTATTTTATTAATCATTGGGGTGACCATATTTCATAGAAAAGTGTTTATAAATACGGAGACCAGATCGCATCTTATGTTGTACATTATTCAAAAGACCAGAGATCACATAAAGTTGTGTATAAATATGAAGACCAGAGGACACCCTATATTGTTCATCATTTGCCGACCACTGGTCACATAAGGCTGTGTATAATATGAATACGGAGACCAGAGGTCCCCATATGGTGTACTTCATTAGGGTGACCAGAGGTCCCTTTATATTGTACATCAATAGGGAGACTAGAGTTCACCTTATATTGTACATAAATACAGAGACCAGAGGACACCTTATATTGTAAAGAATTACGGAGACCAGAGGTAACTTATTTTGTACATCGATAGGGAGACCAGAGGACACCTTATATTGTACATAATTAGGGGGACCAGAGGTCACCTTATATTGTACATCAATAGGGAGACAAGAGGACACTGTATATTGTACATAATTAGGGAGACAAGAGGGAACCTATTTTGTACATCATTAGGAAGACCAGAGGTCCCAATATATCCTACATCAGTAGGGAGACCAGAAGACACCTTATATTGTGCATCAATAGGGAAACCAGAGATCACTTATATTGTACATCAACAGGGAGACCAAGGTCCCCTTATATCCTACATCAGTAGGAGGAACAGAGGACACCTTATATTGTACATCAGTAGGGAAACCAGAGGACACCTTATATTTGACATCAATAGGGAGACCAGAGGTCACCTTATATTGTACATTAGTAGGGAGACCACAGGTCCCCTTATATCCTACACCAGTAGGGAGACCAGAAGACACCTTATATTGTACATCAATAGGGAAACCAGAGATCACTTATATTGTACATCAATAGGGAGACCAAAGGTCCCCTTAGATCATCATTAGTTGGGAGACCAGAGGACACCTTATATTGTACATCAATATGGAAACCAGAGGACATCTCCTATTTTACATAAATAGGGAGACCGGAAGTCACCTTTAATTGTACATTAGTAGGGAGACCAGAAGTCACATTATATTGTACATTATTCAGAGACCAGAGGTCACATAAAGTTGTGTATGAATATGAAGACCAGAGAACTTTTTATATCGTTCATCATTTGCAGACCTCTGATCACATAAGGCTGTGTATAATATGAATATGGAGACCAGAGGTCCCCATATGGTGTACTTCATTAGGGTGACCAGAGGTCCCCTTATATTGTACATCCTTAGGAGACCAGAAGTCACCTCATATTTTACATTAATAGGAAAATCAAAGGTCACCTAATATTGTAAATCAATATGGAGGCCAGGGGTCACCTTATATTGTACATCAATAGGGAGACTAGAGGTCACCTTATATAGTACATAAATACGGAGACCAGAGGACACCTTATAGTGTACATGATAAGGGATTCCAAAGGTCACTTTAAATTGTACATCAATAGGGAGACCAGAGGTCACCTAATATTATACATCAATAGGGAGACCAGAGGTCACCTAATATTGTACATCAATAGGGAGACCAGAGGTCACCTTATGTTGTATATCAGTAGGCTTATGTTGTACTTCATTGTGGAGACCAAAGGTTACCTTATGTTGATCATTAGAGAGACCAGAGATCACATAGAGTTTATACAAATGCCAAGACCAGAGGTCCTCTTATATAAAACATAATAAGGGAGACAATGCAGAGGTCACGTAAAGTTGTGAATGAATACGGAGACGAGAGGTCTCCATATATTGTACATTACAGTGTTATAGGGAGACCAAATATTACAAAAAGTTTATATGGATGCAGAGATCAGGCTTCTACGATACTAGACTCTGTTTAACTAAAAGACAACTCAAAAACAAAACAAAGGCAATAATTATGGAAATAAGCTTCTGAACATTTAATCATGTGAAGAAAAAATTACTTCTTTCACTCCATAATTTCTCATATCTTACATAAAGATTGCAACAATTCTTTTATATCGTAACACAAATAAAGATTATGAAATATATGGAGATAACGAACAGTATTCGAGCTTAAAAGTCCATTAAACATTACAAAATAGGAGCGGAGCAAACACGAACCTCCTAAATATCAGAGGTGGGATCAGGTGCCATGGAGGAGTGAGCATCCCATGCCGACCGGTCACACCCGCTGTGTGCTCCTTATCATGTTCGGGAAAAAACGGAAAAATCCGTGGACAACTCAGTGTGTGAATAATGGGCTAACAATCAGTTTGAAAAGAGTCAGTCAGCATTTGACTTAATTGCCAACAAGGTCATTGTATCGACCATAGAACTTACGAAATGATAACCTTAAACGAGACTACTGATATTCTTGCTTCATCAACTTCTTTGTCAATAACTTACCTCGTTTTAAAAATTGTTCATACGTAGAGCATGCTCTTCCGTATTGAATCAACTGAGAAATATCATTATGGAGACCAGAGATCAACTTATAAAGTACATTAATAGGGAAACCAGATTTCAATATAAAGTAATCTCTGGTCTCCCTATTCATTTACAATATACAATATTAGGTGATCTCTGGTCTCCCTAATTATGTACAAAATAAGGTGTCCACTGGTCTCCCTATTGATGTACAATATAAGTTGACCTCTGGTCTCTCTAATTATGTACAATATACAGTGTCCTCTTGTCTCCCTATTGATGTACAATATAAGGTGACCTCTGGTCCCCCTAATTATGTACAATATAAGTTGACCTCTGGTCTCCCTAATTATGTACAATATACAGTGTCCTCTGGTATCCCTATTAATGTACAATATAAGGTGACCTCTGGTCCCCTAATTATGTACAATATAAGGTGACCTCTGGTCTCCCTATCGATGTACAAAATAAGTTACCTCTGGTCTCCCTAATTCTTTACAATATAAGGTGACCTCTAGTCTCCCTTTTGATGTACAAAATAAGTGACCTCTTGTCTCCCTATTGATGAACAATATAAGGTGAACTCTAGTCTCCCTATTGATGTATATAATAAGGAGACCTCTTGTCTCCCTCTTGATGTACAATATACAATATAAGGTGACCTCTTGTCTCCCTATTGATGTACAATATAAGGTGACCTCTGGTCTCTCTTATTATGTACAATATAGGGTGTCCTCTGGTCTCCCTTATTATGTACAATATACGGTGACCTCTGGTCTTCCAATTGATGAACAATATAAGGTAACCTTTGGTGTCCCTATTAATTACAATATAAGGTGTCCTATGGTCTCTATATTGATGTACAAAATAAGTGACCTCTGGTCACCCTATTGATATACAATATAAGGTGACCTCTGGTCTCCCAATTGATATACAATATAATGTGATCTGTGGTCTCCCTAATTACGTAAAATAAAAGGTGACCACTGGTCTCCCTATTGATGTTCAAAATGAGTTACCTCTGGTTTCCCTATTGATGTATAAAAAAAGTGACCTCTGGTCTCCCTAATTCTGTACAATGTAAGGTGTCCCCTGGTCTCCCTATTGATGTACATAACAAGTGACCTCTGTACCATATACAATATAAGGTGATCTTTGGTCTCCCTAATTATGTACAATATAAGGTGATCCCTGGTCTCCCTATTGATAAACAATAAATGGTGATCTCTGGTCTCCCTAATAATGTAAACAATAAGTTGAATACTGGTCTCCCTATTGATGTACAATATAAGGAGTCCTTTGATCTCCGTATTGATCTCCATTATAAGGTAACCTCTGGTCTCCCTAATTATGTACAATATTAGGTGTCTTATTGTTTCCGTATTGATGTACATTATAAGATGGCCTCTGGTCTCCGTTTTGATGTGCAATAGAAGGTGACCTCTGGTCTCCCTAATTATGTATAATATAAGGTTACCACTGGTCTCCCTATTGATGTACTATAAAAGGTGACCTCTGGTCTCTCTATTGGTGTACAATATAATGTGGCCTCTGGTCTCCGTTTCGATGTGCAATAGAAGATGACCTCTGATCTCCCTATTGATGTACAATATAAGGTGACCTCTAGTCTCCGTTTTGATATGAAACATTAGTTTACCACTAGTCTCCACATTGGTGGTATCTGGTGACTGTTTTGCACACTCTTGTCTCCTTATTGATATACAATACCTGATGACCTCCGGTCTCCGCATTGATATGACACATTATTTTATCATTCCATATGCAAGATATTGCTCAAAGCAGGCTTGTGACGATAAATTTGATGTGACCAGGGATGATCCCTCCCATGCATCTGATCCTATCTCAGGAATTTAGGAATCAGTGTTTTATACTGTTTTCAAATTCCTTTGTTAATAGGATTTTTGAGATCGATCTCTGTTTGGTATCTCAACCTTTTTATTTGAATTTGTAGTTGAAAATCAGTTAATTTGAAAACAAATTCAGGATATTAAAACTAAATTCAGACTTAATTTTATTCTCATTTAAAGTTCTTAAAGTCTGTGGATTTTCCTTTTTCCTTTTTCTATAGGAACAGACGTAAGATAGGATAAATTATAGAGTGAAAGAAATATTTTCTTTCTTTTTGCCTTTACTTTTTTTTTCGTTGTCTTTTAGTTAAGCAGAGTTAAGTATCGTAGATGACTGATGATAATACTGAACCATTGACCTAAACTGAACACTTTAGATCTATGACTGAACGAATGGAGAAAAAGTCTCAATTTCCCTGTGTGTAATTTTTAACACAGTAACAAAGACATTGGTTCTCAAACTGCTGATAATGATACATGTATTGTTTGATAAAGTTAACAAGTGAAACATTTGTGAAAGGGGGGGGGGGGGGGACGTCCGACACCCAGCCTTAATTATGACATCAACTTGTTGTCATGTTTTAATGTTTAAAACCATACCTTCACGTCTCTGTTAATATATTAGAAAGATCTATATAAAGTTATAAATATAATTGTATTGGAGTAAGACAGAGAAAACTGTTTTTTTTAAATAAATTCAATCAAAATATAGGGTGACCTGAGGTCACCATATTGATACAGATGAATTTACTTTTGTGCCTTTAATGCCTGAAGAGTTCATGTAATGTTTTATTACTACGCAAAATGACGAACTATTTGCGGGTGACCCGAGGTCCTAGTTGAGCGTACGTTTTATCCTCCTGCCGGTGAACGTCGACGCAGATTTTTTTTAACCACGTGTTTACGTTTTGACGCTTACTTCTGCCGTATATGTGAATATTGATAACAAAAATTAATATTCATTCGTATATCTAATTTGTGTCTGAATCTGTATGTCCACTGGTTTTAATGAAGATATGATAAAATGTTATTCGAGATCGGTTTCTTTACTAGTAGTAGTAAAGATCGAGCTATACATGTAGGAACAGTGTAGTCTCTGATCTATAATTCATTTCTGACAGAAGCTTCAGACAAGGTGATTGACTGGCGTGTTGAACATATGGAATGAATGCGATTTTAATATATATGTGTACCAGTTTGAGGATATCTGCTAAACACGGACATTTATAATATCGCAACAAGGACATTGATCCGCTCCACCATTAATAATAACATGTATTGAACTTCCGGTGCATGTTGCATAAACATTTGTTGTAAATTGTTTTTATGCGATGTATTTGGTCAAAAATTGAAGCTGGACTAACTTCTTACAGAAAAGAAAAGCATAGTTCTTCTGAATGCTTCACAAATCTAGAAAAATACACAAGAAGGACGATAGTAGGCGAGGTACATTGTACAATTTTCTATAAATAAAAACAAGAGAGATAACCCTAGGTACTAGAGAGGTACCAGAGAGGGAATTTCGTTGCAAGTGTAAACACTCTAAACATTTCAACTCTCATGGGTTTGCTCCCGGATTATTTAAAAAAAAAATTCAACAACAGCTCAAAACACGTTTTAGTTGTTTTTAGATTTTTTGAAATAAATATTTTTGCATTGTTTTGGGGGCAAGCCTCTAGAAAAAAAAAAGAAGAAAAAAAAAGAAAATAGCTGGAATTAAAAAGAAGTTTATAATCATTAATTTCAGCATATCTAAAATGTTTACTTTATTTGATTGTTAGTTAGTTTGGTCGTGTGTGTGTGTGAGGGTGTGTGTGTGTGTGTGTGTGTGTGTTTAATTTTGTTTTGACTGAATATTTTTGTTTCTCACATCCACTTTCGATATTTTTTAAAGCATTTAAATGTAACAAAAATACCATACGAAAGAAATTATTACTTTTAAAACAGAATGAACAAGTTCATGTTTTAAAATTGATATGAGAGATCTAGAGAGAGAGAGAGAGAGAGAGAGAGAGAGAGAGAGAGAGAGAAGGGGGTTACATTGGATCCAATTTATTACATGTAATATATGTATTAAGAAATGTGAAACTTTTGTGATAAGATGGATTTTCAAAACAATTTAATTATTAAAAAATGAAATGAAATCCTTGTTTTCTAAACTATGCCTATAAATTTTCAGGAACTCAAAAATTTATTTTTTTGATACTCGTTTAATGCGTTTATATGAAGGTCAAAGGTTTAAGTATCATCTGCATTTTTTTTTCAATGTAGTCAATATGATTTTTGTCATTCATTATATCTATGCAATTTAAAGTCTTTACAGTCATATTATTATGCGTTTTAATAATGATATATAAGCTCAGTTATCGATTTGGAATGATATTGCTTAACTTGCCTTCGAATTATGTAAACTTTTTTTTATTCTTAATTTATATGTAAAATGATGCTTTGGAATTACATGTAGTTTAATTCAGGATTTTTTTGTGCATGTAATAAAATACTACAAATACACTGCACAAAACATGAACATTATGCTTGCAAGGTTTTTTTTTTTTTTAAATTTTGGCGGCAGACATGGGGATGGGGCATTTTGTTTAACCGGGAATCAACTCTGACAGATGTAAAACTTGACAATGCTAAGCATGTCCACGTCTCTGGCATAGGGCCAGAATCAAATTTATTAAAACTTCATTTGGATTGATAACATATTTGTTTAATTTATTAAGCTTTGACATAACTCACATTAGAATTTCATATGAGAAAGAAACTGAAGGGGGAGGGAGTGTTGAAATTCTGAAATTCTTTTTGACACCATATACCTCCATGTACTTCATGTACTGAACAAATCCGTCATTTCAAAACTCGGCCTGTGAGTACATGTAACAGACACACTTAACTGGACATGCACATTATAAGTATGATTTCCAATTTAATATAATTAAACTTTAACTATAAATTACACAGCGTGATTCATTAAAACAATGTGCATATATTTATTTCTAACTTATTTATTTGATACATCTAATTTATTCAAGTAAATGAATAAATCGACAAATTGATTTCATAGTTTAACTAAATTCGGATTAATTCGTTTTAAATGATTATGAAAATGCCTGAAATCAATTACTTTTTTACTTCTCAATCATTTTGAATTCATTTTCGCAAAATGAAATTCAACAGTTATTCTTCCGTGCCGTTTCATTCATTGATAGCAGTCAAGTTCCTACTTCCGGGCATGTGGAACCTGGCCAATGATCGCTGATTGTTTATGAAAATGACATTGTTTATACATGTATTTAAATAAAGAGAGATAAAGGTGCAAAAATAGATTGGAGAATGATTTCCTGTTATTTTTTTTAAACTAACTAGGTGGTTTAAATCGTTGTGTTTGTGTGGAAGGGGGGGGGGGGCGCATTAGGCTTGCTCACCTTCAGAAAGCTTTTGAAAAATGCTATTAGGCTCATATCAACTATAGAAATGTCATAAAACTTTTTAACTCTAACCCCATCCACCACACCCCATCCCTAAATATACATCACCGGAAATCCTGGAATTGCCCCTTAGTTTATTCATGCATGTGAACTGTAACTCATTTAATCAGCCTGTTTAATAAGTAAATAATTAAAAATGTTCAAAGCTGGAATTGAAAAAAAGGGGTATCGTATCAATTAAAATAATGATTATTTTATTACCATATGCAAGACAGAAGTCTTTCCGTGTCTTTGTTTGAAAAGATTTTGTGGAATATTGCTGAACATGCAATGTATCTACAGTGTATCGACTTAATGTCCTTAAAATTGTTGAATATCAGTAAAAAAAAAAATTACATTTCACATTTTCTGTCTTTATCATGTTTATATTTAGAAAAAGAAAAAAAAATAAATTTTACATTACCCGGTAACTTCTAGATTACTATTGTTCCCAATGACATTTTTTTTTTATTTTCACCTTTTGGAAGATATATCAGATTTATACTTATTTCACATTGCCGTAGGAACGGGGGGGGGGGGGCATGACCCCCCAGAAATCTTGCTGAATATAGAATACAGTAGAAAAAATAGCTACAATATGCTTGTGCCCCTTCAATAATAACGCCTGATGACCTGTTTTTTTTTTTTTTTTTTTTTTTTTTTTGTTTTTTGTTTTTTGCTCGTCAAAGAATTTTTGGTAGTTGATAGTCCCCCAGATTTGACAACTCCTAACCTTGTTCTATCAAAATCCCTGAAAAACTCAAAATGTGTAAAAATTGCCATAAGCACCCTTTTCCCATGGGCGCAATCATATATATATATATATATATATATATAGAGAGAGAGAGAGAGAGAGAGAGATATCTTATTGGAAAAAAGGATTATACACTTTCAATGATTCAAGACCGCTGTTCAACCGGTAGAAAAATAAAACTTAACATACACCCAATTGCCATATGCTATGACCTATTTATAAAAAAAATACAACAATAAAGTATATTTTTATTAATTTTTCAGTTCTTGATGCTTCTGCAAAAGACAGAGCCACTGAACATAGTGGAAGTGAAAAATGGACAAGGAAGAATGGTTCTGCAAAGTAAAAAAAAAATGCGTTCAATCTCTCTCTCTCTCTTAACTTTGTTGAAGCTCAATTTAATTATTTTTCAATTAAATCTTAATTTCAAAGTTACATAGTAATGTACGTTCAATTTCAAAGTTACATAGTAATGTACTTTCTTCGTTTTCATTGTCTTTAATTTTATTTTAAAAAAGTAGTAATATTTAATTTCAAAAAGGCATTTGTTAGAGATAAGCTGTTAACAAATTTATGGAGGAGGTCATAATGCTCATGTGGATAAAAACATCAATCAATCAAAACAACTGTGACGTCACACAAAAATGAAAATAAGCGAAATGGAATATAGAAAAAATCAGTATTACCAATAGCGCAAAAAATAATAAGTGTGTTCTGTTCAGAAACTCCCTCACAATAAAGTTAATGTGATCTGTTAAAAAATAATGTTTTTTTTATTATATTCTGAAGCTTAATAAGTTTCACATAAATTTCAAACCCTAACTGATGATTTTAACATGTAGCATTAACATTAGCAGAGATTGTGACGTAGTCAATTGTGTTATGTTACATGAGTCCTGCTTTTCTAAAGAAGACTTCGGTCTACATAAACAAATACTTCATTTTAAGTAAGACATAATGGAGAAGTCTACACCATACAGTGTATATGCAAATTATTGAAGTAACTGTATATCATACCATATGTTGCTATTGTTTATTACATCTTACATGTATAAATACTCTACACACACACACACCCTCACACACACACAAAATTGAAACAATTGTTGCATCCTTTTCTTGATTCTAGTGCTATGTATTTACAAATAATCTTTAATCAAATTGGCTCATTTATCAGTAAACACTTGCTAGAAGCATGATCTAATTCTTTTGATATTTTCCAGTGCATGAAAACCAAGAGTCATATACAAAGACTTTGAGACCTTCACGGTAAGGACAATTTAAGATTTTGTATATCTTGTTAGGTTCAAAAGAAATCGAATACAAAGTAAGTCTTTCAACAGCCATAACCACATGATAAAACTGCACCTTTCTGTCAACTGAATGCTCACTGAAAGGTCTAGGATTGTAACAGAGCAATACCATTCAATCACCTTTCAGTAAACTTTCAGTTAACTTTCAGTGAACTGAAAGGCAGAGATTCATCCCGTGAACCTACATTTACTTCGTCGCCAAGACAGTCGATGGTCTAGTAGCCGCTCCATTCTGTCCGTCAAACTGAATAGGCCATCTCCTATCTGTCTAGTTGCTTAAACACGTTTTTTTTTTTTTTTTAATTTTAATCCGTATATTAGGAGGCAGTTCAATATTTTTCATTTCTTTTCTTTCTTTCTTTTTTTGTAATGTGTAACTTCTAGTTCTTTCTTAAGATATTCAGGGAAACATGTGAGAAATACTATACCGTGGAATCTTTTCAATTTTTTAATAGAAGTGAATGTTCTTTGAATTTCAACTCTTTACTGTTTTGCTAAGTTGTTATTTCATGGCCGTAGCCTGTAGTTTAAAAAGTGGTATCTATTGTTGGTGTTGATGTAAACTGATAAATTTATCTATTCCAGAAAATTAAATTCTTAGAAAATAAGTTTTTTCTAAAAACATGTACTGCTTCCCTTGAGACAAATTTCCCGATCATGACAAGGAGCACACGGCGGGGTGTGACCGGTCGGCAGGAGATGCTCACTCTTCCATGGCACCTGATACAACCTCTGATTTTGTAGATTTCCGTGTTTGCTCTGCCTTTATTTTGTAATGTTAAATGGACTTTTGAATACTGTTCGTTATTTCCACATATTTCATGATATAGCTGCATACCTATACTGTTCATTCACTGAGTAAACAGATTTAAGTATTCCCATTGTTAATAATTGGGTTTTTTTACGTTATATTTCTTGAATATAATTTAGGTTCTGCTAGTTATTTGAACAGTAATAGCATCCAATAGTAATATATTTGAAGGAACATCAAAATCTTAAAATGTATTCTTGTTGTATTTGATTCTAAGAGAATTCCCATTTCTTTGTGATTATCCTTTAAAATGTTTGCAACTATTAGCAAGTGTTTAAGATCAGGCATACACATATCTTTAAATCCTCATACTGTAGCAAATTTTAGTAACTGTCAGACTTTACTAATGAGTTCAGAAAACTTCATAGATTACATGCAACAAATTACAACACACTTGACAAATATCGATGTATGTTTATTCCACTGAGTGAATAGATAAAACTCTCTCTCTCTCTCTCCCGATCAAAAGATTGATCGATGAACATAGATACAGAGATGTTAACAGAATAAACCACTATTTGTGAAAGCACAGGTATGTGTTTCAATAAAAATAACGATTCTTGCAGTTTCTTTTACCAATTCAAAGATATTACAGACATTTTGACTCCTTAGTTCTCACCTACACAGCTCTTAGGGTTTTACTTACTTACTGCTTTTTATACCTTGCATCATTATTAGCATTAGTCTCATCCACAAAAGTGAATCATTTTGAAAGTAAGAAATATTACTTTTTTGTGCAGTTGTCAAAATCCTTCAGGAACCAAGCTGAAGTTCTCTTTGCAGTTATAAACCACAACAAAATATTTCTCCCCTTTTCCAGGTGTTTGACATGCATGATTTTTTTTTAGTTTTTCTTTAAGCATTTCATACAAGTTAAAACACGTACAATTAAGATGTATATCAAAACATTTAAAAAATATTTATAAATTTCTGATTTTAATTTTGTAACCGAGGGGATTAATTAAATTGGTCAATAAATAGGGCTGACGGCCGGCGTGACTGGTAAACAAGGGACGCTTACTCTTCCTTGGCACCTAATCCAAGCTTTGGAATTTCAGGAAAATTGTGTTTTATGCCCTGTTCACATATTCATATCGTTTGTACATTATTTTTTCACGTCGATCACTATTATCTTCAATTTCTTTTGAAACATTTATTATTTTTCTTCTTTCAGTGCCATATGGAAGTGTAGAATAGCCGGAGGAATAGCTGGAGGGTTTTTTAGGCCTTGGAAATAATCCGAACTTTCAATCTGCCACGTTAATTTCCTGGATCTGAAGAAAATTATAATGACAATGCCTAAGTAATAAAAAAGCAACTAAATTATCGAAGAAATTTATAAATCACATTATATATATATATATATATATATATATATATATATATATATATATATATATATATATATATATATATATATATATATATATATATATATATATATATGTATGTATGTATGTATAAAGCACTAAAAACCAACAACACTGTATATCCTAAGTGTCGGATCTACTAAGTAGATACAACGTCACGGATGGAAATTTATATAAAGCACTAAAAATG
The DNA here is from genome assembly GCF_033153115.1 of Saccostrea echinata. Classification (NCBI taxonomy): domain Eukaryota; kingdom Metazoa; phylum Mollusca; class Bivalvia; order Ostreida; family Ostreidae; genus Saccostrea; species Saccostrea echinata. The sequence goes on along the minus strand of NW_026889807.1, from coordinate 3,334,758 downwards.
ACCAACGACACGAACAATAATAACTGTCAAATTTTCGGGACAACCTGTTCCTTCCTCAGGACAAAGAAAAAAGTTAAGAAGTCATAAAAACAAAGGAAATAGAGAAGCAAAAACAACTAGCACTACTACTAAACTACCAAACACTAAATATTTACAAGGTTACATGTTTAATTTGGACTTTATAAACAGTTGTGAACAAAGAAATTCGTGTTATGTTACATGAATTTATGAATTGCGTCCGGTCTATCGGGTGTACTCGGTGAAGACTTCACCTAGTACACCCGATAGACCGGACGCAATTCATAGCGCTCCGAATTTCTTTGTTCACAACTGTTTATAAGGTCCAAATTAAACATGTAACCTTGTAAATATTTAGTGTTTGGTAGTTTAGTAGTAGTGCTAGTTGTTTTTTGTTGAATTGATTATGCAAGGTGAAGCTAGACAAAGTACCTTAAGAGATAATTAAGTGTTCTGCCTTAAAAATTGAAATACGGTAGATATGTTTGATTAAAGTATCAGTTAGCGAGCTTTATGTTCTGATTTTCAGATTATTACAGATCTCACTGTGCTGTCGCAAAAAATTTTAATGTTTGAATTTTAATTTGAATCCTTACTGTGTCGGCGAAATTTAAATGTGTTGAGACCAACACAGGTAAACAGCTCATGTAGAACTCTAGCTGTTACTGAATATTGCCCAAGTACGCTCTCCTGAAACCATTTTTTGACCATGCGTCGTAGGAATATACCTTGTGCATACTTAAGCATGATAAATTCCTTATTCCCCACTATATTCACTTAAAAAATAAGATGTGTTTGTGAAACACTGATGCCCCCGTATGGCAACTCATAACAAAGGTTAAACTTTCTCAAATCCAAATCAAATATGTTGGTATCCAAAGTAAGATTTTGTCTCCAGGAATATACCTGTGAAATATGAAAACCCTAGCAGCAACCATTGAATAGATATAGAAAAGGTTTAAATTTTTCAAAAGTAAGTCAAACATCAAGGTCAAGTTCAAATGGTCAAAAATAATGGTGCCCAAGGAAAGGTCTTCTCACAAGAAATACACATGTGAAATATGAAAGCCCTAGCACCAACCGTTCAAAAGTTATGGCCAAGGTTAAAGTATTCAAAAGTAGGTCAAATTCCAAGGTCAAAGGATCAAAGTTGTTGTTATCCAAAGGAAGGTCTTGTCACAAGGATACATATCACCCCTACTACTGTGTTCGGAACATTTTCTTTTTCGGTGTTCTGCAAATCATAAAATCCGGGGAGTTCCCAGTAGTTCTCGCAGTAGCTCTGGCGAGATCTAGCGAGACTACAACGATATAAGGTGAATTATTCATGGAAATGTGGCTAGGAAGTGACTAGAACGTGGAGACATGGTAAACAGAAAAGTTACGTTGCGTTTCATTTTCCCCCCTTAATAATATCTGTAGAAATGTACTTAGTCTCTCTTGAATTCATTCAAACGTCAATAAGTATTCCTCATGACATTATTTTCTGCACTTATGTATTATAATTTCTTTTTGGACAAACATGCTTGCATGGGAACTGGGACTATATTTTTGGCGTTAGATTAGCAAACGGGATACCAATATAGCTTAATCTGAATGAGCTGAATTGCATTGTGGGTTAGTACGGATACTACGGGAATTTTACGCTTGAAAAATAAAAACAAGGCGATCGGAAAGGCACATAGAACATTTTTTCTATGCATTTGCACGGATTTTATACTATTAACTTCATGCTTACAATTACATACAATTCATTAGTAACATGTTAAATAAAAGTGAAATTCTAGATTTATCCTGTAAGGTGATTTTCGTCTTATTCCTTTGTTGTACTATCGGTGAATACAATTGTCAGGTGGGTTCCCTGACCAAAAAGCACAGATGATCACGGGTACTGTAATTTGAAAAAAAAATTGTTGTACATTTAACTGTAGGGAATAATGCTCGTTTTCCTTAACCTTGAAGCGCTAGTGTTCTGAACGTGTGCAGACTACATTTTTATATGCAATTTCTAGTTAACAACGTAACAACAAATTACAAACGCCCGAATCTTTCATAGTTCCTGCTCTTTGTATTTTTTCATATAAAGAGATTTTTTAATTGGTTTATTTTTTTCAGTCCATTCAATATCGATCGTAGAGTGAGTTGAATCACGTGATCGAAGTAAAATGTAAACATAGGTGTCAAGTTAACGTTGCTATTCACATGCATTCAATGATTGGTCAATTGCTAGTGGTAAGATCCTCTCTGCGTATTAATGGACTTTTGCGAGAAGCGCTGACTTTTACAAACGACGGCTTACTTTTACACTATAACAATATACGGAAGCCCTTTTGCGATATAAATATTAAGCTTAACGTTAATTAAACGATAATAATGGGCCATTTCAAAGCACATATTACGTTGTCTAGGAACGGAATGGCAACCACCCTATTCTCAATCCCCTCTCTTCACACATTGACCAACTCTTGCTTAGTTTTCCTCCCGGGGATGTTTTTCTTCCTTATTTGATTCCACTAGAAAATGAGATTGAAAGGAGATACTACCCCTCACGAATAAGGTAATTTAGGTTATGTAATTCTGCCTCCCATTATCTCTTGCATTGATATACCAGTTAATCATGTTAGTGCCCCTAACACGATATCTATAACCACTATAAGGGTTTTCATGTCTATTATGAATTCCGTACATTAGGCAGGTTTAAATGTCCAGGTAAGCCGTCAACTGTAAAAGTCAGTGCTTCTCGCAAAAGTCCATTAATCACAAAGGCAATATAAGGTAAACAAAGGTTTATCATAAACATTTCTTCTACCGGCGTATCGGGTGATTTTGGAAAAATTAACACCACTAAGCTCCAAATTTCGCCGTAAATTATCACAAAAGCGAAGATTAATTAAGTAGATTATGATTTTTTAAATCCCACCCATTTCTGTTTAAAATCGAGAAAATCTTTCAGAAAGTTTTTAAAAGAAACAGATAATAGCAATTTCCTGTTTACTGCCAATTTTATTTATAAAACTGGTTCTACCCTATAACCTTTGAATGGGTCAACCTACACCACGTGCCTTGAATATAAATTACAATTACATTAGTTATTAGGGGTGCATATGTGAAGTATGAAAGCCCTAGCACCAACTATTCAAAAAGTAATAGCCAAGCTTAAAGTTTGCAAAAGTAGGACAAACTCCAAAGTCAAGGTCAAATGGTCAAAGGTGATGGTATCCAAAGGAAGGACTTGTCACAGGAACAACATATGTGAAGCATGAAAGCCCTAGCACTAACCATTCAAATGTTATGGTCATGGTTAAAGTTTTGCAAATATAGGTCAACTCCAAGGTCAAGGTCAAAGGGTCAAAGTTGATGGTATCCGAAGGAAGGCCTTGCCACATGGATTACACATGTGAAATATGAAAGCCCTATCACCAACTGTTCATAAGTTATGGCCAAGGTTAAGGGTTTTTTTTTTTTAAAGTAGGTCAAACTCCAAGGTCAAGGTCAAAGGGTCAAAGGTGTTGGAATCCGGAGGAAGGTCTTGTTACAAGATATGCACATGTGAAGATTGAAAGTTCTAGCACCAACTATTTAAAAGTTATGGCCAAAGTTAAAGTCTGAAAAAAAAAATAGCAAAAGTGGGTCAAACTCCAAGGTCAAAAGGTCAAATTTTATGGTACCCAAAGAAAGGTCTTGTCAAAAGTAATGTTCAAAATATGTTTTTAGTCTGCTATATGTTCAACATATATTTTAAACATAAGTTCAACATATTTTTTAAACATATGTTCAAAATACTCTCGAAAATTCATATGGTCAACATATGTCCAACGTATGTTCAACATATGAAACTCGAAACATATGTTGAACATACGTTGCAATTTTACCTGTGTAGTGTACATGTAGTCTGCTTGTATGCCAAGTTATATTAAAATCAGACCAAAACTGTAGAAGTAGTGTTTTAAGGAATTTCACAGATATTTCTATTTTTAGTAACCATGGCAACACTGTTCAACGAAATAAAAAAAAAAAAAACAATGCATTAAATCATGTACCTAACTGAAGTCCACTTGTGTGCTAAGTAATATAAAAATCACATCAAAACTGAAGGACGAGTAGCGTTTTAATGGAATTTTACAGAAATTTCTATTTTTAGTAACAATGGCACACCGTTCATCAAAATCAAAAACAATGCACTAAATTATGTACCATTGTACAGTCTACTTGTGTGCCAAGTTATATTGAAATGAGATCAAAACTGGAGGAGTAGCGTTTTAAAGGAATTTCACAGAAATTTTTATTTTTCGTAACCATGTCAACACCGTTCATCGTAATCAAAGCCGATGCACTGAATTATGTATCTTAGTGTACAAGTAGTATGTTTGTAGGTCAAGTAATATTAAAATCAAACCAAAACTATAGGAGAAGTAGCTTTTTGAAGGAATTTCACAGATATTATTTTTTAGTAACCATTTCAACACCGTTCAACGAAATCAAAAAACTGTTAACTAAATTATATATCTAAGTGAGACTCACTTGTGTGCCTTTTAATATTAAATTCAGACCAAAACTGTAGGAGGAGTAGCGTTTAAAAAAAAAAAAAATACAGAAATTTCTATTTTTAGTAACCTTGGCAACACCGTTCAACGAAATCCAAAACTGATGCACTAATCAATGTATCATTGTACAGTCTACTTGTGTGTCAAATGAGACCAAAACTGTAGGAGGAGTAGCGTTAGAAAAGAATTTTAAGGAAATATCTATTTTAGTAACAATGGCAACACCGTTAATCAAAAAAAAAAAAAAAAAAAAAAAAAAAAATATGCACTAAATAATGAACAATTGTACAGTCTACTTGTGTGCCAAGTTAAATTGATATCAAAGGAAAACTGTAGGAGGAGTAGCGTTTTAAAGGAATTTCACATAATTTTCTATTTTTAGTAACCATGGCAATACCGTTCATCGTAATCAAAACCGATGCACTAAATTATATATCTTAATGTACAAGTACTCTGCTTGTATGCCAAGTTATATTAAAATCAAAGCAAAACTGTAGGAAAAAAGTGTTTTTAAGGAATTTCACAGAATTTCTATTTTTAGTAACCATGGCAACGAAATCAGAAAACTATGCACTAAATTGTGTATCTAAGTAAGATTCACTTGTGTGCTAAGTTATATTAAATTCAGACCAAAACTGTAGGAGGAGTAGTGTTAAAAAAAATTACAGAAATTTCTCTTTTTAGTAACAATGGCAACAACGTGAATCGAAATAAAAAAAATGCACTAAATAATGTGCAATTGTACAGTCTACTTGTGTGCCAAGTTATGTTGATATGAAACCAAAAGTGTAGGAGGAGTAGCGTTTTAAAGGAATTTCACAGAATTTTCTATTTTTAGTAACCATGGCAACACCGTTCATCGTAATCAAAACCGATGCACTGAATTATGTATTTTAGTGTACATGTACTCTGCTTGTATGCCAAGTTATATTAAAATCAGACCAAAACTGTAGGAGAAGTGTTTTTAAGGAATTTCACAGAAATTTCTATTTTAGTAACCATTTCAACACCGTTCAACGAAATCAAAAACCAAAGCACTAAATTATATATCTAAGTGAGATTCACTTGTGTGCCATGTTTTATTAAAATCAGACCAAAACTCTAGGAGGAGTAGCGTTTTAAAGGAATTTTACAGAAATTTCTAATTTTTAGTAACAATGGCAACACCGTTAATTGAAATCAAAAAAACAATGCACTAAATAATGTACAATTGTTCAGTCTACTTGTGTGCCAAGTTATATTGAAATGAGACAAAAATTTTAGGAGGAGTAGCGTTTTAAAGGAATTTTGCAGGAATTTCTATTTTTAGTTACCATGGCAACAACGTTCAACGAAATCAAAAACCGATGCACTAAGTTATGTACCAATGTACAGTCTACTTGTGTGCTAGGTTATTTTAAAATCAGACCAAAACTCTAGGAGGATTAGCGTTTTAAAGGATTTTTACAGAAATTTCTATTTTTAGTAACATTGGCAACACCGTTCATTGAAATTAAAAACCGATGAACTAAACTATGTATCATTATACGGTCTACTTATGTACCAAGTTATATTGAAATGAGACCAAAACTGTAGGGGGGGGGGTTAGCGTTTTAAAAGAATTTCACAGAAAATTCCATTTTTAGTAACCATGGGAACACCGTTCCTCGAAATCAAAAAGCGATGCACTAATGTATGTATCTTAGTGTAGTCTACTTGTGTGTGAAGTTATATTAAAATCAGACCAAAACTGTAGGAGGAGTAGCGTTTTGAAAAATTACAGACTGACGGACAGACAGACAGCTAGACAGAGGGACGACGGACACTTTAGTATCGCATAAGCTCTTCTGGTCTCTGACCAGTAGAGCTAAAATCATTGTTGTACATACAGTACCAACCAGACCCAACCTGACACAAAGCAGTCCCAGAGCAGTCCCGGGGACTGCTTTCTGGGACTGCTCTTGGACTGCTAAAGCAGTTCCAGAGCAGTCCCACAGCGGTCCCAGAAAGCAGTCCCAGAGCAGTCCCACAGCGGTCCCAGAAAGCAGTCCCAGCGGTCCCAGAAAGCAGTACCAGCAGTCCCAGTGGGCGGGGTTAATTAATTTAATGGGCGGAGCTTCCTCAGAAATGAGATTACCAATAAACAATGTAACTATAAAAGGCAGTTGAAATTGATGATCCATTTCTTTCTGAGCAGTATCAATTCTCATGCGACAGTCATTTTTGAACTATTAAGAAAACCACACTACGCGTATAGAAGCAAATAATAAATATTGAACAAAGAAGACGTTCACACCTACTAATAACATGAATATTTAAACACAGTTTTGTGGTATATTGATTTTTCACCAAAATAAATCAATTTCTTAATTTACTGTGATTGATATTGGTTTCCATATTTATTTATTTTTATTTTTTATAGAAAATTAAACTTGAGTTATTTATTTTCTATCAAAACAAGCTTTAAATAGATCTTACATTTATAGAGCAAGGCCGATTTCCGTACTATACTCTGAATGCAGTTTTCTTAAGTACTGGAGCTTTTGAAAAATTCTTTGAGCATTATATTTCAGTCATAATTATTTTCACTGACTTGCCAATTTAATTATCGTTAGATTATCTATGTAACAGAAAACAATAATACTTTTATCATATAAACGTTTGAGTGTACATCGGTAAATCAAGCGAATGGAACCCTCAGATTATGTTCAAAATTAATTAATACCGAAATAAATTTTTACACATTTATTGAAACGAAGATTTTTTGCAGTACATAGATTGAAACTAGTGTCATTGTTGACCAGCATGATCAGTGATGTGTAACACTGATATCCAAATAACATGCATTGACTTTCTGCTAATCATGCCCGAAGGCGATTGAAACCTCAGGTGTTGACACCATTTTATACATCTGTATTGCTTTTTATTAATCGGCCAGGAAAACACAAACAAAACAAATAAGAAATAAGTCACAATTACCAATATTTTAAAATGTTTATAAATTTACTCTTTTAATAACTTGTTTATAAATCAAAAACAAATTCAACAATAAATCCCCCAATAATTGTTCACAAATATAATTGTTCAAATGACTGAAGATTGGTAGAATAATTTGATTTCATGGTCATTTAATAAATTATTAGGTTTCATTTGAGGGCGGTAAAAAATAGCATGGACTGCTCTTTTTTAGCATGGTTTTAGCTTTTTCAATTAAAAAAAAAATCCAGTTCAGTACGTCCCTCTGAATATCTTATTGTAATGACAAGTTTGTTTGTTTTTTGCTTGTTTTGTTTCTTTAATAGTGCTAATGCAAACTTTGAGTACGTACCGTAACTTGACAGCATTAATTGATAAAATAGGCCTAGAGATTTTTCTTTTTTCAAACACCCGTATTAAAGTTTTAATTAGCATTAATTAATTAAATAGGCCTAGATATATTTTTTTCAAACACTTGTAAGTTTAATTTAAGGGATAAAAGTCATCTCCTGACTCCCTTTTAACTACTTTCATTTTTTAAAATTAATTCTAGACTACAATTGTGTAAATTTACAGCCCCTGAAGACATTTAGTAATTACATATATACAATGTATCTATCTCTACTTATTAAAATGTTGTAAGAAATCCCAGTTTTTTTTTTTTTATTTTTTATCTTAAACACCTCTCTGCTGAAAATAAACAAAACATCAACAGGGACCCTGCAAATTCAGAATACACAAGGAGCGGAGCTATCATGTCCCTCAGAACCTTTTTCATGCATGAGTGAACAAAGCAGTCCCAGAATGCAGTCCCAGGGACTGCTTGGACTGCTGGGTCTGCTTTCTAGAGCAGTCCCAGAGCAGTCCCACAGCGGTCCCAGAGCAGTCCCACAGCAGTCCCAGGGCGGTCCCAAAGCAGTCACGGGAACTGCTTTCTGGGACTGCTTAGGTGTCAGGTTGCGTCTGGTTGGTACTGGAAAGCATTATATTCGTACGTTCCAATTTCGATAAAAATAAATGGATTAGAATTCTTTGAACGCAGGACGTTGCCAAATAAAAGAGAGGTGTTTGTAAACAGTGAAAGATACTGTTTACGTTATTGATGAGACATTGTTTTTTTTTTCTTTTTTTTTTTTTTTTTGCATAAATTGGATGGTAAGCATTACTGATCTTTTCTAAAAGTAATAATTAATTCAGACATGTACATTTTAATCCAAAAAAAAAAAAAGAAAAAAGAAATTAAAAATTAAATAATTATAAGCAATTTACTAAAGAAGGGAGAATTATTAAACTGTCGGAGAATTTTTCAAATTTGATTACCTAAATAATAGTAAAGAATAAGTCAATGAAGTACCACTAATAGGTCAATAATTGATTTTTAAATGACCACTGAAAGATTTTTGAACAGTCAATGATCGATTGGATTGGCATAGAAAACTGAAAGTTCTGTCTGACGGTAAGTTGATGATAGCTAAGAGGTTACTGAAAACTGCAAGATATTCGAAAGCTCTAAATAATAGGATAAAATACATATTGAAAATTGAAAGGGGCCTCCAATTTACTTCGATATATGGTATTCGAGATATCGATGTTTGAGATTTCACCGTACCTTTAACCGTACCTTCCCTTATGTGATCAAATAGTTACTGTATGTTGCCTTTCAGCTTTGATTGAAAGTTCTCATTTTTGTCGTTTGAAAGGATACATATTACACACATCAGAACGTGTGAAAATGAACCGTCTTTCTTAAACAGTACTTCAGACAGTGGTACGGTACTGTACTATCTGAGGAAGATGGCTGATTTCCACATGTTCTTAGAATTTTAAGGCTAGAAACGTTTATTGATTTTTTTAAATCTGCATTTAGGAGTATAGTTCATGACAAATGATGATTCACACTGAGTGGGTGTTTAACTCTATTTTTTCTAAGATAAATGTGCAGGTTTTCAAATTTTTGCTTTTACCAACATAACCTTTGAAGGAGGACTGTACAGTGTTGGTTATAAACATAAAAGAAATGCATCTGTTATGTGTTGGGGGTCCGTGACAACGTTACAATGCTCTCAAAAATGCTGGAGAGGACTCTAGTGTTTAGAAAATAGAACACCCACAGTCTATAAAGAAGAATGCGAGTTACTACGTGGTTTTCCATGAAGACGGAATACCTTAAAAAAATAAAATTTCTTTTCTAATATGAATTTGTGGCAATTTTTGAAGTTGAGGTAAAATCGCAGCTAGTTTAAGGAGGCCCATGACATATTCGCCTTAATATATTCAGAGAAAATAAACACAATTTTAAAATTTTTTGAACACATTAGTTTTCACGAATGTGAATTGTGGTGTTTGTACTAGTATAGATCGGGTCTCTGCTGAGTTCGGCCAAAGCGACATCACTTTCATCAGCTGTTTGTCATGTAACAGGTTTAAAATTAGAACATATATGTACTACTACAAAGGTCGTAAAAGTTCAACGATACACGGGTATCTCTCCGCTATAAAATTTATTCTGTTTTGTTTGAGACAAATTCCTTGACATCAGAATAGCTGGGAACAACTTTCTCATGCTTGGGAATTGTGTAAAATTTGGCCGTCTTTCTATAAACTCCAGACATTGATGTAATATGCACTTGAATAATGTCACCTTACGGAATAAATAAACAATGCACAGCCAGCTCCAAGAACTTCTTTTATCTTGCTGCGTCGGACGTTATTTTGCAAGGAATAAAAGGGGAGGTGATAGTAAGTAAGTGTACAATCTATTTCAATTGTATACGTAGCTAAAACTGCTATATAATGTAAACACCGTATATTTTATGCGAGCCGTCTCAACATATAGATATACTGATATATCGACGACGTATTATCAATTAACAATACTTCCTTCCATTCACATGTCGACTGGATGTATTCCAGTGAAATTGAAATGAAAGATACCACAGGGTTTCACACATCTGTATCATATTTGGATTTTTTTACCAGAAAAAAGAAATTGTTAATGGTAATCTAAAACACTATGTACAACGTGGTCCGTGTAAGAGGTTAAGTTTGACCGATTAGCCATTGGAAACGCTCTGGTTGAAATCAATGTCTTGTGAGACTTATATTTCCATGATAGCAATTTCTCTGCTAGAAAAAGAGCAGCATTCCATGGTTATTTCAAGCCTTAGATTAGAAACGAAACCATGTGCAACCTACATAAAATTGCACTTACTTGAGTTTTATATGTTTGCAAAAGATATCGTTGGCTCGCGTATATCACAGTGATAAGCATGAGAAATAGTGCAATTGTTTTAATTCAATTCCTGCACTATTGTTTATAAAGTAGAGCTTTACTAGGAAGATCAGGAGCTATTAGTGTAATTTTGAATAATCCTTGAAATATCTTCTTTTTTTTACCTTATGTCAAAATTCTAGACGCGAGCCCATTGCAATTATAATTATCTATCAAAAATACGGGTTTGTAAGAAACGAAAAGAATTCTTTTTGTTAGTTTGTTTTATTTTTATTCATTTTTCGAGGGTTGGTGAGGTGTATTACCTAAATGTAACAAAAAGTCCTCGACACAAAATAAAAGTCTTTAGGCATTTTTTTAGTGAAAAACTATAAAGAAAAAAAACAAGTTCGTTTTCTATTAAATTCTATATACATGTATCGCTTTGGAGTGGACACAACAGTATGAAAAGGTTAAAAGGTTATACATTAGTTGTTATCTATAATGAACTATAGAGAGGCTAACCAATTTAAGGAGATGCCCTTCTCTAATCTTAACCGATTCTATGGTCCCGATGTACGAGGGGTTATCAAAAAGTTCGTGGACTGACGCGATAAAATTAATAATATGTAGTCTTTGCTTACAAAATTTATGCGGAACATAAAACAACAGAAGTTTAAGAAATGTTGAAAATTTTAGCTTGATACGTTGATAATTTGCCAAATTATTCTAAAATTAAAAAGACTTTATGTGATCACCCGGCGCTGTCGCCGTTTAGTGTCATGACGTCCGCTTAACGTCATTGTTTCTTAATGTCCGCTCTCTCTACCTCATACAATTATCTTGATGAGATTACCTGGAGTTAAGTATGGACTTAAACCCGTCTTATTTATATGAATTTATAATGTCATGAGCAGCTGTTTTCAATGCATATAATTTTGTAAATGGATCTTTATATGGGGAAAGATCCTCACCTGATTATGCCAGAATACTTAGCTTGTTGGAGTTCAATTTCTACCACACATGATCAACGTCACTTTTCGATGTGACTGACTTTTGACACCCTGACTACAAATCGACACTAACTGTGCATATTTCATCTCTCTGAATCTTTTTGGGCATTAAAAACAAGTACTCTGGATGCATTTTATTTTTCTGTAGCCAGTTTAAACATTCCTTAGGTCAATACCAGTTTTTCCAGGAGCGAAACTCTATAGAGTGTTTGAAAAAGAAACCCCTCCCCCTTTTTGACGTTATTTTCAAGCCCATAATTGTTTGGACACTCCATATAAAATTTACGATAAAATTTCATAGAAATTACAGAATGGGGTAAAAATTGCAAATTTTACTGAACAAATGTGTCGTACCACATGCCTGAATTAACGAGATTTTTTGATGACAAATACTCATATCTAAAGAGTTTTTCTCAGTTACACTCAGGTAGAAAAAAACGTCATATTAGAGGTTGCGCCGCCTGGACATACGTTTGCTTACAAAAACACTAACAATTTATTAAAAAATAAAAATTATGATTTATGGTTTATTCTGTAGATAGAAAAGATGATGCTAACTAAATGTGTAAAAATTCATTGATGTATCTAAAGCGGTTTTAATTTTATGACGCTAGTCCACGAACTTTTTGATAACCCCTCGTATGTACACATTAGTGATATCTTCAGTAAGAAATATACACGTTACAAAACATTAACTTAAATGTCTCCATCCTGGAGCAGTGGTTAGAACATGTGCTCTAGACCAGCATCGCGGCGTACTGAGTTTGAATCACACTACCAGAAGTGGAGATGGGTCTTTCGGAGGAGACCGTGTAAACTGATGGTCCGTGTAAGACATTAAGTTGGAGAGATTAGCCACTGGAAACCCTCTGATGGAAAACAATGTCTTGTGAGTCTTACATCTTCAATGAGAGCAATTTCTTTGCATACCAAGGTAATTTCAAGGTTAGAAAAGAAATCATGTGCAACCTACAGAAAATCCAACCAACCGATAAAATGGCTCTTACTAGAATTCTCTATATTTGTAAAAGATATCGTTGGCTTGCGTATATCACAGTGATAAGCATGTTGTTTGTCTAATAAGGTGGAACTGACTAAGTAGGTCTAGAATTATTAGCTTGATTTTGAATAGTCCTTGAAGTATCTTTTTTTTTTTTACATTATGTCAAAAATCTTGAGGCGAGCCCATTGCACAGGTGTCTGAGAAAGTAACGAACGACAATTCTTCGACGAAAATTGTAGTCTAACAACCATCAAAATATAAAAGGAAAAACACAGCAGTTCACACAGAGGAATAGATCACTGCTATGTACATGTATTTGGATGTCAGTCCTAGCCTGCTTCTCTGTAAGATTAATGATAAGTTTTGTATGTGTACAAGTAGAAGTACAAGTAGAAATACAAGGAATTCACAAGGTAAATGGAAATACCCAAATTCAAATTTCACTTAACCTCCCATCGCCAAAATTTAAATCAACAACAGAGACTTTTCAACCATAGATATCCGTGTCCTAACATTTCATGAGAATTCCATGTATAAATTACATACGATTAACATTTAAAATATCTGGGAATAAATGTACTTTGTTTTCTATTCAAATGTACGGAATGGTGCATACACGTTTTATTAAACATTATTGTTTCAACATACCTTCAGATCTATTTTCAAAAATAATCATTTGAATTATTTTTTCTATGTTCACGCACTTTTTTATATGTTTTTACATAATATATGAATTATTTGGAAAATCAAGGAAAAATGATTCTATGCTTTTGATGAAATATAAATTTTCATGATAATAGAAATCGGAGACAAAAAGGATGCCCCAAAAATTCCTTTTTCCATGTAATACAATTTTTTAAAAGTTTAACAACTTTAAATTAAAGCTTTTGCTATTACTAACCATTAAAAATAATCACTGAAAAAATTCAAATGATATTTGAACAATGAAATTTTATTCTGTAAAAATCTAAATATGTTAATTTTACATTTTCTATCTATGTTATATTTAGAATGGCTAATTAAAAAAAGTATCTGATATATTAAAGAATTGCTTGTCTGTATCTTTAAAGTACAAATACATTGTTATTTAAAATAGAATTTTTCCCGATGACCAATACTTGGCTAAATTCTGAAAATAGAGAAAAAAATTAATATCTGATGAAATGTCAGTATTATAAGTTATAGTCTTCCTTATGATAGACAAAGTGTTATTTACAGAGTCACATTTGTTCGACTAAGGGTGATCGACAGTCTGGTGCATTTTAGAAGTTATCAAATAAATGGAAATGAAATGTAGACTTGACATATTTATTTATAATAAGGAACATTACAGCTTTTTTTTTCAAAACTGTGAGGGGCAGCTATATAAAAAGAAAAATGAAAAGCTTTTTAAGAATAACTCACTCAACTTATGCGATTTGATTACGTCAATCCTGGTTGATAACGTTAACTAATCTTTACTACGGATAACACAATACACTCTGTTCTCCTCGTCAATACAGAGGCTTTACAGTGGGTGTGACCACATGACAGGGGACACATCCTCCTCTTGATCCTTCTTCTAGTGGTTTAGAGATCAATAATGTTGTCCTGATTACGATTCTTATTGCTTTTAATCCCCTCGCAACGGAGTTAAAGGGGATATAATAATTCTCTTGTGGGGCGGGGGGGGGGGGTAGTTTGTCCTCGTTAAAAAAGGAAGTGACGTGATTTCCATCGGGATCGACGTCAATACGTTCTATTTCCATTACTGGAACTCTTCAAATAAGGGACGCGTTTGGTCGTCTGACTGGAACAACATGACGTAACGGAGAATACAATAAATGACGATTTCAATTCAGATAAGAATGCTTAATGTATTTGTCATTCGCATTAAAGAGCTGAGGAACTAATAGACGTGTGTGAAAGTGCCAAAACCCTGAATCTATCATCTATTTGAGGAAATGTCGACTTTTCTGAGGCATGTACATTGCATTTCGAGATGGACCGTCAACAATTATTATTAACACCATGTAATGTATATAAATTGATATCATCGTCTTTTTTATTTCTGATGCATGTAAAATCCACAAGAATACAGTGTCTCACTTGCATGTTTGTTATGTGTTTATCACCAACATTCATTATATTGTTTACATGTTGTTACAATGGTCCCAGAAATCCCTCGAGATTTTTAAATGAACACATTCCAACCTTTTCACAAGAGAGTGCACTAAGAACTATAACTCTTCCCCGGTGGAAATAGAACGTATTGCTATCTTGATTCATTGATGCGCTATTTTGCGAGAAGATGCTCCGCTTTGCGTTGCCCTTGGACTTATGAGGTTGTTCACTTTTTTTTTTTTTTTTTTTTTTTTGGTTTTTTGGTTTTTTGTTTTTGTTTATCTTCTTTGTGTAACAAAATACAGTTCAAATAGCTTAGCATATTTCTTATTTTAGTACAATCACGTACGTGTAATTTCGGTAGCAAAATGTGATCAGAAAACCAGAAAAACTCAAGTGAGCTAAAAAGTTAAGATCACAAGTACTTGGAAAGAGTTACAATATTTGAAAAGCAGTTTTTTTTTCATGCATTGTTTTCAGAAGCTGAAAATGTATGACTTGTACCCATGTTGAAAAAACTGCACATTTCAGAAAACAGTATGATTAAAAATAGTTAATCAATTTGTTTTGAGTAGCAAAATAATGCTGAACTTGTATGGCTAATTCAACCATAGAGCTTAATCAGTTTTAAGATGCACAACCTTTTCAACTCTTAATCATTCTTAAAATATTTATATCATCATTTCTGATTCAGAACTAGAGATATGACCAGAAGTATATCTGTTGACTAACAAAAATGTTTATGTATATTGTGTTTTTTAAGTCAGTTGTTTGTTTGTTGTTAAATGTCCCTCTCGGGAATTTTTCACTCATATGGAGACAACACCACTTAAAAATAATGAAGACGTACGAGCCGGATTTGAGTTTAACATTCATTTTAGGAGTTTTCAACAATTAAGACGTAAAGAGATTACTCCTTCCACTCGCCCCTTCCCCTTCCCAGTCCCCTGTTTGTTCATGTATGCAAGTTTTCTACTACATGTACTTGGAGTCACATGATCATTTGTCATTTCAGAGACAGGGAGCGGCTAGGGAGATTGGAACCTCCCCCCCCCCCTCCGAAAACATGGACCCCACCATCACCACCACAAAATGGGATTTTTTTAGGGTACCTGTTGGCAAAGGATTTTAGGTTGTTTTTTTTTTCTTTTGTTTTGTTTTGTTTTGTTTGTTTGTTTGTTTGTTTGTTTGTTTTTTTTTTGGGGGGGGGGGTTGGGGGGTTCTCATGAAATTCTGGGTTGGAAATTTTTTGATTGGGGTGGACCTACCCCCCTGAAAAAAATCCTTGATCTGCGCCTGTAACATACAAAGGACTTAGAAATGTATGTAATGTCGACAACGGGAGATAACTCTTCAGAATGTGAAATTCGCCTGTTGTGGCATCCGATGATCTTTGATCCTTTTTAAACTTTAAAACGCTTTGCACTAAAATAATATTACTTGTTGTTGAGAAAATAAATGTAAAAAGTTCCTTCCAATTATTGGCCAAAAATTTATATCCCCAATTTTATCAAAACCTAATTATATAATTAACATCATTAATTAAATTCTGTAATTTCAGACTGGTAATGAATTAAGTATATAAATGTGTGTAAGAGGCTAATGGGTCACATTGTCACCTGAGCATTTTATGCTCGATTTGACAAATACTAGTACTTGTTCTGTGTAAATTATAGAATCATTTTATTTTGGATTTTTCTTTGGTTATCCCAATATAAAGGGGTGTGCATTTAGAGGCAAACACTCTGGTGCGGGTATTACTGTCTTATGACAGTATCTAGTTTCTCTTGCTTTTATTTATAGAAAACTATATCTCGTCTACTATCTTCGACATTCTTGTGTATTACACTAGATTTGTGAAGCATTCAGAAGAATGATGCTTTTCTTTTCCGTAAGAAGAAGTTAATCGAGCTTCAATTTTTGACCAAATACATCGCATAAAACAATTTACAATTTACGACAAACGTCCATGCAATATGCACCTATGATTCAATGTTTACATGTTGCGAATGGTGGAGCGGATCAATATCCTTTGCGATATTAATAATATAATGTCCTTGTTTAGCACGTATTCTCAAACTGGTCCACATATATAAAATCGCATTCATTCTTACATGTATTCAATATGAAGCTTCTGACAGAAATGAATTATAGATCAGACACTACATATACCAGAGCTCTACCTACATGTAGCTCGATCTTTACTATACGCGGGTATGTTAAGGCCACACCCAGAGTTATTCTACTTTTCTCTACAATATGACGTCATAGTTAGCTGTATGACGTGAAGTTTAGAAATAATGATTTCTTATATCTATATCCTCAATTCTCATTATATCGCGGGGTTCCATTGTATCGCGGTATAATTCAAAAAAATCGGATACATAGCTCATATCCTTTTTGTTGATGGACTATCTGGTCGTCTGAATGTTGACTTTTGTGATGATTAAAAAGTATGGAACATCCATTGGATTTTTTTTTATTCGAAATTAACGGAAGTTTACAGATTTCCATTCCCGTTTTTATTTTATTTAGACCATTGAATTTATAACCTGTAAAATCCATAATAAAATTCATATTTTGAAAGTCTTAAGTTTGTATTATTGTTTAGTTTCATGTAGAATTACATCGTAAATCTAAAAAAATAAAAATTGATGTCCATGTCAACTACAAGCTTCCATGTTTTCCCATACCGCGATACAATGAGACTCTCCAATTTAGGAGGTAAACAAGACTTTCTGTTTAAAAAAGATTTCTACAAATTAAACGATGCAAGCTTGGAAAATAATTTGACATTAAAAAGTTAGGCCATGGCTAGGTTTATGAAAATCATTTGATGAAAGGTTAAAGTAAAAATTTGGAATTACACTTTTATGCAAAAGAATTAAGTACCGTGATATAATGAGACAACAGTATATATAAAGTTTAATTTCAGGTTCAAGAAATGAATGGAATCATTCAAAAACATAATATAAACAAAATTTGTCGTTTTTGGTTGGTATAAATAGCTAGTATTTATCACGGGGGTTAGATAAACCTATGACGCCATAACTATTGATCAAATATTTGCAGAGTGAAAATTAAACGTGACGAGAACTCATGTAAACAAATATATAAAATGGGAGTTTTAAAGCATATCCCGTGAATGTTATATGTGATTCATAAGGAATTAAAGATTAAAAATCAGGTACGTTGTTATATTGTTATCATGTTTTCTTATAATGAACACAGGCAGTGCTTTGAAATCCCGACCAGCCTTTCCCCTGTCATTCTATAACAACAAAGTTGCAAATGCTCAACTCTACGCCGCAGACTTTGAAATATAATTTTGGTTTGTATCGAAAACTTGTATTCTGTAGTACTTGGAAAGTGCTGCTAGAATCGTGTGATTTACATGAATTGATGACAATTCCTTGATTATTTGTACAAAATGAAATAATTTTGGTAAGGTTTCATGCGAAACTTTAGAATATTTTTTCTGCGTCGGGAGAGTAGGATTCTAGCAGCACTTTTCATGATCCAGTTATGTTTTTAAATTTTCACAAAAAGAAATGAATTATCCCTGGAGTTGTATTGAATTTTTCATTAAGGCAATTTTCTGTTTATAGACGTCACGTGATGACGTCGAAGTGGAGTGCTTCTTTTAGCCTTAGACTCAATTACGTTTATACAATAGATTATACTAGTAAATGTTTTATCTATGGCTTTTCCGATTTATCAATGTTACATTTTACGAAAAAATCCTAAATTTGCCGAAATATGATCTGGATACTGCCTTAACATACCTGCGTAGTAAAAAAACCGATCTAGAATAAAATTCTGTCATATCTTTATTAAAACCAGTGGACATAGAGATTAAATAAAGAAATTAAATATACGAATGAACATAATTTTTGTTATTATCAATATTCACATTTACGGCAAAAGTTAGTATCAAATCGTTAACAAGTGGTAAAAAAAAAAAAAAAAAAAAAAAAAAAAAAAAAAAAAAAAAAAAAAAAAAAAAAATCTGCGTTGACGTTCACCGTCACTCTGCAACGTCATCTTTATGACGTTATTTTTCTGTTTTAGTAAAAATGCCATAAGCACCCTTTTCTAATGGGTGCAATCATATAAGTTTTTCTTTCTGACATCAGCTAAGTAAATATGTGCATGCAATCTTGTTTTTTTTTTTCTTTTTAAATGTCAACTGTGGAAACTTATCTTATAAAATGTGATAAAAAAATTGAAGAACACCCTCATTTTTGCTCTTATTGTCATAGAATATCACTTTAAAGCTTTGAGGCTGCTGATTTTTTTTTTACAGCAAGGTATTTGCCTGACTAGAATACATCTGTATTCCCACCAAAAAGAGTTTTTGTTAAAAAAAAAAAAAAAAAAAAAAAAAAAAAAAAAAAAAAGAAAAGAAAAAAAAGGATCATTATTCTACAGGATCATTTTTCTACAACCCGAAGAAGAAAAATGACCCCAATGCCATTATTTCTACAAAAAGTGGGTCATTATTCTACGTAGAATATTGACCATGGGGTCAATATTCTACGGGGGTCACTTTTCGTCGTTACACCGACAGTTGTATTTTAAATTGGCAGGGAGAATGTTTCAAATTCCAATTCTTAATCATTCCAAGTGATTATGCCCAATGTATTTTATTTGTTTTTTATTTATTTATTTATTTATTTTTTTTTTTTTTTGAAAAGATGAAATCAGATCTAGAAATGATCAAAAAAATGTTTAATCATCTTGAAAATACTACAGTATAGCACTTCGCCTTTGGTGTGACGAGACTTTCACACTTGCACGGTGTCGAATGATTTTGATTGACAGGACAAGCAAGTGGACTTCATGTGAACTTGAAGCAGGAACAAACTGATTATGACTGTGAAACAAATGAATTTGTTGATTAAAAAAATGGTTACTTTAATTGCCTGAAATATTAAAAAACATTTTTTTTCTTTGATCAATACAGGTACATGCATTTCGGGAGGGGGCTAAAACGGAATCTCTCTCTCTCTCTCTCTCTCTCTCTCTCCGATGTGTCCGTTTATTCACAACTTTAACAGCATGCTATACTTAAATATCAAGTTCTGACATTTTAATCTGCATATAACAAACAATGTGTATGTTTCTTTGTATCATATTGTCCGAGTATAATCACGGGGTATTGTTACAGATACATGTAGAAGTTAGATAAAGAGTTCTATTGTTAAAATGATATTATCCTACGGATCGGGTGTAACGTGAGGGCTTGTCCCGGGGCACAGTAAGATTATTCTAACTATGTAGAAGTTTGCTCTATAAATCATCATAAATAATAAAAAAAAATACTAGAATAATTACAATGTTTTACAGCGATAAAAATCGTGTGATTAAAAAGTTGAATTTAAACATCATACATGTGTGCAGAGAATATTGTAAGAAACTTAGTCAATAGTTTTACTTAATGTGCATGTTTCATCTTTCTTAGTACAATTTTTGAATAGTTATTTATTTATTCATTGAATATTTATTTATTTATTTATTTATTATTTATTTTTTGGTACCTGAAATTAGAATACAATAGAATAGATTCAATGTAAGGAAAAGATCAGAGGCATTCCGAATAATCGTTCATCTTGCGTTCACCGTTCGTTCACCGTTCACTTTGCGCTCGCGTTCGCGCCTCGTCTGCGTTCTGCGTTCGCTTACCGTTCACCTTCCGTTCGCCAAGTTGCGTTCAGCGTTCACACATCGTTCACTCACCGTTCGGTCTGCGTTCGCCCACCGATCGCTCTGCGTTTGTTCAGCGTTCGCTCACCGTTCAAGTGGGAAAGTAGAACGTTTCAGGGACTGTAGGTATTTCAAATGCAGGCCAGTGTTTAACTGCTGTTTTGCTCTACTCCTAGTAATACCTTGTGGAACATATCAATCTAGTTTTAGATTGGAATAAATAGCAATGTAGCGTTTAGCTATTGCTAAGCATTCCTCGTGATTGTTTAGGAGACGGTTTGTACCTGATATTTTGTTAAACGAGGTCAGTGAATAACTGCTGTTAAAAACTGTTAGCATCCCCCTTACTTAGCTTGCTTGCTGCCTCATTTAACAATAGTTTGGTTTACCAATTACTGTTAAATTAGTATTCTTTTTGATATTTATGGTTCATAGTCTTGTATATAACTATGTCTATGGAGTAACAGTAGTTATAATTGTAGTATACAATTTTTAAAACCGCACTTTCAAAGGAAAGTTCGGGTATTTTGTTGTTACTCATGTCCGTCCGTCCAAGTTAATAAATCACTTTTTGTTAATGTTTAGAGCTTCCTTAAACGGGGACGGGGTTTAGAAGCAAATACCATGAATATTGTTTGTGAGTCATAAGAAATCAAGTTTGTTAACTACGTATGCTGATTTATTATCAATCAATTTAACCGCTTAATAAAGAAGTTGTTAACTAATACCAGTCATTCGTGAATAAAAAAATGCACAAGAACAAAAATACTCTGGATACTTTGAAACAAAATGTTTCTACAAATAGAAACTCTGCAATACTCGAAATGTGCTCCTAGAATCCCGAACTAAAGATGTGTTGAAAAAAAAATGGATGACCGGGTACCAGAATTCTAGCAGCATTTTTTTTTACTATGACACTATAGTGATCACTTTGAAAACGTTGATTCACTATAGTGATAATTATGTCACTTTGATTTACTATAGTTAATTATAGTAAACTATAGTTAACTATAGTATTTTTTTTTTTGTTAGGGAACGGAGCAGAACAAACACGGACCCCTAAAACCCAGAAGTGGGATCAGGTGCAATGAAAAAAAAAAAATGTCGCTCAGGCCAAATGGAAATAAAAAATTTAAGATATTGTTCGAATCATTCACATTGTTGTCTCATACATGCTAAAAATCTAATCAAAATCTGCCATCAAACGTGCATCAATGAAGCTCTATATTAAAGAACATCATATTTAGCTTAGAGTAGATTATGTTCAGGGCTAAATTTGCTCTTTTCTAATACCGTCTCTCCAATATACTTTACAACATTACTACGTGTAGAAAGCTGAAAGTGGCAGATGTTTCCAAAAGTTATGTAAGATTAGTCCGTAATGAAAATAAATTGCATATTCCTTTTGCCCACGTGTTCCTATTACATTTAAAAATAGTCCAGAAACCACATCATTAAATAAAATGGAAGGTTATCCATGGATTACGTTTTATTAAAGGCATCTTTTTAATTTCAGAATTCCCCTGCACGATTTGTTTGTATGAAATTCAATATCCAATGTGTTTAACTACATGCTTAAGCTATATTTAAACACTTAAACTGAAATGGAGGTAACGTGCTTAAAGTATTAAGGCCTTCATCTACAATATTCGTACAATGATAACTTTATTTTTCTAGAATGATTTCAAAAGAAGCTGTGCTTTAATATTATTTGCCTGTTAAAGAATGATCTTAGAAGTTATACAATATACTGCATCTAACGTACCGTAAATACTCGCCTATAAGTATGATTTTTGGGAGTTAAATTTAAGTCAAAAGTCAAAGTTCGACTTATAGGCGAGTCCTAGAAAATTATAAAAAAAAATCTTGCAAGAAGAATATAGTAAAATCGAACAATCCAACGATAATAATGTAAAGATCGGAAATTAATCTAATTCAGGTAATGAAGATCAAATTGTACCATATGCACATAAGGCAATACTTATAGACTTAAATGATCTTGTATTTGTTTAAATTATTATTAAAAGATCAAATATCGATGTTTTACCACAGAATATACTTTGAAACTCTGGTAAATACAAGAGATTATTAATCAAATTTTTTTACAGATTCTAGCAAAAACTGCACCGACTTATAAGCGGTTCATCGGCTAATTCTTCCAAATAAATCTTAAAAAAATTAACAGACTTATACGAGGACCGGATCAGAAGGTCGTGTGTTCCAATCATGGCCGCGACTGACCTAATTCGATAAGAAAGGTAGCAACTGTTCCTTCGCCAAGCGCTCGGCACTTTGAAGTGAAATTTGCTAGACCTTAAAAACCGAGGCCCCGTGTCACGGTTGGCGTTGGCACGATAAAGAACCATCACTGGTCATTGGCCCTGAGTCCCGATTTAAAGGTCTAAATCTGAAGCCCTTCACCGGTTTATGGTGACGTCTCTAAATGAGTGAAAAATTCTCGAACGGGACGTAAAACAGCACACAATCAATCAATCAATATACGCGAACCGACTTATAGGCGAGTATATACGGTACGTAGAATATTTTTTAAGAAAAAAAAAAAGATGGGCGAACAAGGCGTGCGAAATGCCTTTTAGTGCGACAAACACGAAGGTGAAAAATTAAATCTCAATTTTAACAAAATTTTCTTTGATATTTCATTTCAGATTAAAGTATACTTTATGTAAAATTTCTCCAATTAGCAAAAATCTCACATTGAAATTATTAGCCTATATAGCATACACACACTAAAGAGGGCAAAATAGATCATTTTCTAGTAGTATAACACAATTTTTCGATATGCATGGCACTTCGCTCCATTTTGTTGAACGTTTATCCTGAAAGTTTGCGTAAAAATATATATGAGCCAGTGTATGAGAAAAGGGGTCTTATGACATAACGTCATAATGCACAGAAAACGTCATAAACGTCAGAATATTGCACGACGTCTGCATTTTCAAAGACGCTCCATTTCAAAGTGGAAATAGATTACCTACGCTATTGAACGTTATCAGTTGACCATAGTAGTCACCACCATCATGTGATCATGGATGAGGTCAATTCTGAATTTCAGGTATTTATTTAAGATAATTTTACACATGTATGTACAATTTAGTCAACAATTATTAAGATCGATTATGTAACCTACTGACGCTACGTACAGCTATAAAGACCGGCATGGAATAAGATATTGTATAGCTGCTATAGATAACACGTATTAAAAGTTTTATGAAACATCAATATATTAATTTAATACCAAGGAAATAAATATAAGATTAAATCCGAAATGAACTGCAAAAAATGAATCAACATGAGCATGTGAGTCTTATTTTCTCGGTCAGACAGGGGCGTAGCTTCCATTGTGGCAATAAGGTAACTGCCATCACCCCCTCCCATAAATAACAATACATTGCAGAAAATATTTTGTAATATTATCAGCAAATCTTTAATGTACGTTCATATCATCAAGATCGGGCTCTACCTCCTTTACCGAAAAACTCCAGGCAGGTAGTGATGGGAAAATATTAAAAATCGATGAATGTTTGACAATTATAGTTTTGACGAAATAAAAACTAAGTTTGATAAAATGTGTATTCATCTGAAAATGCGTTACAGTTTTAGTAAACATATTGATTAACTTTTTAACATCACCAGAAATCCGAGGTCGGTGAGCTTTTAAATACTTTCATATATAATGTATAGTATCATATCCACGCTATGAAATTGGTAAAGTTGACGAAAATTCTGTGCAGGACAAGTATGATATTTGCATTTTAAAACCCCTAAATCCATTTTCTGCCCGGGGGGGGGGGGGGGGGGGTCAGTCCACTAAACGCCTACCAGGGCTCTGTTTAACTTTTGGACCTACTGGGGGCCCATAACCCCGGACCCTATGGTTTGACTCTTTTTTGACTCTATAGAATGTATTTAAAGTCAAGCTACGCCCCTGTTAGAATAATGCAGCTATGATGCGTTGAAGTAATTTCTCACATCACTTGTAAAACTGCATTGTTCGGTAATAAACTGAGAAAACAATACACACGCGCACACTGCAATGTGCGCGTGTGTATTGTTTTATAAGTTTATTACCGAACAATGCAGTTTTACAAGTGATGTTTAAAATCACTACAAGGAATTTACTTATAAATAACTTTTAGTCCATATCCACGTTATTATAAAAAGAAGGAAAACAAGTCACCGGCACAATAAATGTTCACATATATGGTAACTAGTCGGACGAGTGTTTGGATTTCTTACAGAACTATAACTTTCAGATTAGATGTTATATATTAAGATTTTAACACACAATTACGTTTTGTACAGTATTTTCAATTTTACGTTTACAAATTGCTTTAAATTAATCCTTGAACTTTCTTTAAATAGTTACATGTACATTAATGAATAAAAACGTCCAATAGATATTTTAAATTTCCCTCTGTTTACGTGGTGCTTAGCATCAGAGTCGTCATAACTCTCAGAATATTGACGGACAGACTAGATAAAGTCTACAAAAATCAAATAAATAAAAATAATAATGAAGATAAATAAATAAAATTAGAGAAAGAGAGTATATACGAATTAAAAAGTAAATCATATTCTTTTCTCCAGTTTTAAATAGTTGAACACAAATCAAGATTAAAAGAATAGAAATTAAAAAAAAAAATTATAATAATAAGAAAACCATACATTTTTTGCAAAATTCTACTATTTAAAATCAAAGTGGATCTTTCAAATTTAATTCTATGTCATTTATATAGGACTAATACATTTAATAATTATAAATGAACATGAAGTACATTTAGGGGATAGATTCGTTAAATAAATCAAGTAATTTATTATATTTCGTCGATTTCAAAGATTTAATAGTCTTTTAATTTTTAGGAACTAGATGATCTTTTCAGTACACACTTTGGGTTGGAATCAGCTGCCAATTCACACTCAGATTTTGAGGAAGATCGTTCAACAAGCGATCAGGACGATACACCCTCTGATCCGAATAGATTAGACCGAATACGCAATTTTGTTCTCTCTCAATCAGGAAATGAATTGTCTGACTGTGAGAGTGAAAATGAAAATGACACCCCTTCAGAACTGAATGACATTAAACAAAATTGTAAATGTGGTCAGCGTTGCTTTTCAAAGTTTGAGAATTCCGTAATTCTTGACCATGTATTTAATGTTAGAGAAATGGAAAAAGATGTAAAAGATTTATACATCATGGGTTCTATTAGCATTGCCGGGTCATCTGTCACTCGAAAAGGATCAAGAGTCCGGAACTCGTACCACTACAGTTTTAGAAATGTGAAAATTTGCAGATCGACTTTCCAGTGTTTATTTGATGTCGGGAAAAAGTCTCTCTCTAATCTCTTGAAACATTATTCAGCAAATGGGGCCGTCCCTAGACGACATGGAAATCATGGAAGGAAGCCGAAGCATGCAGTCAGTTTTGACGATGTACAGAGAGTGGTAAATTTCATTTTGGGCTACGCCGAGGAACACGGCCTCCCTCAGCCTGCAGCCCCTAGAGGTAGGGATGATGAGCCTCCCATTTTTCTTCCTTGTAATTCGACGAAGAAAGCTATTCATGGCCAGTACAAGTCGGCATGTGATACAGATGATGTAAGGAAAGTAGAGTACCACACATTTACAAATATATGGAACTCCTGCTGTTCACATATTAAAATATGCGGTCCTCGATTTGATGTTTGTCATAAATGTGAATTGCTGAGGAAGAGGGTACTTGATGCAAGATCAGAAGAAGACAAATTAGAGGCCTTAAGAGAATTTCAAAATCACATCGATATAGCACAGAAGGAAAGATATCTCTACAAAAAACTGGTTAAAGATTCGCTGGAAGAATTACAAGATATCGATTGCCAGGAACACCATAACCAACCGTTATCCTCTGATATGACTAAAGTTCACTATACGTTTGATTTTAGCCAAAGTGTTGCTTTGCCTCATCATGCACGTCAGATGGGACCCCTATATTTTCTTACTTTAAAGAAAGTACGCATATTTGGTTTTCGAGTTGACGACAAACCTATGCAATATAACTACTTGATCGGGTAAAAATGAAACACTTGGACTGCATGGAACGCATTCGCATGGTCCAGATACTGTTATTTCCTTGGTGCATCATGGCCTTGGCAACTATGGTTATGGAGAAAAAGAGTGCTTGATACATGCTGATAATTGTGCAGGTACACACACACACTCTCTCTCTCTGTTTATAACCGTAAACCGTATCACGATTATGTGTAATAATCTTTTAATCCAGTGTACAATATTAAATGTAGAAATATTACTAAGCAAAAGAAAGCAGTTTTACAACAGCACCTCATCTCATTGATGCGTTGTAAGTTTTTTAAACACAAAGAATCTAATATATTATTTTGTTGCAGTACCATTTATAATTTTTTTTTAATAAATATTCCGCCTTTAGAATATTAAATCTCTAATGTTAATTTCCGGGGGTGGGGGTGGGGGGTGGGGGGGATATTATAATTTATGACATATTGACTCTGTATGAAGGCAACCTAGGGGCTTGTATATTTGAAACTAAATGGCGAGAATTTTAAGCAGTATACGGACAGTATTTGTTAATTTTCATTTGGGTTTGAATCATGTTTGTGTGCATGAATAAAAAAAAGTATTTGTACGTTTCACTTACATCAAGATAAAATGCCATTTAAAGATAAATACAACATTCTCTAGTAAATTATTGTTCCTGTATTTTCAGGTCAAAACAAGAACAAGTTTTTGATTGCGTACTTTGCATGGCGAGTGATTACTGGTTTGCATCATCAAATTACTTACCTGATGCAGGTAGTTGGTCATACACGATGTCTGATTGACGCAGGTTTTGCAAGGGCAAAAAAGCTGTTCCGTCGCACAGACTGTGATAGTATGAGTGAACTTCAGAGAGTTTTTGATCATTCTTCAACAACAAACAAAGGTATTCTCTACGACAACGGAAGAGAGTCTACATGGAAATACTACGGTTGGAAAGAGTTTTTGGGCCGTTTTTTCAACTCATTACCTGGTATTTCAAAATACCACTCTTTCCGATTTCATGTGGACTTTCCAGGATTTGTATTTGTAAAAGAAAATAGTGATTCGGCCGAGAAAAAAATCAAAATATCAAAACCAGATGGACTTCAGCAGATTCCGGGAAATTTTCCTAGGGAACTTGCACCCCTCGGAATGTCTAGAGAAAGAGCTCAGTATCTTTATAAGAAGGTCAGACCGTATGTACGTCCAAGATGTCAAGATGAATTATGCCCTCCAGCCCAGACTGAAGAATAGCTTACCTAGGCTATTTATTTTCCATTAAAAATGTGACAAATGCCATATTTTGTTTATTTCACAAACAACAAATATTGATTGTTAAACATTTTTTGAAAAATAGAATTAATGCAAAAGAAAAACAATTTTAAATAGTACTCTGTTCATTAAAACCGTAACTTCACCGGGGTTGATATATGACGTTTTTGACGTCAAAATACAGGATTATGACGTTTTAGCCATTTTTGCACTCTTTTGTAACCATAAAATGAAGCACTTATCATTAAGATATACTATTAAAACTTATATATTCTGATTCCTTGCGTTTTATTCTACAAGAATCAGCAAAAATCTGATTTTGTGATTTTTATGTCATAAGACCCCTTTTCTCATACACTGGCTCATATATTTTTTTGGTTAACAAAAACATGAAGCAGATCATAAATAATATAACACCTTTTAAAGTGTAAATGAGTAATTTCCTTCTTTTACATCCATTTCCCAGCAGCGCCCTATTCATACAAATAAATGATTAACGCTTTGAACATTTTCATCAATATTTGCTTCCTTTTGATTCAGTAAAATTCATGAAAAAGTGAGGTTGTATCTTGGTAAAACTTGTGTTTTTTACTATAGAAATCATCGGAAAACGGAAATCATTTTTAAAGCATCCCCCCCGTGAAACAAAAAATCCTTTTTACAGGTATTATGAATTGTTATTTCACAAATTCGTACCAAAGCTTTTATTGTTTCACTGGGGGGGGGGGGGGGTGAGGCATGTTTACAGACAAAAAACAGCAAAAGTGGTCAACTTTTTTACCAATTTCAAATGAGATTACAAATAAAATTTTATGTACACCTGTACTTTATCAATCATATATGTTGAATTTAACATAAGGTAAACATACGAAAATATGTAAGGGTCATTTATCCATTTTCATGCGTATTTGAAAATCTGGTTATGTTAAAAAAGCCTGATTTCAATGGATAAAATTCCCTAACCCCTTAATACCCATACATTATGACATAATCAACATTCAAAATTAAGGTTACTACCGTGGTTGCCATTGTAACGGACTTATATAGATTTTTGTCCCATTTACTCTCATTTCAAGCATAAAATGCTATATACTTGATTTCATGTGGTCTAATCATCTTTATTATTTTGAGATAATTCATACATTATATGAATAGAACAAATCAAGCATTATATATCACAATTAAAAAAAAAATCTACAAGTCACTGCAAATTCTTCAATTAATGGTTCAAAGATGTCCAAATTCTTCCGTTTTAAAAATGGTCATTTTTACCCTGTATTTCAAGATGTCTCTCAAGAAATACAGGCAATTCAAGAAAAAAATCACCTGAAATTTTAAAAACACCATAATGATATTAGTTTCCTTTTATGAAAGTAGAGTGGGGGTTTATTCCGTTTTCAGTATTTTTAACTTCGAAACCAAGCAAGAATCTACATTTAATTATTATCCAAAATGTGTATTTAGAGATAAACAAAATGTAGAAAATAGCTGTCATGTAGCAATGCTGTAGACAATAGAAACAGCTAGGCTTGATGTTTCCATGATTTCTCTTTACACCAGAGGTTGACCATTATGTAATGTGTCTGACCAATCAAGAAGAATTTTAAATAGGATTGAAAAGTGATACTTGAAATAATCATCTTCAACTTATCCCCTAGGATAAAAAAAAAAAAAAAAAAAAAAAAAAAAAAAAAAAAAAAAAACATACATGTATACTTTAATTTAAAATCAATTGTTTAATATCTACTACATATTAGTGGCCAAGCAATTCTGGTCCTTACAGAGAATCGATGTTAAAACTGACATGATTTTGAAAAATCCCCTCCATTTAAAGGAATCTAAAAAAGTAAAAGTTATATTTCCACTTGTAGAATTGATTCTTTGTTCCTCTAAATTGCAACTGTAATAGTGAGTCTCAGCAACAAATCCTATTTTGTTACCTGCTTTGTCAGCTGGGACCACTATATTGATTCTGACATCTATCTAATTCTTTTTTTTTCTTTCTGAAATATGGACGGCAGAAGGTCAACTGATCTTGCAACCTAGCTCGAAAGGCCATGATTTGTGTTTCTTGAGTGCAATTTAAAGCCTCAAGCAGGCTTATGTAGTTGCGTAGGGCAGCTTCGGAAATTGAAAGATAATTTGATGGATTTCAATAACTCTAGGTGAACGGGTGACTGTCGATTTTAAGAATATGTGTGACCAAGCTGGGTGTTCAATCCGCTGCCTTCCTTAATTCTCCTCTTAATGTTATTGTGATTTAAATTCAAGACGCTCCTGGTTTACTCATTAAAAGGTTATAGGGTAGAACCGGTTTTATTGATAAAATTATCAGAAAGCAGGAAATTGCTAAAGTCTGCTTCATTTAAATACTTGAAAAAAAAAGGTTTTCCAGAACGAACTTTTTGATAAATAAATATTCATGATTTGAAAAAGGAAAAAGGAGGGGGGGGGGGCGGGTTGAGGGTTAAAATAACATATTATGTAATCGTCCATTTTGTAATAAATAACAGCGAAGATTGCAGCCCATGATCAGTTGCGACTATATTTTTTTTTCCAAAGTTGCCAAATAGGCTTGTAGAAAAAAAAAAATTGCAATATATATCTACTGTTTATCTGTGAAAATAAAATGACCCTACTGGATACAGTTTTCCCTCTCCTTTTTTCCGAATTGTATTCTTTGAAATAAAACGTGTTTTGTGATTGCAATTGTAGAGAACAGTATTATACACATATATTAAACTGCTTTGCCGGACTATCTATTCTATGGATATGGTAGTTTCCCTAAATTTCTATTTTCAGGCAAGTTAAGCAACAGCGATCCCGAGAGCCCTTCAACTAACCGCTTCACGTTATGATGATAATTAACTGATGTTGAATTTTTTTTTTCCCGTGTACATGAATAACAATCAATATCAGTCTATAAATATTTTGTATTATATTGCAACTTACAAACCTCTGTTTGCTTATGTTTTGATATGAATCGTAAGTGAATAGTAAGTAGTGGATGCTGTCTAAGAAACAGGCCATTTCGAGATGTGCTCTTTTGCGTTTGGGTGCTCTGCTTAATGGTGGACTTGTTTTAAAGATTTTTTCATATATACATGTGTAGACAGAATTTGATTCCAATTTCTAGCCCAACCCTAACCCTTATGATGCACAATTTGAAAAAAAAAATATATAAAGAGCGTTTTCATATGATTATTTCTAAACATATATATGCCACAATCAAATTCTGCTTATAAATCTCCTCCAAATTCATATATATTTTATATCTATTTAACATCACTTTTTACAAATATGAGCCTTAAATGCATATATAGAGGTTTATGCATAGTAATATGAGTCAATGCAGGCAGTGTTATACATCTAATTTTGTTTGAAGCTGTGGAGAAATGTTAAAAAAAATGTCCCGCCTTAACAAGCACAAAGAGAGGGGGACGTCAAGGGCTTCATTTTATCGTGAGCGTAATATTTCTTTTTTTTTTTTTTTTCTTCGTGGTGGTGTTGGTGTTGTTGTTGGTGTTGTTGTTGGTGTTGTTGTTGTTGGTGTTGTTGGTGTTGGTTGTGGTTTTGGGAGAGGGGCATTTTATTCAATCAGATGCAAAAGAACCTGTGTTGACTGTGAACTATCGCTTTTAACGTCGATACACAATGACATGCTTCAGACAAAAACTATTGAGGGAATAAAGAGCGGGGTAGTGAAAAGAGAAGAAAAAAAAATCTCTGATTGATGAAGGTAGTTCGCTACAAAAAGCGAGAGCTTCTGGACTTTGTATTCTTTAAAAAGAATTAACTGTAAGGAAACGTTAAAGGTAAAGTAGAGGTAAAGTATCCAACATCAATAATTATCCCACCTGGCAGTTAACGCCGAAACTACACTCCCCTCCGTAACGTAAGAGCGCACCGAGGGAGAAAATCTCGAAACTTACGTATTGAAAAAGACACATGCAAGTTTGTTATTAACCAAAGACTATTCTTATTATGTTTTTCTCTAAAAATGTTTTACACTCACATAAATTGTTCAAAATTTCTTTAAAAGGACTAGGTATGGTAACGGTCGAATTTGGCCCATTACGCGTTCACTAAAGAACTTACGACTAAGACCAAAAAGTTAAGTAGATTGTAAAATCTTGCAAAATGAACGGTTCTGTTAAAAATTGCTTGCATAAAAAATCGTTCTAAATTCTTTATATTAACAGTTTAAAGCCATTTCAAAATGAAATTAAATTAGAAAGTTATTCATAAAATTACATTTTGGTCTAAGTTGTAGGTTTTCTTTTGTAAAATTTTTGTTAAAAGTGTACGCGGGGGTTTGAAGATGGTGCCAAAGAAGTACATTTTACCGAATTTCCTCAACTCTGATAGGATCTTGTCATATTTGAAATACTCTTCACTTTAGGAAACTTGGAGTACAAACTTGCCTATCCGTGATTTTAATACACAAGATGCAATCGGATACTAGTGCATGGAATACATAAAATTGGTAGATAGGTAAGATTGTGCTTTTTGTTTTCTGAAAGAAAGTGTGCCATACAATTACTGAATATTTGCATAAAACTGAAAAATAAAGGTTTGAAAGAAGAATGTACGGTTTTGGCTTTATTATGCACTTCAAATTTGATTTTTTTTTTTTCAGAATGCTTTTTTTAGTATGATTTAATATAATGAAGATATGAATGTGATAAATCATGAAAGAATTTGGCATAAAGGAGGACTGTTCTGGAAGTATGACGTCATTAATTTGTTATATTTCTAAGTTTTCAAAAGGAAGGGCCTCTCTATTACTTAAAAGAGTGTCCACAGCCATCGCTAACATCAATTTTAGGATATGTAATCATATTTCTTTGTGGTCGATTCATGTGCCGTATATTGTCTGAAATTGATTCCTTCTGCAAACTTTTTGAGGAAATTCTGGGAAAAAATACATGTTAATGACGTCATCATTGGCATATAGGAGGTCATATAAAAAAAGCAATCTGCATGATCTTACTGTATGAAGTTTAAGCAATTCAGAAAGCATGAGTCATTACCCACAACAATTTCATATTTAAAAAAAAATAATAATAAAAATGAAAAAAAAATAAGGGCCAAATTTTTATCGAAACCGTACGTTCTTGACATTTGATATTTTGTCCTTCATTTTACCTTCTTGTTACCTTTTGAATATCTTATAAATTAGCCTCCATACCCATTGTGTAAGAGTTTTAAATGAAGAACTATTCCATCGTTCAAGGAGAAACAATATTCATTTTCATTCCTACGTTGATTAGATATATATTTTTGAACTCGAAATAAAGGAT
This sequence comes from Saccostrea echinata, assembly GCF_033153115.1. NCBI lineage: Eukaryota > Metazoa > Mollusca > Bivalvia > Ostreida > Ostreidae > Saccostrea > Saccostrea echinata. Next base: position 3,301,576 of record NW_026889807.1, on the reverse strand, counting down.
ACAACAGAGACAAAGTATACTTGATATTTTGAGAAGGATAATTAAATCTAGGTGATTTTTTTTTTACTATATATACTACTGATATGGATGTTATCAGTAATTAAGAAAGAATATTTATATAAAAAAGCATTCTGAGAGTTTTGCATTAGCAATACTAGTTACCTACCGGCAATTGTAATCTGGTTCCGGTTAAAAATTGAAAACGCCACAATTCCATCAAAAATCAATGAAGCAGAACGAAATGCGAACTTGATCTCTAACTCATCAAGGTAAAGTCACATGCCAAAAATCAGCCCAATATCTTCAAGCGTTTAGAAAAAAATTGCGGAAAAAACTGAAAAATTGAAAAGGTCGTAATTCCGTCAAAAATCATTGAAGCGGAATGAAATGCAAACTTGATCTGTAACTCATCAAGATACACTCTTATAACAAAAATCAGCTCAATATCTGCAAGCGTTTAGAAAAAAGTGTGGAAAACCAAGTGGGACAGACAGACAGAGGAACAGACAGACAGACGGACGGACATACTCAGAGGAAACCTATAGTCCCCTCCGGTTTCACCGGTAGGGGACTAATAATGTACCGGTTTTTTTAAAGCAATGTTCTAACTTTTTCATTGACTGAGAAGTTATTTTATCTCGGAACATTGCAATGTTTTCGTTCTTGGATGGTATTGATGATCTTATTGAAATATCAAAATAAAATACTTTTTAAGATTAAACATTATTACTTGATTAACATCACTTACCCGTTATATTATGTACATGTATTATTTGTCAACTAAAAATGAATTGATAGAAATAGACTTAAATCTGTGTCACTAAAGGCAATATGTAGTTACTTAATTTTCTTAAAGCCCTGTTTCCCCCCTAAGCTGTATATGACGAAGGCTTATAGGCTCAGCGGTTAATGTTGTACTTGAAGCTTTAGGTAAAATAAAAGAGTAACCACATATATTCTATAATTAGAAAGAAGAAGCTTAGCTGTATGTATACCTTACTGGGATTGGAGAATGAGGACGAGAGGGGTGTCATTAACTGCTTCCACTGTTAAACAAAGCTGAGGTGGAAAGAAAGAAATGACAAAACAAGCTGTCACTGAAAAAATGCTTTGCTGTCTTTTCTTAGGTTTTTCTTTTTTCATCATAAAATGATGCAGTCTTCATATACGAAAAATGTTATTTCAGATTTATACAATATATTTAACAATTCATCCACTAGACAGAAAAAAATGATATTTTTCAAGTTATTTACAACATTTATTCCATTTTTTTTAATGCAAATTAAACAACAATAACGTTTCTCTCATTTGTAAACACAGAATAAAGAAGCATACTTCATTATAGAAATTAATCTTATTATTTAACTATTCATAAATGCATTCTACTAAATTTTGTCGTAAAAAAATGTCATAACTTTGTATTTTAAAAAAATAAACAATCATTCATTTTTATCAAAAGTGTACAGTAAAAATAACAACCCTTCATTTACTGAGAAACCTGGTTGCTTCGGAGATTGATTATATTGCATGTTGTAGAAAAAAAAAATTAAATAATCAATTTGAATATTCTAAAATCAATCATCGTAAAAGGTTCTAAATACAGAGAGTACCAGGCTTTTAGTTGGCGATAGAACGTCATTTCTATTTTGAATTCTGCCGAAGATTATTTCAAACCTTGGGCTAATTAGGGAAAAAGAAGATCTGAACACCCTGTCAAAATGGATTAAATGTATTATTAACATATTAAAGAATCGTAAACGGAAATCTAAAGGCAAACGGTGAACCATCTATCCTTCCGTTTTCACTAAATGGAAGGTGATTAAAGAATGAGAGAAATTGATGATCAATATGTAATGGTTTTAGCAGACAAGGCTTGTAACAATATCGTTTTTATAAAGCTCATTATTATGAAGAAGTGACCTTGAGTCAGGGTCATGCCCTATTCTAAGGTTATAAGCAATCTTGTAAGGGGTATCAACTAGCAATGTTTCACTTTATAGTAAAATGTACTTGACCTTGAACTTGTCAAAACAACGTTGTAAAAGCGTAAAAGCCATGACACACTCTTGTTATGAGGAAACCCCATCTGTGTATTACTGACTTCTCAAGTTCACACATTTCTTACAGTCCATACATACAGTCAATACATCTTATTCTTAGTGACCTCGAACTTGAGTTAAGGCCTTGTCACACTCTGCGTGATACCAGCAATGTTTCACTAGAAAAAAGACGGTAACTAATTTATATTTCTCATCCAAACTCATCCAAATACCTTTCATCAAGGCCATAACACGCACTGGTTAAGAAAAATCCCAATCTGTGAGTTATTGGCTGAATAAGTTCAGGCATGTTCTTATGTTCTTTCAGACCATAGATCGGATCAACATAATTTATTGGGTTCAACACAATGATTTAAGGATTCATTGTGAATGTTTTTGTCCAGTTTGGATATTGAAAGATATATTGAACGAGTGGTTGTGAAACACTGATGCCACGGTATTGCAGCTTATGGCAAAGCTTTAAGTTTCTAAAAAATCCGAATCCAACTCCAACAAGGTCAAAGTCAAAAGAAAAAAAGTTATGTTACCCAAAGAAAGATCTCGTCTCAGGGAGTATAACTGTGAAATAGAAACCGCTAGGACTAAATGTTGAAAAGTATGGCAAATGTTAATTTTTTTTTTTATACTCAAGTCAAAAGTTAAGGTCAAGGGCAGATTAACAGTGTCCAAGGGAATGCTTGTCACAAGAAATAGAAATTGAGATATGAAAGCCCTTGCATTAATTAATCAAAAGTTATGGAAAAAGGTCATGTTTTTTTTCCCAAAAACATGAATATTTATAGGCTGAAATTTTTACGGCACAAAATACATTGACTTCCTTTTTAATGTGAACTAAAATATACTGAATTCGAAAATACTGACGAAGTGGTAGATTCGGGAAGGGTGGGGGGGGGGGGGGGGTGTCTCTTAACTATATCGAATGGTAAACATACATGTATGTACAGTTACAGTGATGAAGGATTTTTTTCTCTCTCTTACAATAGAGTAAACTTTGAATATATTTGTAAAGAAGAAATCCTGAAACCCTTCAAGCTCCAGCAAAAACTTGCTGTTTTTATTTATCTATTTTTTAGTGTATTTTAGTGTATAACAATTGAAATAAATAATATTTTAACCACACTATTAATGTACATTGCGCCGCAGAAATTTAATCCGTAATACTATCTATAATTCTCAGAAATAGTTGTAATATGTACATGTATTTCTATAGTAACAAAACGAAAAAAGTGTTAGAAATGAGTATTTTGGTGATTATTCAGCAGTTGGTTAATAAAGCGACCTGCATTATCATCTCTCAATGATTTGTGGTCTTTGACATAATATCAAAATGTTGCAGCGCAGTATCCGTGCATGTATGTTGCAGCGCAGTATCCGTGCATGTATGTTGCCGTTTTTTAACTTACTCTTGTATATGTAGTATAGTACGAATTGAATATATTTCAAACAACATTTATTTTAAAGATAAATTCAATAAATAATCAACAGTTAAGATAAAAAAAAAATAATAAAGATTGGAAATATTTTTTTTTTCTAGAAAATAATACTTTAAACCAGTGAACCGTTACTTTCACGCCCGTTTTCCCTTTAAAAAGAGAAGTCCTTGCACTTTGCATTTTCGAATGACAGTGAAGAATGAACGATGAGTGAACGCTGAACGCAAGGTGAACGAAAAGTGAACGAACGCTGAACGCTTTGTGAACGGTGAACACGAGCGCACGGTGAACGCTGAACGGAAAACTGTGAACGGAGAGCGGAGAACGCGCGCTGAACGAACGGTGAACGAACGGTGAGCGAAGGGAAAAATGGGAAAGTAGAATGTTTCAAGGACTGTAGTAGTGAATTAAAGGAGACATGGAGTATAATAGGTTTATAGTAGGACCGATGTCCATGACTAGGCTTACGTCTCTCTGTTCAAAGGTTCCAATACATTCACATTACTACAGTGTGGGCTGCTGGTTTCCCGACACTGTCAACATTGTCTTTGTTACCATTTGGAAATGCCGTGCCTAGTTTTCTAATCCAGTGTTCTTCTCGTTGTTTACGGATATTAATTCATCTTTTTTTGGAGTGTTTTGAAAAAGATTGTACATCTGTCTCCAGAACTATCTCTTTTCTTAATTCATGCTATCTGTTTTCTTTATTAAAACTATTTGTGAAATTATTTTGCTAATTTTAAATAAAACAGATGTTTCTTTGTGGACTGATATCACACATTATTGACAGAGTGGACCAATCGTTTGTCAAATTTCTAATTTCAACTTTTCTTTTTGTGTTTATTGCACACGATTTGTAATTTAATCGCATTTCTATTTCAGAACCGTAACGTATAAATGAAGCTATCGTTCCTATGCTTACCATCCACTCTCAAGCAGAATGTCCACGATGCGTTATCTATACATCTGCTTAATGGTAAGTAAACTGCCTTAATGTACGTTTCTTCATCAAATTTATCATCTGGCTTTCTTACAAATATATATATATATATATATATATTTTAAATTAAATCAAATTTCACTTAATTTGTGCATATCAATTGAAAAGCAACAATGAAATCATTTTATCATGCAAACAGACACTAATCAGCTATAAGTCATCACTAGTGCATGCAGCATGAAAGTAGCTCTCTGTATAAATGCATGAGCTTTGATTAGAATTCTCAATCTATTTCTTTGTTACCATTTCCTAATAAACACATGTCCTGTTTCATATGTTTTTTTTTTCTTTTCTTTTTTTGTGTTTTCAAACTCTTATACAATTGCCCGAAAGGTCTGTTTTAGAATTTCATAATAAAGATTTGGAATAGTTAATCTGCAAATCAATCGTTTCATAGCGTATTTATACAAACCTCTGTCCATAAATTGCATCGAATTTTTTCCTTTCGTCAATCCATCATTGTTCGTTAAATTAGCCTTTAAAAGGCAGCTAGGTTAAGGACGCCCATAGGAAAAACGCCTTTAAATATTCAGAAAAATGAGTATACTGTTGATATTTTTTTTAAACAGCATGAATTTTGATGAAAAGGAATTCAACTATTTGCATATGTATATATTTGGTCTCTGCTGGGTTCGGACAAAGTGACTTTACTGTTTACTGCTTTTCCGCCAGAAAAATAAAACTTAACACACATCCAATTGGCGTTTCCTAAGACCTGTTTATAAAAAAAATCAATCATAAATAATGATTTTATTAACTTTTCAGTTTGTGATGCTTCTGCAAATGACAGAGCCACTGAAAATAGTGGAAGTGAAAAATGGAAAAGGAAGAATGGATCTGCAAAGTAAAAGCAAACCATGCATTTAATCTCTCTCTCTCTCTCTCTCTCTCTCTCTCTCTCTCTCGATCACTCTCTCTCTCTCTCTCAATTTTGTTGAAGCTCAATTTAACATTTTTTAATTAAATCTAAAAAGTAGAATTATCAAAGTTACAGAATAGTACACTGTGTGTTTAAATGTGTTTAAATTTCCTTTAAAACGCAGTAATGTTTTATTTCAAAGCGGCATTTGAATGCTTCTTTGTAAGAGATAAGCTGTTAATACATTTAAGGAGGAACAGGACTTAAAGATTATTTCGATAAAAAAAAAACATCAATCATTTTTTTTAAAATTGATGCCGAAACTGAAACCTCTCATTTTCATCATAAACTAAGAATATTGAAAGAGGAAACTTGCTTCAGTTCATTGTAAAAAACGCTTCATAATCATATCTTTCTCATACCGAACACACACACACACACACACACACACACACACACAACTTTCATGTCACAAGAAAACTAAGATTAGAAAAATGGATTATTGATAAAATTTTTATTACCAATTACGCAAAATAATAGTAAAAATAATGTTCAAAAAATCCCTAACTATAAACTGAACTGTGATCTGTTAAAATTTTTACAATAAATTCTGAAGCTCAATAATTTGCACAAAAATACAAACCTTAACTAATAATTTTAACATGCAGCATCAACATTAGCAAAGATTGTGACGTTGATAATTAGGTTATGTGTCTTACGTCTCTTATGAAGACTTCGGTTTACATGAAGAAATATTTTGTTGATAAGTATGAATTAATGGACAAACCTTCAACATACAGTACATATATAGATAATTGAAGTAACACGTTTACTGTATATATTATACAGTACCATATCTTCCTATTGTCTATTAATTCTTATAAATATAAAAATATTCTCATAAATTTCTTATAAATTCTTATAAACACAGAAAAAGTTTTAAAACACTTTTCTACAGTTGTTGCATCCTTATCTTAATTCTAGTGTTATACAATTATGTGTAATTTTTAATCAAATTAGCTCTTTTATCAGTCAACAGTTGCTAGAAGCGTGATCTAATTCTTTTGATATTTTTTAGCGCTTGAAAACCAACAGTCGGATACAAAGACTTCGAGACCTTCGCGGTAAGGAAACTTTAAGATTTTTTTAATGTCTTGTTAGTTTCAAAAGAAATCAAAAGTAATTGTATTAAGTCTTTCAAAAGTCTCAATCACAGGATAAAACTGCACCTTTCAGTCAACTGAATGATCACTGAAATGTCTTGGAAGATGACAGAGCGATGCTTATCCATCACGTTCCAGGAAACTTTCTGTTACCTTTCAGTGAAGTGTCTTACTTTAATTTCGCTTTCTGCACCAGATTTTTAAGTAATTGCCAAGCGGGCCTAAGGAGTACAGAAAAATGCATGGATTACATTCAACAAATTACAACACACTTGACAAATATCGATGTGTGTTTAACTCATTGACTGAATAGAAAACAAACTCTCTCTCTCTCTCTCTCTCTCTCTCTCTCTCTCTCTCTCTCGACCGATCGATATGCAGAAATAATATCAGAATTAACCACTACTTGTGAAGGTACAGACATGTTTTTCAAGAGAACTAAGGATAGTTTCTTTTCTCGAAACAGAAATATTGCAGACATTTTGACATCTGAGTCTTCAGCCTTTGGGGTTTTACCAGACTTCTTACTGCTTCTTACATGTTGCATCTTTACTTACATTACTGTCCTTCATAGAAATAATTTTTTTTTTTTGAAAGTGAGAAATATTACCTTTTTGGTGCAATTGTCCAAATTTTTCCTGAGCCAAGCTGAAGTAATGTATGTAGTTATAAACCAAACTAAAATATTAAATACCATCTGATCAGAATCTACTTTTTTAAAAGGACATAAAATATTTTAGAAGAAAGTATGTACACTTCTCCAGATGCAGAAACTTGGATGCATTTTCCAGTTCTCCCTTTAACATTTCTTACAAGTTAAAAACATGTACAATTAAGAGGTATGTTTATTTTGTAAGCAAGGGGATTAATAAAAATGATCAATAAATAGATATCACGGCCGGTGTGACCGGTCAACAGGGGATGTTTACTCCTCTTAGGCAACTGATTAGAGCTTTTGAGTTTCAGGGAAATTGCTTTTAATGCCCTCTATAATTAATTGTATATTTTGTAACTTTTTATGGGTCGATCACTGTTTGTTATCTTCAAATTTTTCATTAAAGATTTAATACTGTTTTCTTCTTTCAGTTCCTTCTGGAATCGTAGACGACCTGGATTTCGAAAAAGGGCTTAAAGATAATCAGAGCTTTTAATCTGCCAGGCTTAACTTCCTAATCTTAAAAAAATTATAATTACAATGTCTAAGTAATAAAAAAAGAAGGAACTAAATTATCAAAGAAATTTGTATATGGCATCATATATATATATATATATATATATATATATATATATATATATATATATATATATATATATATATATATATATATATATAAAGCACTAAAAACCAACAACACTGTATATCCTAAGTGTCGGATCTACTAAGTAGATACAAGGTCACGGATGGAAATTTATATAAAGCACTAAAAATGACCAACGACACGAACAATAATAATTGTCAAATTTTCGGGACAACCTGTCCCTTCCTCAGGACAAAGAAAAAAGTTAAGAAGTCATAAAAACAAAGGAAATAGAGAAGCAAAAACACAACTAGCACTACTACTAAACTACCAAACACTAAATATTTACAATGTTACATGTTTAATTTGGAGTTTATAAACAGTTGTGAACAAAGAAATCCGGAGCGCTATGAATTGCGTCCGGTCTATCGGGTGTAGTCTGGTGAAGTGTGATTTACATAATTGAACGAATTAATTATCGCTAATTAATTACGGCCAACAGTAAATCGTACATTGTCTTATTCTCTCAAAATAGCGTAACTCTACATGATAAAAAGAAATTAAAGAAAGATAATATGGAAGGACAATTTTGAAATATGAATTGGGATATTTTATAAATTTGGAAATCGGAAAAAAGAAATAAACAAAAATGTGAGCTGTAAATATTTGGGTAGGTTGTTCCAGGATTACTAATACGAATTAACGGTAAAGTTTACACTATATAGAGAGAATGAACTTGTTTGTTACAATCCGGGATTGGGTCTAGTTCACGTTCATCCTGGCGAAGTCATTAAGTTTGTTAATACCATTAGGGCGGAATGACTTCAGCCTGTGCATCCAGAACTTTTCCTTGCCTTTTCTCTGCGCGTCTGTCCATCTTGGATTATGGTCAATAACCACTACTGTCATGTCCTCCCATTTGTGACCTTCAAGGTTGAAATGTTCCCCAACGGGTTCATTGAGTTTTTTGGTCCTAATGGTAGAACAGTGATTATTGACCCTCCTGCGGAGATCTCCTGTTTCACCAACATACTGTTTGGAGCAAACTTTGCAACTGATGAGATAAATGCAGTTGTCTGTTTGACAGGACAAATTCCCTAATATTTTGTAGCTGCGGCCTGTAACGGGGCTGTTAAAACTGTCTGTGTCAGAGCTGTACTTACAGAGAAGACATATTCTGTCAGAGCAAGTTTTAAAGCCCCCGTTAGGTAATAGATTGTCCAATCTGGTTCTTACTACCATGTCCTTCAGGTTCCTCGGGCGTCTGTATGCAGCCAATGGGGGCTCCTTAAAGACCTCTGCCATTCGTTTATTTGAGTGGAGAATTGGCAGATTCTTTTGAAAGATACCGCTGAGGTTCTTAAGGACGGGATGGTATGTGGTTACCAGAGGGACCCTGCCGCTATTGTCTTTTTCCTTGTAGCGTAATAGGTTTTGCCTGTCATGTCCCGCCATCTCATCAATAGCAGTTTGTACGGTGCGGGCATTGTAGCCTCTCTTGCATAAGTGGGACTTAAGGAGACCGCTTTGTTCCTGATATAAGGCATCTGTTCATCCCCTGTTCTGGATGCACAGGCTGAAGTCATTCCGCCCTAATGGTATTAACAAACTTAATGACTTCACCAGGATGAACGTGAACTAGACCCAATCCCGGATTGTAACAAACAAGTTCATTCTCTCTATATAGTGTAAACTTTACCGTTAATTCGTATTAGTAATCCTGGAACAAACTACCCAAATATTTACAGCTCACATTTTTGTTTATTTCTTTTTTCCGATTTCCAAATTTATAAAATATCCAAATTCATATTTCAAAATTGTCCTTCCATATTATCTTTCTTTAATTTCTTTTTATCATGTAGAGTTACGCTATTTTGAGAGAATAAGACAATGTACGATTTACTGTTGGCCGTAATTAATTAGCGATAATTAATTCGTTCAATTATGTAAATCACACTTCACCAGACTACACCCGATAGACCGGACGCAATTCATAGCGCTCCGGATTTCTTTGTACACAACTGTTTATAAACTCCAAATTAAACATGTAACATTGTAAATATTTAGTGTTTGGTAGTTTAGTAGTAGTGCTAGTTGTGTTTTTGCTTCTCTATTTCCTTTGTTTTTATGACTTCTTAACTTTTTTCTTTGTCCTGAGGAAGGGACAGGTTGTCCCGAAAATTTGACAATTATTATTGTTCGTGTCGTTGGTCATTTTTAGTGCTTTATATATATATATATATATATATATATATATATATATATATATATATATATATATATATATATATATATATATATATATATATATATTGAAAATAATCATTGTTGTACATAAAGCATTATATTCGTACGTTCAAATTTCAATAATAAAATATCTATAGATGATCTTTCTTTGAACGGAGGACATTGTGTTAAGTAAAAGAGTTATTTTTATAAGTTAAAAGGACATGTGTTTGTTAACACTGAAACGTTTTGTTTACCTTATTGATGAGACATTGCTTTTAATTTTCTTGAATTAAATGGTAAGCATTACTGATCTTATCTATAAGTAATAATTAATTCAGACACGTAATAAATAAAATGAAATTTAAAAAAAAAAATTAATCAATTTATGAGCAATTTACTAAAGAAACGAGAATTATCAAAGTGTCGGAGATGTTTCAAAATTACATTATCTAAATAATCGTAAAGAATAAATAAATGAAGTACCAGTAATAGGTAAATAATTGATTTTTAAATGACAACTGAAAGATTTTTGAACAGTTAATGATCGATTGAATAGGCATGGACAGCCAATGAAAGCTGTGTCTGACTGTAAATTGATGATAGCATGGAGGTCATCGAAAACTTCAAGATATTCGAGAGCTTTAGATAATGAGAAAAAATACATAATGAAAACTGAAAGGGGATTCAAATTTACCGTACCTTCACTTAAGTGTTCGAATGGTCACTGTATGTTGCCTTTCACCTTTGATTAAAAGTTCTCATTTTTGCCGTTTGAAAGGACAACATATCACACATCCGAACGTGTGAAAATCAACCCTCTTTCTTAAACAGTACTTAAGACAGTAGTACGGTACTGTACTATCTGAGAAAGATGACTTATTTTCACACGCTCATAGAATTCAAGGCTAGAAATGTTTATTAATTTTGTAAATCTGCATTTAAAAGTATAATTCGTGACAAACTATCATTCAACACTGAGTTTTTGGTGTTTAACTCTATTATTTCCAAGATGAGTATGCAAGTTTTCAAATTCTGATTTTACCAACATAACCTGTGAAGCAGGACTGTACCATGTTGGTTATAAGCATAAAAGGAATGCCTCTGTTGTGTGTTGGGGTCCGTGACCACGTGACAATGCTCGCAAAAATGCTGGAGAGGAGTCGAATTTTTATAAGATAAAAAGCCCAGAATTCATAGAGAAGGTAAATGCGAATAATAAGGTTTTCCATGAAGACGGAATACCTTAAAAACAAATAAAATGTCTTTTGGTATCTGAATTCGTGGCAATTTTTGAAGTTGATGTAAAATCGCAGCTAGGTTAGGGACTCCCAGAAAATATTCGCCTTAATATATTCAGAGAAAATAAATATAATTTGAAAATTTTTTAACATTAGTTTTCACGAATGTGAATTGTGATATTTGTACTTGTATATACCGGGTCTGCTGAGTTCGGCCAAAGCGGCATCACTTGCATCAGTTGTTTGTAAGGTTTAAAATTAGAACATATATGTACTACTACAAAGATCGTAAAAGTTCAACGATACACGGGTATCTCTCCGCTATATAATTTATTCTGTTCTGTTTGAGACAAATTCCTATATATCAGAATAGCTGGAAGCAACTTCCTTATGCTCAGGAATTGTAATTGTAAATTGTAAAATTTAGCCGTCTTTCTGTAAACTCAGGACATTAGATGTAATATGCACTGGTGTAATGTTATATTACATAATAAATAATCAATGCACAACTAGCTCCCAGTACTTTTCAGAAAGGTAGGAATACTACATGTAGTTATACGTGTTTAAAAACTCAGAATTTATAGTGAATTTGATATCGTTGAACTTTTGATTTTTTCGAGAGGCTGGACCACTCATTATAGCACGTAACTGTACTTCGTACAGCTATCTACACATTATCAAGTTAGTTTGATAATAAAATGCAGCCGTAACCTAGCTGCAATCTATTGAAACTAATTATTTTAACATTTTTAAAAATATGTGTGTCTTGTGTCTTGTTCGTACTATTTCATATCTATTATCATGAAGTAGCACACATTTTTTTTTTCTTTTTAAAATTTAATATCTACGAACCAAATTGTCGAGTTTTGTATGAGGGCAATCTGTATCGTTATCTATTCACTCTGAAGGCGCTGGATAATAATTTGATTTCTCTAAATTTTCACTTCAGCTTGTAAGAATTGTTTGAATTTGTCAGCTGGTCTTGCTTTTAAGAAAAAAAGAATGTGAGATTCATTTTAACTTAAAAAATTCAATGGATTTCTTGTAATTGCAAACTGATGCATAATAGACTATTTTCTCTTTTGACTAATATTCCTTATTAAAAAAAAAATCAGAATATGATGAAGGATTTTATTGAGAGGGTTGTACCTTCCGATGTTGGCATTGCATTGAAGCAGTTCAATGTCATCCAATAAATGGGACATGTTTAATTGGATGTGCTGGAGGTTTTGAAGGTCCATTTTGTAACAAAAGTAAATGGAATTTGAAAATATAACTTGCTCTAGAATTCATGTAGATTAAAGCAGATATTTCTTTAAGATATTTTTTTTTTAAAAATCATTGATTACAGGGCTAGCTATCTATTCGAAGAACACAAAACATTGTCCAACTTCTTCATCACATAGTAAGTCGGTATATACGCATGACATGATTTAGTAGCGTTAAGGTTGCTTTCTAGAACTGAAATGTTTATATATTAATTTTTTTTTTGCTTTTTTAGTGTGCAATGCTAGCTGGTATGGCTAAGAATGTCAAAACCAGTGTAGATATTGTAAAGGTTACAAACCGTGTAATCACGTGACCGGATCTTGTCTCGGGTTTTGTTAACCTGGATATTCCGGAGAGAAATGTACAGTCAACGTCTTTTCTCAGCTTCTTGCTAATCAAAAGGAAATGATAAACCTGATGAGGGAATTTATATCCTATAAAAGACGCAAAACTGAATTGAAGGAAAATGACACATCTCCCACGAACTTTAAATCAGAGCTTTATTCTATCTTGAAAAAGGTAATTAGAGGATTGCATTTTCACATAAAATATTATTTTTTTCATAAAAGTAGCATATTGTAGATTTTTTCTTCACTTAGTTGAAGTGACAATCTTAAATGAATTTTATCAATTTTATTCATTAATTTGACTGAAATGTGTAAATTTATGTATTGTTATTTATTGTTAGTTTGAACTCTGGTGATGAGTTAGTAACTCCGGATAAATCAAATAAAATGTAAACCCTTTTTTTATCAAAATGGGTTGATTTTTTTTATCTTTGCGTTGCAATTGTTCTTGGTTTCTTGGGGTACTTTGCGTTACGCAGCACTGTTATGACGCATTACGAAGAAATCAACGGAATATAAACGTACATAAATACATACATATTAAAACTGAATTTATGTTTGTGAAGCTACTATATCGTCACATGATTCTAATATTTATTTAAAAAATATTGTATACTCCGTTCTGTACTGAATTTGGTTCACGTTATTTGACAGTCACGTGATAAATGCACGTAATATGTACTGTATGTTATGCGTCAGAATAATCCAAAATGCCAGCAAAAATCAATCACACACTTTAAATTTAACAAAAATTTATTTACAGTAATAGATAAAAACCAAAAAGCACAGACTGACAGCAAGAATCCAAACATACATACATGTACAACAGAGTGCCCGTTACTGCACACAATGCCCCAGTGAGAGTATCCTATCCCAGACTTGTGCTCCGTACGCCAGTCTTCTTGTACGCCAGTCTTACCCATGCATACAATCGACAGTGTATTTATACATTAACATAAATCTAAAAAAAATCTATAAGTTGTAAATACATTATGTTACTTTAACATTGGACATTAACGAAATTCAAGCATGTTCTAGAAAAAAATGACCATACATGTTTACCATTCCTGGAATGTTCCAGAAGTTTCTTTATGTTGAATGGACACATAAGAATCAAAAGTCTAACAAATATCATACATAAAAGGGAAAAAAACACCAGTTTACACAGAAGAGAGAAAATTACTGCTAAGTACATACATGTATATTTGGATTTCAGCCCTGGGCTGCTATGCTTTAACATTTTAGATTCATGGTAAATTGTGGTTAACTACAGTTAGGCATAATTACATGAAATTCTCATGGAAAATGTAAATCCTAAGATTAAAAATTTTGATGATCAGTCCATCGCCGAAATATGAATAAACAAAGTAGATTTTTCCATATTGGATTTCCGTGTCTTTACTCCCCATGAAAATTCCATGTAGAAATTGCATACAGGTTACATTTAAAATACATGGGAATACATGTACTTTGTTTGATATTCACATGTACGGATTGGTGCATACACCTTTTATTAATGTGTTTTTACTTTTGTTTCAACGTACCTTCAAACCTATTTTCAAATCTTTATATTTATTTTCTTTTCCATAAAATACGAATTATTTGGCAAATTTAGGAGATGTCAAGGTGTGCGTCTGATAAAAATATCATTTTTCATTAGAGCATTTAGAGAAAAAACATAATTTTACCCACCAGCCCCGAAACAAAAATTCCTTTTTCCATCTAGGACAAATCATTATAAGTTCAACAACTAAAATCAATATTGTTTTGTTACATGAGAACTGTAAAAAAATTCGTTGTAAAAATTGAATCCATATTTGAACAATGAATATTTTATTGTCAAAAATTAATAATGATAGTTTTACATTTTTTCTTTCTATAATATATTCTCTATGGCTAATTGATAACAATGTCTCTAAAATATTAAATGATCATGTGTCTGAATCTTTAAAATATGAATAAATAGTGTTTTCTCCGGTAAGCAGTCCTTGGCTAAAATCAAAAAAAGATAAAAATGATTATATGATAAAATATCAGTCATTATAAATTCTCGTCTTTCTTAAAAGCTTTATGAGAGACACAGCATTGTGAACGGAGTCACATGGCTCGGATATACTTGTTAGACCAGAGACATATAAGAGAGGGACCGCTGACTCATTTTCGCGCCAAATTATCTTCATGTTTTCGCAGCGCCCCCACCGGGAGGCATAGAAAGACTTCCTGTCATAACAGCTGCTGTGTTGTCTTCGCAGCCTTTGGGGTAAATATTGCGATTATATTCTATATTTTATTATATATAGCCTGTACGTCAATTACTATTTACATAAGTTGATATCTTAGATGTATTTTTCAAGCTATAACGAGTTATAAAAAAAAAAAAAACAACGTAGAACTTTAGATCATCAGATGTTGACACGCAAGTCATGGTCACATCGATACAATAATTTGAGTTAAAATTTTGTCTTGTATAAAAGTTGTTCCCATATATCATCATGATAATTGTAGACTCAGGCCCGCAAGAACCGGTGAGCAAGGGGAAAATAATTTTGCCAGTATACAGGCACGTAGTTAAGTATCATTGTAAAAGGGGGGGGGGTACATCTGAAAATCTTGGACAAGCAAAACCAAAAAAAAAAAAAGAGTAGAATTGTCGGAAATCCTATTTCATGGAGAAGGGGGGGGGCAGCTTTCAGTGGATATTTTCAACAGTAAAAGGTTGTGTAAAAGGGTATGTTTGGAAAAGGGGAAAGCCCCCCCCCCCCGATACTACATGTTACATGTCAGAGTGTATACAAAGCTTAACATTAGAAACTACTGTACAGTTACTATAATGTGTCCCTTAAAAAAAATATTTAAATTAAAGTCAGACAAACTATTTTTTTGGCTCAACCAAAATTTCTAAAATAGGTTGTGTCCCCAGAACTGAAATTCCTTCCCTCCTATGGGGCCTGAGAGTTTCTCAACATAAGACCTGATGATAGTCATGGAATGTATTATTTTATCTTAAATGTTGATGGTTTTATGTAGTCTGTCATGTGATTGAATTTTTGTATATCCAAGAGTGAATAATCAGCATGTTATTTTTTTACATCATGTAAACATGTAGATACTCATTATTCAATTTTATGAAAATTGGTTCTTCATGTTATCTCCAGGTATGAAATCAGTTTCCTCAGCAACAGATACAGCTTGCCAGCAGTGGAAATGCAGAATGCTTATTTTAATGTGGGACTTTATTCCTACCACCATAAATCTATTAAGTGAGTGGCAATTTTCTTTCTATTATTTCACAATGATTTTAAAAAATATATCAACCTGCTACATGTAACTGTTAACATCTAAATTTGCATCAGGATCGATGTCGAATGCTGCCATGATTTAAAGATAATTATGCTCTTTGTGAGGGGATGCTCCGCCTTTAGGTGCCCTTGTTTTAGGGGGAGAATGTTTTTTTTAAAACTGCTTTTATAGTGTGTGTGTGTTGTTTTTTTTTTTTTAAATATACATACAATTGCCCTAACCCAGGTTTCATCTCATGAAGCTATTAAATTCTTTATTCATTGATTTGCATTTTCCTATTTTCAGATATTATGGTACCTCTACTGATTGATTCTACAAGATTCTAAAGTTTCCTGTTGTCTTTCAAAAGACCTTGACCTGCTTTATAATGGTGTTTAAAGTGAGATCTTAAAATGAAAAAGGCAACGAATAGTAGTTTAGTAAGCTGCAAAGCTTAAAATTGTACCATGCTGCTGCATCAAACATGGCCAAACTCGAAACGCCACTGAAACAAACATTGGCTTGTATTGCACTACTGTTGCGAGGTTTTTCAACAATACAGCAACTGAATTAATGATATCCTTAACTTTTAATGGTAAAATCTGAGCTATTTTCAGTCAAGGACATTTGTAAAGGCTTTTTTTATGACTTCTGAGAATTTAATGATTGAATATTTTTCCACATATTTTTCCACTCCTTGGACTGTAAATTCTGAGTAAAGAAAAGCTATGTGTGATGTACATTTCAAATTTCAATGTGATGTATACAAACTGGAATTTACTACAAGGCCTAAATGTGTGACAATAAAACATTAAGTCAACCAATACATATTTTTGTCTTTTTTGAACACCTTTTTCAAGTACACACACACACACACACACACACACACACACACACACACACACACACACATATATATATATATATATATATATATATATATATATATATATATATATATATATATATATATATATATATATATATATATATATATATATATATATATACAATGTTATGCTCATGCAAGAGTACATGTTTGTCATTTGAATTTGAATAAAGGACATAATAACCAAGTACCTCTACATATTCACAAAGAGTCTTTATCATCCTTTCTATGATTTTTTTCACATTCAGAATATTTAAATTGTATAAAGGTTTGTTACATATAAATATACTTTGTAGAAAATACAGGGTTTTTGTATGGGCAAAACATTCTTTAACTGTGTCAGCTTGCAGGGCTGATATACATGTATATAAAGTATTCATTAAATTTTATTTTTGGCTTAATAAATGTTAAGAATGCTTGAATTGATTAATATAAATAAATATACTGTAAACTTCAAATTATTTCATTTTTAATTAGATTGTAGATCTAACAGAAAGTCAGTCTTCCTGCATATAAGTACCACATAATAAGTCTAAGGTGTGCAATGTATAGAGGGCTCCTAAAACCATTAGCAGTACTTGAGTTGCATAGACCATGTGCACTGTGATGGGGTTTTCTTGATCAGCACCACTTTAGTTAATTTTTTTGCAATTGACTTTTTTTTTTGCAAAATGGCACCTGTAACAATGTTTTATAAATGCAGTAAATGATAAAATGTATGAGTTGCTTGATTAGACTACAAGTCACAATTTATGCTTGGTTTCATGATGGTGTATTTTGTGTTTTTAGATATGTTATAATAAAAAAAAAATAATAATATATTTTATATACCACAATATGATATTTTTAAAAAAGGGCTTATTTCAGCACTTTTTATTTTAATTTTAATGAATGTATACAGATATATTTATATAACGATATAAAAAAAAAAAATACGGGAAATACACAAACCTAGCTGCATGAAATCTAGCACGTAACGTTACGTGCATGTATAGGTAACCACTAAATAAAATAATACATGCCAGTGCAAAACCAACACTGCAAACAAATGGCCTCGTCAAAAAAGGTCTTCTTATCCTACACTATAAAATGCATATTACAGTGTATTTCTCATTGTAGATGTTGTACAGAAGACAAGCCATCATGAAAAAATGCAACTCGAGTCGGGGTTAGAAGATCGATTCCATCTATTTACTGTAGATAAATTTGTTCTCAATTCTTTGTCGTCATGAAAATGAAAGTAACTCATCCCCCTGCGATTAATGCCACGAGTAAAATCGGAGTTGTAGCGATGTTTACTACCCGTTCTATGATGAAACGCCATACTGTTTATAGTTTCTATGCCTCCCGGTGAGGGCGCTGCGAAAATCGGAACATCATTTTTCCATTCGGAATTAGAGTACTCAACTTAAAGTGAAAAGTCTAGAAACGTCCCGAATGAGTCAGCGGTCCCTCTCTTATATGTCTCTGGTTAGACTTAGAGTGATCGAAAGACAGTTGGACGCATTTCACAGGTTATCAAATAAACCAAAAGAAGATCAGGGATATCTGTTTTTGAACGTTTATTTAGAAATATGTGAATTCTTTGTGACATTGATTCAGTACAACTTTTATTTTGCTGCGTCGAAAGAAATGTGGACGTTATTTTGCAAAGAATAAATCGAGAGAAGGTGATAGTAAATAAGTGCACAATTTATTTTTAATTGTATACATACGGTAGCTAAAACTGCTATATAATGTAAAGACCGTATATTTCATGTGAACCCTCTCAACATTTAGATATATCGACGACGTATTAAATTAGCAATACTTACATCCATTCATATGTCGACTGGATATATCCCAGTGAACTTGAAATGAAAGATATCACAGGGTCTGAATCATTTATTTCATATTTGGACTTTTTACCAGAAAAAGAAATTGTTCATGGTAATTTAAAAACATTATGTACAATGTGGTCAGTGTAAGGGGTTAAGTTTGTCCGATTAGCCATTGGAAACGCTCTGGTTGAAAACAAAGACATATCTCCCATGAGAGCAATTTCTCTGCTAGAAAATGAGCAGCATACCATCGTAATTTCAAGCCTTAGGTTAGAAAAGAAATCATGCGCAACCTACAGAAAATTCTGCCAACCGATAAAATTGTTCGTACTAGAATTCTATATATTTGTAAAAGATGTCATTGGATTGCGTATATCACAGTGATAAGCATGAGACATAGTGCAATTGTTTTAGTTCAATTCCTGCACTATTTTTAATAAGGTAGAGCTTTACTAGGAAAATCAGGAGCTATTTGTTTAATTTTGAATGATCCTTGATTTTTTTTTTTTTACCTTATGTCAAAAATCTTGACGTGCGCCCATTGCAGAGGTGTCTGAGAAAGTTACGAACGACAACCCTGCGACGAAAATTGTAGTCTAACAACTATCAAAATATAAAAGGAAAAGCACAGCAGTTCACATAGAGGAATAGATCACTGCTTAGTACATGTATTTGGATGTCAGTCCTAGCCTGCTTCTCTGTAAGATTAATGATAAGTTTTGTATGTGTACAAGTAGAAGTACAAGTAGAAGTACAAGTAGAAGTACAAGTAGAAATTCAAGGAATTCACAAGGTAAATGGAAATATCCAAATTCAGATTTCACTAAACCTTCCATCGCCAAAATTTAAATCGACAACAGAGATTTTTCCACCATGGATATCCGTGTCCTCACATTTCATGAGAATTCCATGTATAAATTACATACGATTAACATGTAAAATATCTTGGAATAAATGTACTTTGTTTGATACTCACATCTACGGAATGGTGCATTCACGTTTTAGTAAACATTATTGTTTCAACATACCTTCAGATCTATTTTCAAAAATAATCATTTGAATTATTTTTTCTAAGTTCACGCACGTTTTTATATGATTTTACATAATATGTGAATTATTTGGAAAATCAAGGAGAAATGATTCTTTGCTTTTGATGAAGTACTAATTTTCATTATAGAAATCGGAGACAAAAAAGGATGCCCTAAAAATTCCTCTTTCCATGTAATACAACTTTTTAATAGTTAACCAACTTTAAATTAAAGCTTTTGCTATTACTAACCAAAGTACTGTGAAAATAATCACTCGAAAAATTCAAATGATATTTGAACAATGAAATTTTATTCTGAAAATCTAAATATGTTAATTTTACATTTTCTATCTATGTTATATTTAGAATGGCTAATTAAAAAAGTATCTGATATATTAAAGTATTGCTTGTCTGTATCTTTAAAGTACAAATACATTGTTATTTAAAATAGAATTTTTCCCGATGACCAATACTTGGCTAAATTCTGAAAATAGAGAAAAAAATTAATATCTGATGAAATGTCAGTTTTATAAGTTATAGTCTTCCTTATGATAGACAAAGTGTTATTTACAGAGTCACATTTGTTCGACTAAGGGTGATCGACAGTCTGGTGCATTTTAGAAGTTATCAAATAAATGGAAATGAAATGTAGACTTGACATATTTATTTATAATAAGGAACATTACAGGTTTTTTTCAGAACTGTGAGGGGCAGCTATATAAAAAGAAAAATGAAAAGCTTTTTAAGAATAACTCACTCAACTTATGCGATTTGATTACGTCAATCCTGGTTGATAACGTTAAATAATCTTTACTACGGATAACACAATGCACTCTGTTCTCCTCGTCAATACAGAGGCTTTACAGTGGGTGTGACCACATGACAGGGGACACATCCTCCTCTTGATCCTTCTTCTAGTGGTTTAGAGATCAATAATGTTGTCCTGATTACGATTCTTATTGTTTTTAATCCCCTCGCAACGGAGTTAAAGGGGATATAATAATGCTCTTGTGGGGCGGGGGGGGGGGGTAGTTTGTCCTCGTTAAAAAAGGAAGTGACGTGATTTCCATCGGGATCGACGTCAATACGTTCTATTTCCATTGCTGGAACTCTTCAAATTAGGGACGCGTTTGGTCGTCTGACTGGAACAACATGACGTAACGGAGAATACAACAAATGGCGATTTCAATTCAGATAAGAATGTTTAATGTAATCTAAACCTTTCATGAGAGTAATGAGAGTAACGGGATGCGTATTTAAAATAATACAGATTTTATTTTATCGAATATTCGAATATATTCGAATACTTTCATTGAATATTCGAATATGAATTATTGACAAAATTGACATCCCTAATATATACATTTATATATATAGTACTTTATTGAGCAGAAGAAACCGTAGTCGATTTAAGTGATCTACTTACCTTATGTTTAAAAGTAAAATTGCCGTTAATTTTGTCAGCTGATCAAATTGCCGAATGTAATTAAAAAAAAAACGTTAGAAGAGTAAAATATTTTTAGGGGGTGCCTTTAAATTCTTCAACAATTTCATCAGTTAAACATCGTCACGGTAGCTCAGTCTGTAAAGTGCTCGATCCGTGCTCGGAAAGTCGTGTGTTCTAATAATGGTCGCGACTTACTTAAGTCGATAAAAAAATAAGCAGCAATTGTTCCTTCACCAAGTGCTCGGTACTTTGAAGTGAAAATTGCGGGTCATTCAGATGAGACCTTAAAAATCAAGGCCCCATGTCACGGTAGGCGTTGGCACGATAAAGGACCCTCACTGCTTGTTTGCCTTGTGTGCAGAGTGAAGTTCTAAATTTGAAGCCCTTCGCCGATATATAGTAACGTCTCTATATGAGTGAAAAATTCTCGATCGGGACGTGAAACAACATAAAATCAATCAATCAATCATCAATTAAATGATTACGGTATTTGACTTACAGTGCCAACGTAATTCTAGAGACGTGGTTCTAAAGTAAAGGCATATAAGATTTCCTTTATTTTTTAAATAACATGCTTAATAATTTAAAATGCAACTAGCAATTATACGGTTACATTAAAGTTTTAAAAGAAATATTTTCTCTTTGTTCCTTCATGGGTAAAGTCGAGCGAGGGTCTAGAAAGTAATTGATTATGCAAGGTGATGCAAGAAAAAGTGCCCTGATTAAGAGACAATTAAGTGCTTTGCCTTAAAAATTGGAAGACTGTAGATATGTTTGATTAAAGTATCAGTTAGGGAGCTTTATGTTCTGATTTTCAGATTATCAAAGATCTTACTGTGTCCTGTCGCAAAATTTTAAAGTTTGAATCTTAATTTGAATCCTTACTGTAGGGGAGAAAATTTTAAAGTGTCGGGGTCGTGGAGAACTCTAGCTGTTACTGTATGGTTCTCATGTACCCTCTCCTGAAACCATTTTTCGACCATGCGTCGTATGAATATACCTTGTGCATATTTAAGCATGATAAATTCCTTATCCCTGACTATATTCTGTTTAAAAAAAAAATATAAAGTTTCATTCATTTAGAATAAGTGGACACTTGCTGCAAATTTCAGCTACGTGTGCACTCTATTTTTCTGAAAAGAAAAACCACGTTGTCTACGACTTTACCATAAAACCATTGAATATAAAAAAAAATATGGCACTTCATGAAATCCCAGATATGGCTTTAAAATAGAAAGGCTACCTATATAAATGACCAAAACTTAATGCATAGGTAGGACAAAAGGATGAGAAGTATGCATTTATCTGAAGTCAATAATTTGTCGGGTATTACACTGCTGCCGTGTCACTCTGTCTGCGACAAAAGTCTAGATATATCCACTAAACTTTTGTGTTCTGAGTACACAAATTTAATGAAACATGGAGATAACGAACAGTATTCAAGCTCAAAATTCATTAACCCTTTAACTACCAGAAATTTTTCATTTTTTCTGCAAAACTGCCTTAAAAATTCAAATAGAAATTTAGACATTTTCTGGTCACTTTTACATAAATCAACCTATATATTTTCTGAAAGGTAAAATCTTAATGTATTTAATTATGTAGAGTAAAATGACTTCGCGGTTGCCATGGCAACGAATGAGACCCATTATTGCCAAGAGATGTGTTTTTCCCCTTTTTCATCCAAGAAATACAAACAAATTTACAAATAATGATTCCATAACAGAGGATTTAGTGATACTATTAAAACAAAACATGCAGTCAATTATTTTCTTTAGTTATACTGGTCAATTTTATTTGATAGAAAGAGTTTATACAATTACACATAATCATCCGTAAGACTTTGGCTTTACAGCTGTCTGATTGTCGTAAGCAAATTTCAAATCGCTTTCCCTCCTACAGCTTTTGTCTGACTTCAATAAAATTTGGTACACATGTAGAGTATACTAAGATACACAACTCTTTATTTTAGTATTTTTAGTTCAATGAACAATGTTGCAATGGTTACAAAAACAGCAATTTTGAGAATGGAACTTCCTAACAAAACACGGGTATACTACCGTAAAATGGGTATTTTCTGCGGTTGGAAATTTTTGCGATTTAACCCCTAAAAGGTAGCATTTTCAATTTCTGCGGTTGCACTATACCGCAAAAAATTATTTACGGGGTATGATCATGCACTAAACTTTATGAACTATCAGAACGCTGTCATGTTTACGTTTTATAAATTCATTAAGACATATTGATCAAAGGTGCATGAAAACTGGTATTGAGCTATTATGCTTAATTAAACTACTATCTTTTAGTTAGTTTTTGTAAAAATATTTCAAGCACCAATTGAAATGAATTAATGCAGTGTCAGTCCACCCAAACAACAATAGAAATCTTTATTCTAGCAGACGTGTTATGCGATCTATCAAAATAGTAGTATTTAAATATATGTAGATAATGATAATAAATACATCCAAGCCATATTCTAAAATACATTTCTAGTTAACTGCCATCAAAATTAATTTGGAGTTTATATTTTAAGCTGAAACAAACAGTTGCATAATGAATTACCCTAAAGTTGACGGTTAACAACAGGTATCATGTGCATTGAGGCGTAACTAATCCTGTCAGTCTTATGCATTAGGTGAAATTCACGAGACAATCGAGCCAAACAGTGCATACAAGCAGTAATTAAAAAACACAAGATTACAGTAATTATTGTCTCAATGTAAAACACAAGATTGAAAAAAAAGTGTTTAAAAAAGAGAAGCTACCATGTGTCGTTTGCAGCTATCGGAGTTTGGACTAATAATTGCGAAATAGGTACAAGTAAAGATGTTTTTTTATCAGCTCTTATTTCATTGATATTATTTACAGGAATTTCGATGACACCCGAATTTTCTCGCTAGCGAGGATGTGGCCACTCATGAGTCTGCATATGCATCGATTTTAAAAACCTTGCGTTCCAAATAATTTTGCTGTTTCCAGTACGCAGGTTCTTGCGATAATGAGAACCCTGTCAGACATACGCACCACTTATCATAATTGCATGTACAAAATATCTGAATGAATATTGAAAAAATATTTTGCGATTGTAATTTTTGCGGATTTGTCCTGTCCGCAAAATTCCGCAAAATTTGGACAACGGCAGAAAATACCCGTTATACGGTATATTCAGCAATTTTGAATTCGCTTTCCCTCCTACAGTTTTTGCCTGACTTCAATAAAATTTAAAGCACATTAAGATACACAATTCTTTATTTTACTATTTTTAATTCAATGAACAGTGTTGCCATGGTTACAAAAATAACAATTTTGGGAAGGTGGCTTCCTAAAAATATGGGTATACTATATTCAACACCATGGTACACATTAAAATTACAAATATAAACGTTACAAAAAACTGACATCTATAAAACGTTGGTCGATGGGAGAAGAGGATGGGTATTGCTGAACATTAATTCGTTTGTTAAATGTTGATTTGATGTCCTCGGAATCATGCGAGAAAATATCTCGCCTTAAATACCCGTTTTTTTTTTCTTTTTGGAAAACCCATGTGTTTTAGAAGAAACAATGTCCAGTCGTTTTTGACATCAAATGGGGCCCCATGTACTTTCAGTACAGTTTTATCATTGAATAAAATTACTTGCCTGTTTCCAGCGATCTGCATCTGAGAATTCACAACACCCTGTTATGTACTCAAATATACAATATCACTAGTTCATTATTTTTTTAAAAGACGGCCATGGGGAGAGTATGGCAAAGAACTACACACATTAACTCTCGATTCCAGCCTACATTTTACACCCCTTTATTCAATAAAAATGACAATTTTGCCATTAATTTTTTTTTATTGCAAACAAGATTTCACTAGTGATAGAATTATAATATTAATACCAGTGTCAAATTGTTGATTGCTCTTAAATACAATTCTTTTTATAAGGGGGCTAGAAGATGAATATCCATTGAAATCAGGCTTTAAAAAATCACCAGATTTTAAAATAGTACTAAGATTTTAAAATACTCATGGAAATAGATAAATGATCCTTCATTTTTTCGATATGTTTAACTCATGTAAAAAAAAAAAAAAAAAAAAACTTTTATCTGTAAACATACCCCCACCCCCACCCCGTGTGAAACAACAAGAGCTTTGGTATAAATTTGTTAAATAATAATTCATAATCACTGTAAAAGGAAAGGGGAATGTTTTAAAAATATTTTGTGTTTTATACTGAAAAAAAAAAAACGTTTTCCCAAAATTATAGAGCTTAGGCATAGTTTCCGGATACTTCTGATGATTGTACTTTCGTTAACATTTCTCCACAGCTTTTAAAAAATTAATAAAATGACAGTTTTTATATTCAATAGCTCATTTTGCTTTTTACGTTCGATGTTCTGGCAAATATTTTACATACTCGTCCTGTTTTATTTTTGCTTAGAAGTAGATTCAATTTTTTTCGACTTCCTCAATACACATTCACATTAATTTGTAATCCCGGCTAATCTGTAAAGAATGAGGTAATGAGGGAGAATTTGTTATTTATCCCAAGTTCTCCATTTTTATCCAGTTTGATAAAAGACTTGTTATTAACTCTGTGAGGACTGAAAAAATGAAGTAATAAACCTGAACAAAGAAACATGAGTTTCCTGTGTGATTATTCAGAAGTTATTTCTATAAATATAGCAATCTGATTAAAATCACCTGTTTATTTGGCTACGTTTACGACGTACTACGTATTAAACGTATTGACTGATTGATTGTATGTTGTTTTACGTCCCATTCGAGAATTTTTCACTCATGTAGAGACGTCACCATATATCGGTGAAGGGCTTCAAATTTTGACCTTTACTCGGCACTTAGGGCCGTTGAGCAGAGAGGAATCTTTATCGTGCCAACGCCTGCCGTGACACGGGGCCTCGGTTTTTAAGGTCTCATCCGAAGGACCCGCAACTTTCACTTCAAAGTGCCAAGCGCATGGCGAAGGAACAGTTGCTATCCATTTTTTTTTTTATCGACTTAGGTCAGTCGCGGCCGAGATTCGCACTCACGACCTCCCGATCATGAAGCGAGCGCCCTACCGACTTAGCTACCGTGAACGTTACGTAGTAAACATAGCCAGACAAACAGCTGATTATAATGACTGATCAATATAGGTACCTGGGAGTACGTAATTGCAATCGATAGCGTATACGTATAACAAATTGTGAAATTTTTGCATCGTGATTAAGTTAAAAAGACTTACAATATTAATGCGAGTTTTCATGACTTTGGAATTTTTACTGGTCCACCATCGTCCGAAACCCACGGGTGATCTCGTCTTTACTCATCACCCGTGGGCAAACTCGCTGAAATATCGCCGTAAAATATGCTAATTTGTTGATTATAGACAACCAATCAAAAAGTTGGAACACTTCAATTTTGAAAATACGTTTATTAGTTTGCTATTTATGGTGAACATTTTGA
This sequence comes from Saccostrea echinata, assembly GCF_033153115.1. NCBI lineage: Eukaryota > Metazoa > Mollusca > Bivalvia > Ostreida > Ostreidae > Saccostrea > Saccostrea echinata. The sequence continues at coordinate 3,274,823 of NW_026889807.1, read as the reverse complement.
AGCTCGTTAAAACTTGCGAAGTTTGTTTTAAAACGATTAAAGTCAATTCGTACAGGTCAGTGACATAAAATGCCAGTCAGAAATTGTAAGGGAGTACCTTTTTTCAAACTGCAAAATGTACCGTTGAGTGGATTTATTAGCAATCAGTGTGTTAACAATATAAGTCGACTTTCCATATCTCAAAAGAATCAGTCCATATATCAAAAGAATCAGTTTGTTCTACACTGAGCTCATGAACGATTTCATTGTGCATGTAAAACATCAAATGACGTCATAGTGCATTTTGTGTGTTTTACTCGTAAAAGTTCCAATATTCAACAACAAATATCTCTTTAACGGGTGCACGTACTTTATAATGTCCGTAATATAGAATGTAGGGAAAATTCCCAGCTTATAGGTTATGGCATTCATTTTTATTTTATTGTGTATTGTAATTAAGATAAAGCCAACAGAGGATAGCACAAAATCAGTCATTTATGCGTAATTTTATCAACTTCCTGTAATGATATGCAATATTCAATTCAAGTTTAAGATAATTTCTTAACATAACACAGAAAAACTTTGACTAGAAAAAAATGTTTAATTTCTTCTCTAGTTTCAGAAAATATCAATTGTTTTGTTGTATCCCAATTATTTACAAAAAAACCCACAGTTGAATATATGTGATGCTAAAAATGCGTCAAAAGGCGCACTTGGCCGTTAAGGGGTTAAACAATAAAAATCGGGGGCAGAACAAACAACGACTTCCAAAGCAGAGGTGGGATCAGGTGCCATGGGAAGTGGACATCCCCACTCTTTACACCCGCCGTGTGCTCCTTGTCATGATCGGGTAATAACGAAAAAATCCGTCGACTTTTCAGTGTGGAAATAATGACCTAACAATTAGCATGAAAAGCGTCAGTCAGCATTTGACTTAATGAGAGATTGCATTTACTGACAAGGTCATTGTATCTAAAATATAGATTTCGAAATGACGACTTTAAACGAGACTCTTGATTGTATCATCAACTTGTTTGTCAATAACTAGCTCCGTTTTAGAAATTGATCAAACGTAGAGCATACTCTTGCGTATCGAATCAACTGAGAGATATACACACCATATGCAGGTGAGAAGGGTATATTGCTGCATAAGGAAGGGAAGATGACGATTGAAAAGTTTAATTGATCACGTTTATCATAAAGCTATGTTGTTAGATTACCATTAGCGCCTTTTTCTAGTAAAATATCCAAATATGATACAAATGTGTCACACTCTGGTATCTTTTGTTTCAAGCTCACTGGGATATATCGTGTCGACATGTGAATGGAAATAACTATTGTTAATTGATAATACGTCGTCCATATATCTAAATGTCGAGTGGAAGGCCACAGCAAGAGATTTCTTTTTCTCATGTATAAGATTTTAAATAAATTCCACTTCATATGAATACAAAAAAGGTCTGCTAACCCTTTAACGAGGCGCAATTGGTACCCATGGGATTTCCAACAGATTGTTGGACGACCTTGTCTCAAAAAACTACATTTTACCACAACCACAGATATTGCCAATAACAAACTGAAGCACCTTTGAAATATAAACTTAAGAGTACTTGTGTGTACAATCAGAATGTTTTAACAAAATAATATTGCAATTAACGAGAGACAAGGTAAATTTCCATTTTTATTGAAAAAGCAGCTGTCAAATGAAGAAAATGAAGAAAATGCCGTTTGGAAGGAGCATTGGTATCATAGAAGAAAGTTTCTTTTTAAAAAAATCATTGTTGTACATAAAGCATTATATCCGTACGTTTCAATTTCGATAAATATAAATGGATTATCTTTCTTTGAACACAGGGCGTTGTGCCAATTGAAAGAGTTATTTTTGTAAATTAAAAGGACAAGTGTTTGTAAACTGTGAAAGATTTTGTTTATGTTATTGATGAGACATTGCTTTTACTTTTCTTGCATGATTTGAATGGTAAGCATTACTGATCTTATCGAAAAGTAATAATTCAGATATGTACATTTTAATAAAACAAATTAGAAGAAAAAAATGAAGTTAAAAATTAAATAATTATAAGCAATTTACTAAAGAAGCGAGAATTATTAAACTGTCGGAGAATTTTTTAAAATTTTATTACCTAAATAATAGTAAAGAATAAGTAAGAATAAGTAAATGATTTTTAAATGACCACTGAAAGATTTTTGAACGGTTAATGATCAATTGGATAGGCATGAAAAGCCACTGAATGTTCTGTCTGATGGAAAGTTGATGATAGCTTAGATGTCACTGAAAACTTCAAGATATTCGAAAGCTCTAGATAATGGGATAAAATACATATTGAAAATTGAAAGGGGCTTCCAATTCACTTCGATATATTGTATTCGAGAAATCGATGTTTGAGATTTCACCGTACCTATAACCGTACCTTCCCTTAAGTGATCAAATAATTACTGTAAGTTGTCTTTCAGCTTTGATTGAAAGTTCTCATTTTTGCCGTTTGAGAGGATACATATCACACACATCAGAACGTGTGAAAATCAACTGTCTTTCTTAAACAGTACTTAAGACAGTGGTACGGTACTGTACTATCTGAGAAAGATGGCTGATTTCCACACGTTCTTAGAATTTGAAGGCTAGAAACGTATTTAGGATCTGTATTTAGGAATATAGTTCATGACAAATGATGATTCAACACTGAGTGTTTGGTGTTCAACTCTATTACTTCCAAGATAAATATGCAGGTTTTCAAATTTCTGCATTTACCAACATAGAAGGTGAATGCAAATTACCGTAAGGTTTTCCATGAAGACGGTATTCCTTAAAATTAATAAAAATTCTTTAGGTATATGAATCCGTGGCAATTTTTGAAGTTGAGGTAAAATCGCAGCTATGTTAGGGAATCCACTGAAATATTCGCCTTAATATATTCAGAGAAAATAAATACAATCTAAAATTTTTTAACAACAATAGTTTTCATGAATGTGAATTGTGGTATTTGTGCTTGTATATATCGGGTCTCTGCTGAGTTCGGCCAAAGCGGCATTACTTGCATCAGCTGTTTGTTACGTGACAGGTTTAAAATTAGAACGTATATGTACAACTACAAAAATCATAAAAGTTCAGCGATACACGTGTATCACATTTGTTTGAGACAAATTCCTATACATCAGAATAGCTGGGAGCAACTTTCTCATGCTTGGGTATTGTGTAAAATTTAGCCGTCTTTCTATGAACTCCAGACATTAGATGTAATATACACTGGTATAATGTTTCATTACATAATAAGTAATCAATGCACGACTAGCTCCCAGCACTTTTCAGAATGGTAGGAATACTAGTTACACGTGTTTAAAAATTCTGAATTTGTAGTAAATTGGATATTGTTATTTTTTTTTTTATATTTTCGAGGGGCTTGACAACTCATTATAGCACGTTACTGTACAAATGTGCTTCTTACAGCTATATATAAAATCTGCACATTATCAATTTAGTTTGACAATAAAGTGTATCCTTAACCTAGCCGCGATCTATTGAAATCAATTAATTAGATATTTTTACAAATATATGTGTCTTGTTCGTACCATTCCATATCTCATATTATGAAGTAGCACAGGTATGATTTAAAACCCCTATATTACTGACTTTACATGTAATTCAAAAAGAATTAATATATATATATTTTTTCCTTTTAAATTTAATATTTTCGATGCAAATTGTTAGTTTTGTATGAGGGCAATCTGTATCTTTATCTATTCACTCCGAAGGCGCTGGATAATAGTTTGATTTCTTTATATGTTCACTTCAGTCTGTGAGGACTGTTTGAATTTGTCAGCTGGTCTTGCTTTTAAGAAAAAAAAATGTGAGATTCATTTTAACTTAAACAATTCAATGGATTTCTTGTAATTGCAAACTGATGCATAAAAGACTATTTTCTCTTTTGACTAATATTCCTGATAAAAGAAAAATTCAGAATGTGATGAAGGATTTTATTGAGAGAGTTGTAGCTTCCGATGTTTTGCGCTGCATTGAAGCAGCTCAATGTCATCCAATAAATAGGACATGTTTAAATGGATGTGCTGCGGGATTTGAAGGTCCATTTTGTAACAAAAGTAAATGGAATTTGAAAATACAACTTGCTCTAGAATTCATGTAGATTGAAGCAGATATTTCTTTACGATATTTTTTTTGAGAAATCATTGAATACAGGACTAGCTATCTACTCGAAGGACAAAAAAAAACTGTCCAACTTCTTCATCACTCAGTAAGGCGGTATATTGGTATGATTTGATATAGTAGCGTAAAGGCTGTTTCCTAAAACTGAAATGTTTACTGTAAATGTATTATATTTAGCGTGTAAGATATTTGGAGGAAATCGATTTTTTAACAGGTAGATTTGATTTAGCGCATTTCTTCATATCCTTATTTATCTGTATGTGTACAAGACATTTAGCTTTGTACCTGATTTAGCGGTTGCTGCCTTCCGCCAAAGCCGCTAAAAAGAATACACAGCCAAATGTAATACGCTTACAGTATATATTAATTAATTTATGTTTTCACTTTTTCAGCGTGCAATGCTGGCTGGTATGGCTAAGGATGTCAAGAACAGTGTAGTTATTGTAAAGGTTACAAACCGTGTTATCACGTGACCGGTTTTTGTTAACCCGGATATTCTGGAGAGAAATGTACAGTCAACGTCTTCTCTCAGCTTTTTTGCTTATCAAAAGGAAATGATAAACCTGATGAGGGAATTTCTATCTTATCAAAGATGCAAAATTGGATTGAAAGAAAATGCCATATCTCCCACAAACTTCTAATAAGAGCTTTATTCTATCTTGAAAAATGTCATTAGGGGTTTTCACGTTAAATATCTTTTTTCCATAAAAGTAGCATTTTGTAGAATTTTTCTTCACTAAGTTGAAGTAACAATCCAAAATTAATTTTATCAATTTTATTCATTAATTTGACTGATATGGTAATGTGTAAATTTATTCATTTTTAGTTTGCAAGTTAACCGGTTAAATTAAATAAAGGTAAACCCTTTCTTTATCAAAATGCGTTGATTTTTGGTCTTTGCATTGCAACTGTTCTCGGTTTCTTGAAGTACTTTGCGTTACGCAGCACTGTTAAGAAGTATTACGAAGAAATCAACGGGATATAAACGTGCATAAATACATACTTTTTTAAACTGAATTTATTTTTGTAAAGCTACTATACTATCACATGACTCTAATATTTATTGAAATAACATTGTATACTCCGCTCTTTACTGAATTTGGTTTGGTCACGTTATTTGACAGTCAAGTGATAAACGCATGTAATATGTACCAAACCTTCATACATGTACAAGAGAGTGTCCGTTACTACACACAATGCCCCAGTGAGAGTATCCGATCCCAGTCTCTTTGTACCCCTTACGCCAGTCTTCCTGTACGCCAGTCTTACCCATGTATACAATTGACAGTGTATTTATACATTAATATAAATCTAGAAAATTCTAGAAATTGTAAATACATGAAGTTATTGGAACATTTCTGGACATAAACGAAATTCAAGCATGTTCTTGAAAAAATGACCATACGTGTTGACCACTCTGGAATGTTGCAGAAATTTCTTTATGTTACTTTATATATACATGATGAAACAATACCAACATTTTCAATTACACCACACATCACAACAATACTAATTGTCAGACAATTATTTACACACTGAATTTTCTAGGGATTTTTCCCCACTTTTCCAGATCATGACAAGGAGCACACGGCAGCTGTGACCGGTCGGCAGAGGATGCTTAATCCTCTTTGGCACCTGATCCCCACCTCTGATGTTTTAGATGTCCCTGTTTGCTCTATTCCTGATTTGTATTGCTTGAAAGGACTAATGACCCTGAATACTATTCTTTGTCTCCATATTTCAAACACTTGTTCAAGAGAACTTTTAATATTACTTGTGTATGAAGATTATTATTTCATTTAATTTGTCTTTCTAAATGATAAAAATTTTCTAGCACTATTTCTTGCTTCTGCATCATCCCCCTACTTTGATAATCGATGCAATGTTTCTGCAGTATGAGTTCCTCGTTTTTCCCCCTAATTTAGCTGCAAGACTTTTTACTCATAGATACGAATTCTGCATCAATAAAATCGTTTCATAAAATTCCATGAAATTTACAAGTACATGAACCAAAGAGCACAAAAACATTTATGAATATTTTCTCAATTCAGGTAATGCGTAACACGGAAAATGGAAAATAATAAATGCAAAATACACATAAGAAAATGAAATTTGAATTTTCATCGAAATACTGTAGAATAGTAGCATTGTCAGGTAAACAATATGATTATTTGATTACTCATTTGATTTAGTAGAGATTTGTTTCTTCCTAGAAAATTTTCGCAGATTGTAAGAAAAAAATCCAAAGGGGAAAAACAAAAACCATTCGTCTTATACCCAGACGCGAAAGTTTTAGATGCCGAGTCTAAAAAGAATGACAGAAATGTCTGAAAGAATGGTCACATAAGAATCAATAGTCTAACAACTATCATACATAAAAGAAAAAAAAAACACTATTTCACACAGAAGAGAGAAAATTACTGCTAGATGCATCAATTTGGATTTCACCCCTGAGCTGCTTTCTTTTAACATTTTACATTCGTGGTAAGTTGTGGTTAATTACGATTAGGCATAATTATGTAAAATTGAAAAATGGAAATCCTAAAATTAAAATTTTAATGATCATCGCCGAAATATCAATAAACAAAGTAGATTTTTTCCTTATTGGATTTCCGTGTCTTTAATCCCCATGAAAATTCTATATAGAAATTGCATACAAGTTACATTTATAAAACATGGGAATATATGTACTTTGTTTGATATTCACATGTACGGATTGGTGCACGTTTTATTAATGTGTATATACTTTTGTTTCAACATACCTTCAAATCTATTTTCAAATCTTAATATTTGAATTATTTCGAAGCACGTATTTATTTTCTTTTCCCTAAAATATAAAATATTTGGCAAATTTAGGAGATGTTAATGTATGCGTGTGATAAAAAATATCATTTTTCATTATAGCAATCAGTGAAAGACGGAATTTCACCAACCACCCCCGAAACAAAAATTTCGTTTTCCACCTAGTACAAATAAGTTCAACAAATAAAAACAATATGGTTTTGTAATTACCTACCAGAGTACTGAAAAAAATATTGATTTTTAATTCGATCGATATTTGAACAATAGAAATTTTATTGTCAAAATCTAATAATATTAGTTTTACACTTTTTTTTCTATCTATAATATATGCTCTATGGCTAAATAATAACATTGTCTATGATAAAATTAAATGATCATTTGTCTGTTTCTTTAAATTTTCTCCGGTAAGCAGTCCTTGGCTGAAATCGAAAAAGATAAAAATGAATATCTGATCAAATATCAGTTTAAGTCATTATAAATTCTGGTCTTTCTTAAAAGCTTTATGATAGACACAACACTGTAAACGGAGTCACATGGCTCGGCAATAATTGTTAGGCTTACGGTGACAGTCGGGTGTATTTCACAGGTTATCAAATAAATCAAAAGAATATCAGGGACATCTATTTTTGAACGTTTATTTAGAAGTCTTTGTGAATTCTTTGTAACATTGATTCAGTATAACTTCATTTATTTTGCTGCGTCGAAAGAAATGTGGACGTTATTTTGCAAAGAATAGAGAAGTTAACGGTAAATAAGTGCATAATTTATTTTAATTGTATTCGTAGCTAAAACTGCTACATAATGTAAACACCGTATATTTTATGTGAGCCCTCTCAACATTTAGATATATCGATATATCGACGACGTATTATCAATTAACAATACCTACTTCCATTCATATGTCGACTGGATATTTCCCAGGTAAGGATTACCTACGAAATCCACGAACATTGATCCCCTACAAACAATGATGATTCCACAGTACTTTTATTGAGGCAAATGAAATCTCAAATACCTCACGAAAAACAATGGGCCATTTGAACATTTTACGCGAGTATTTTGAAATTAAAGGGGAGTGGAAATAAACCCCAAAGGTCCGACTCTTTAACACCTGATGAAATTGAAACCCTTACAAGACTGAACAACTTGGAAAAGCTACACCAACCCCTTTGATAAGCACGCTTTGGTTTTCACATCACATTGTATTTTGGTATGCGAAGGGGGACTGAAAACCGTAACATGAGGTGGTGGGAAGTAGTCCTAAAGAGGGATGAGGCACTTCAACTCGACTACTTAGAGTACCATGAAAGGACCACGAGGACTAGAACTGGCGTGGATGTCACTGATAGCCGGGCGTGTATGCAACCCCTGCCAACCCTGAAAAATGCCCCGTATCAACCTATATTTTGTATAGAGATAAACATTCAAAACATGAGGACCCCTTTTATATTTCAGTCGTTACTAACGGAAAACGTCCTAGAATGCAGGATGGATGGTTCATCTGTAGCCCTATGGGCGTCAACAAACTCAATGACCTATGAAAAGAATACTAGCCTACCTGACATAAAGTAAAATCACCAACACAAGTGTCCGTAAAACTCTCATCCAAAGCATGACGGATTCGAATGTCCCTGACACATTACAAATGTATGTAACAGGTCACAAAAAACATTCAGCCATTGGATAACTACCGCACAATAAACGACTCACAGAAATACGCAGTAAGCAGCATTTTATCAAATTCCTCCGGCAATGTATCCTCATTAGTTCCATTCTCAAATGCTTGTACACAAAACAATTCTCGTTTTGAAACATCATCATCAACAAGAGCCCTACCGAGCTCTACAGAGACACACGCTTACATGTAGCCGTTCTTCGACGTCGGATAATACCGCCATTGAAACACAGAACAACCAAGTTAATATGCAGCGCTCGACATCAACGTCTATGGGATCAATATTTAGCGGGTCACAAATTCATGGAAATGTAACATTTAATATCACAAACAACACCTATCAACCCAGAAAACGAGTTTGTGTGTTTGACTCCGACTCGGACTAGGCTAAGCTAAAACATGCTTCACATATAATGCATATGTAGGTCATTTTATGTAAATGACCCATTTCGAACGTAAACTTTGCTTCTGATATAAAATTTGTAATAATGTCTAATAATAAATATCACATATACTAAAAATATTGTTGTTAAATTTATTAATTCAAATTTATTTTCATTCAAAAGATTGTTGTGTTTTCACTTTTTTAAATAGCACTATCTGTAGGTCGCGGAAGGATTCTTCTGAAATGAATTGTATACGCTATCGGATATATATATTTTTTTTTAAATTCCAGTTTATGTCATTCAGAATGATTTAAGTGATTTGAAATTTATTTTCTGAGTTTACACATTACGTGTAAACCATTTTCAGGTACGATCTCTTTGATGGTGTATTCAGATTTTTTTATTAAATACAAAATAAAAAAAAATATTTTTTTTAATGGTCGTTATGTTCGATAAAATAATTCGTGAAAAATAATCATTCATCACATACTCTTATGGGATAATGAAATTCCACCTCGGGACCAAGATTCACGGTCTAGGACTCGGCAAAGCCTCGTTCTAGACCCTGAATCTTGGACCCTCGGTGGAATTTCACTATCCCACACTCGTAGTAATGAATGATTCCATTAATCCTTAAGCAAGGCTCTGTTCTGTGTAATATATCATTTTTCATGAAAAACATTATAAAAGAAATCTTGAAAACTGATTTGAATAAAATTATCTTTGTAATTAAGTTCCAAATAATAATAACTTTTTAAGTTAGGTATTCGTCAACTTTTTATATCAGGGGAGCCAGTTCACAATAAAAGAATAATAAAGAGAATGCATGAATAAAGATACATTGAACAGTGTCAGAGTTATAACCCTTATGATATTTTTTTAAAAAAGGAATTGGTTATAGTAGATTATTAAAAAAAAGAATTTAAACAATATTTTTAATTACACTTTTTAAAGGCATTCTATTTGACAAGAAGTTAAAATAATGAAAGACTTTGTGAAATTCTATTATTTCACAAGAGGGTGGAATTACATATGAAATATAGCATACAGTGAGTTAAAGATGCTTTACGATTATTACAGATTTCAAAGTGAAAATAAATTACAGAGAAGAACAATGCTTGAATCAGCTGCTTTCTGTTTAACTTTTTTTAATCTGTCAAACATCTGGATTCAATATTTCACGGCTGATGACCATTTATATGGAAGCCTGTGGAGAGAAACACATGTGTTTTGATTGGCCAGGTATGACAAATTATGATCCTCACGTGATACTTTCTCGCTGTCAGCCATGTTCCTGTGAGGAAACTTGCATTCAACATTGGGACTGTTGTCCTGATAAGTTTTTTCAAAGACCATTGGCCAAATTAGATACCCCTCATGTCCATATGGAAAAGAAATCAGAATTCGTCGGCATGCCCATGTACGAGATAATCACGAACTGTCCTGAATATTCCACGAAAATTGAGACGCAGAATTGTACAAATGTCTCTGACGATTTTGATTTTAATGCCCCGGTTAGCTCTGTTGCTAGTAATTATTCGTATCGCAATGTTTTTTGTGCATTTTGTCATGGAGAAAACGAGATAAATTTAGTGAAATGGGAGGTGTCGAGAGATGAATTATTAAGAGTACCGAATTTCATCAACTTCATTGAATCTTATCAACAACTGAAAGACATGTCAAAAGCTTACAAAACAACTGTTGTTTATTCGCCCCCAACTATTATGGAGGAAATTGTTCGTCCAATATATCTACATCCAAATGAGTATTTCATTCAAAGTTGCCCGGATCATGAAGAATTAAATATTGCTTGTTCATCCTCTTTCGTCAATCAATTTAGACTTCATAAGAATATATTCTGCTATTTGTGCAAATTGATAAAAAAGAATAGACCTGGGCCAGTCATAGACTCCTGTTCTATACAAAACAATGAAACAGTCCTCAAATGTCAACAGAGTTCTATTTCAAATATAACATATCCGTATAAAAATTTCTACTGTTTCCAGTGTAATTTTAATATAGGGATCTTAAACATTTCTGACTCTAAGCTTTGCCATGGAAGTGCCTGCCAAGCGGTATTTCGTTATCATTTTCCGGACTTTTCAACAGTTGTAAGTGAACATTATATTCCTGGAAGAAAGAAAAAATTCTACTTGAAGCTTTTTAACACAATCTTTAGTAGTGATTCTATTTTTGAAATGATAAGAGATTCACAAATGAACAAGATTTATTTTCCATTCGAAACTGTGGAAAAATATGACAATGTCAGCCTTGGCCAGCTTTTCAATACAATAGCAGCAATTTACCCTGAGCGTCTTTGTAGACAGGACCTGTTACCAGAGAGTGTTCGAAACATCACTGCAAAGCAAACTTGTGATTGCTCATATTCCTGTTTATTTCTTGGAAAGTGCACTTGTTTCATTGACACAGCATTGCTGCATCCAGTGGAATGCATTGGCCGAATGTCTCCGTTCTCAAAGACTCATAAAGATGGAAGTGTCCTTGTAGTCTCAAAGTGTTATGAAAATATCTTGAAAAAGATATCAACAACTGAGTATAACAACGTTAAACAGCTTTGTGAAGAGAATGCTAAATATTATGATGTTCTTATCTTGTCAAGAAACATAACATACAGAAATATCTTTTGTTTTCTTTGTAATACGAAGTACACGATAGAAGATGGCAGTCTATTTCACGATCACTATAAAATTGTCGACTTCAATATTATTTGTGAAACTCAATTCAATTTCATTTATTCGATGAATTTCAGCCAACTCATGCAACAGGCTAAATCTCAAAAGAGCGATATATCGTATGACACGTCCAAGCTGGTCACATGTGATCAAAAACCTTCAATTTCCAAGTGGAATTGTCCTCGATCTGAAAGAGACGGAGTTGTTAAATGGATGTGTGAAAATTCGAGTCCCCAAGCATTTATGCCCTTTGATAGTTCTAAAAACGTATTTTGTCAAATGTGTAATTCATATCAAAACGGTGACATAAAAGCTTGTAATCATTCAATTATCTTAGATGTGAAAATCAAAGAGGCCTGCTTGACTTTACCTGACGTTAGCAATCACCCATTTGTTTATCCGTTCAGAAACCAGTTTTGTTCCTTTTGTGAGGAAAATAAGGCATGGATGAAAGATACAATATCATCCAGAAGCGAATGTAGGCCGATATACGGGACAGACGACATATTCCGGAAAAAAATTAATGAGAGAATTGCTTTTCCCGAAGATAGGCATAAATGCAAAACTCATGGAAAGAAAAGTCGAGGTAACATGCATTTTAAAATCAATATCAGTGAATGAAACATTTAATGTTTGACTGTACCATTGTATTTTCAAATTTAACGATTATCAAACATTTATTTGCGTATTAGCTTTCTCAGTTCTATGTTCCATGCATTATTCATTATTGTAATTAGAAGATTTGTAGCTCAAAAAAAAAAAAAAAACGTTTTAACCTAACATGCTTTTGTGAACTAAGGAAATGCACATTTAGGAAATATTGATTGATTGTATGTTGTTTTAAGTCCCATTTGAGAATTTTTCATTCATATAGAGACGTTACCAAAAACCAGTGAAGGGCTTAAAAATTTTGATCTTTGCTCGGCACTCAGGGCCGTTGAGCAGTGAGGGATCTTTATCGTGCCAACGCCTGCCGTGACACGGGACCTTGGTTTTTAAGGTCTCGTCCGAAGGACCTACAACTTTCACTTCAAAGTGTCGAGCGCATGGCGAAGGAACAGTTGCTACCCATTTTTTATCGACTTAGGTCAGTCGTGGCCGAGATTCGAACTCACGACCTCCCGATCACGAAGCGAGCGCTCTACCGACTGAGCTACCGCGAATGGTCATTTAGGAAATACAAGCACTGCTAATAACGAAAGACGTAAAGAAAATATATGACGAATTTAACAGTTTAAGTAAATTCTATGTATTCATGACTGATAATTGTACTTTCCTTTGAAGAACTTTGTCCCCCCCCCCCTTTTTTTTGCACGAATATGAATCTAAACGTAATTACTATGAGGTCTTCCCTGAAGAGGAAATATCTTAATAAGATACAGTACCGACCGGCACAACCTGATACCAGAGCGAACCCAAAGCGCACCCGGGGTTCGCTTCCTTGTTCGCTCTGGGTCCGCTTTCAGAAAATTTGGGACCGCTCTGGGTGCGCTTCGGGTTTGCTCTGCGTTCGCTCAGGGTCAGCTCTGGGTAGGCTATAGCGGACCCGGCGTTCACTTTCCGGGTTCGCTTTACGCACTCATGTGTGAAGCGGACCCCGCTTTAATCTTGCCGCTAGTAAGCCCCGCCCCTTGTATATTCCAAATACAGTAGTGAAATCGATCGTTACTGTTTTTATGGCGATCGAAACATGTACATGTAATTGACAATGTGGAGAACGTTGATAAATTTTAAATAATTTCAACGTACATTCGACGTAGAATTATCACTTTTATTTTTCTTAACTTACAGGCTAAGTATATCTTGAAAGAAAAAGAAGAAAAGGTGTTAAATTTATTTCGATGTATCGGATGGAGTGAAGTTGATAAGAGTATCTTAATTAAAAAAACCTTTCAAATTCATTTGTTTACATTATTCATGCGTTTTAAAATCAGTTGGAACTTCCAACTGTAATTGCAATTGCTAAATCGTAATTTAAATGTTTGAAAGAAAAACAACTGAATTATGATCTTATCTATGAAATAGCTGAGACACGTAAAATGCTAAGTTTTCATATTAGCAGTTTACATTTAAGCTAGTTTGTCGCGCATTACATGTACATGTTGGTCGTGATAATCACTAAAAATACTCATACAGTGTAATTTGAGTTTTGTTTTACAGATCATTTATAATTTACTTCCATGCTATAAATCATTGTTTTATAAGGCGAGTTTAACGGAAGTCTTATAAAAAACAACAACAACAATAAAAAAACCAAAACAAACAAACAAACAAAAACTAATAACTGGTCCACTGATGAGAATATATTATTTTTATTATGCCCCTGGATCGAAAGATCCCGGGGTATATTGTTTTTGTCCTGTCTGTCTGTTTGTCCGTTTGTCTGTTTGTCTGTTGTCAACTTTAACCTTGTCCATAACTTTTGATTGGTTGGAGCTATGACTTTCATGTTACAGATCATTTATAATTTACTTCCATGCTATAAATCATTGTTTTATAAGGCGAGTTTAACTGAAGTCTTATAAAAAAAAAAACAACAGCAATCAAAAAACCAAAACAAACAAACAAACAAAAACTAATAACTGGTCCACTGATGAGAATATATTATTTTTATTATGCCCCTGGATCGAAAAATACCGGGGTATATTGTTTTTGTCCTGTCTGTCTGTTGTCAGTTTGTCTGTTTGTCTGTTGTCAACTTTAACTTTGTCCATAACTTTTTATTGGTTGGAGCTAGGACTTTCATGTTTCACATGTGTATTCCTTTTGACAAGACCTTTCTTTGGGTACCATTATATTTGAGCTTTTGACCTTGACCCTGGAGTTTGACCCACTTTTGCGAAATTTTATGAGACTTTAACCTTTGCCATAACTTCTGAACAGTTGGTGCTTGGGGTTTCAAACTTCACATGTGTATTCTTTGTGACAAGGCCTTTCTTTGAATACCAACCACTTTGACCCTTTGAACTTGACATAGGAGTTTGAACTACTTTTTGAAAATCTTTAACCTTGGCCATAACTTTTGAATGGTTGGAGCTTGGGGTTTCAAACTTCACATATGTATTCCTTGTGACAAGTCCTTTCTCTGGATATCACCTTTTTTGACTCTTTGACCTTGACCTAGGAGTTTGACCTACCTTTGAAAAACTTTGACCTTGGCCATAACTTTTGAATGGTTGATTCTACGCCTTTCATACTTCACATATGTAGTCCTTGTTATTTTACCCTGCTTTTGATACCAACAACTTTGACCCTTTGACCTTGACATAGAAGTTTGAACTACTTTTGAAAAACTTTAACCTTGGCCATAACTTTTGAATGGTTGGAGCATGGGGTTTCATACTTCACATGTGTATTCCTTGTGACAAGACCTTCCTCTACATATCAACCTCTTTGACCCTTTGACCTTGTCCTAGGAGTTTGACCTACTTTTGAAAACTTTAACCTTGGCCATAACTTTTGAATGGTTGAAGCTAGGACTTTCATACTTCACATATGTAATTTTTGTGACATGCTCTTCCTGATACCAACCACTTTGACTCTTTGACCTTGACATAGAAGTTTGAACTACTTTTGAAAAACTTTAACCTTGGCCATAACTTTTGAATGGTTGCAGCTTGACCTACCTTTGAAAAACTTTGACTTGGCCATAACTTTTGAATGGTTGATTCTACGGCTTTCATACTTCACATATGTAGTCCTTGTTACTTTACCTTGCTTTTGATACCAACCACTTTGACCCCTTGACCTTGACATAGGAATTTGAACTACTTTTGAAAAACTTTAACCTTGGCCATAACTTTTGAATGGTTGGAGCTTGGGGTTTCAAACTTCACACATGTATTTCTTGTGACAAGACCTTCCTCTGCATGTCAACCTCTTTGACCCTTTGACCTTGACCGAGGAGTTTGACCTACTTTTGAAAAACTTTAACCTTGGCCATAACTTTTGAATGGTTGAAGCTAGGACTTTCATACTTCACATATGTAATTCTTGTGACATGCTCTTCCTGATACCAACCACTTTGACTCTTTGACCTTGACATAGAAGTTTGAACTACTTTTGAAAAACTTTAACCTTGGCCATAACTATTGAATGGTTGGAACTTGGGGTTTTAAACTTCACACATGTATTCCTTGTGACAAGACCTTCCTCTGCATGTCAACCTCTTTGACCCTTTGACCTTGACCGAGGAGTTTGACCTACTTTTGAAAAACTTTAACCTTGGTCATAACTTTTGCATGGTTGGTGCTAGGGCTTCCATACTTCACATATGTAATTCTTGTGACAAGTCCTTCCTTTGGATACCAACAATTTTGACCTTGACGTTTTACTTACTTTTAAAAAACTTTAACCTTCGCCATAACTTTTGAACAGTTTCAGCTAGGGCTTTAAAACTTTACAGGTGTATTCTTCGAGACAAGACCTTTATTTTGGCACCAACATTTTTTTTTCTACTTTTGGCCTGGAATTTGACTTGCATTTGAGAAACTTTAACCTTCGCCACAAGCTGCCATACGGGGGCATCAGTGTTTCACAAACACATCTTGTGTTCTATTATGAATTAAAGTACTTATTGTCTGATAAATGTACGCCATGTATATCCAAATATTAATGGATTTTAAAAATATAAAGAAAATAAATATGTAACTATACATTTAACATGCTACCTGGATAATAAAAATATGCGATGTATTACTAGATTTTAAACAATAATGAAAATGGATGTGTAAATATTGCATGTTGTCTGGAGAATTAAAATACATATACATAAAATCAAGTTTGAAAATCATATTAATAATGTTTTTACACTGTACATTCACACGCTTTGCTTGTACAATGTTTAGATTACAAACTTGTATGTTGACTTGTCGACGCGCTGATGGTGAACGCATTTTATCACTTATCCTGATTGACAGACCTGTTCGGCATGTTGATTGGTCGACGATGAGTTAATCGCTAATCCTGATTGACAGCACTGTTACGGAACACTGAACGCGCGTTCGTTTCCTGGGACCGCTACTGAATTTGGGGTTCGCTTTCAGCGTCCGCTCTGGGTCCGCTCTGGGTTCGCTTCGAGTTCGCTACGGGTGCGCTCCGGGTTCGCTCGGGGTCAGCCCTAAGCGAACCCGAAGCGAAACCAGAGAGTGAACCCGGGATGCGCCCTGGGTTCGCTTTCTGTTAGGTTGTGTCTGGTCGGTACTGTATATGTGCCCCTAAATTACACGAAGTACGAGGCTCCCAAGAATTGCAATTTTTTTAACTTTCAGAGAAAACACACCAAATCAATGTTTATTTCAAATATCTTCTACAAAAATTTATCAGCAAAGTTGTTCTGCGGGTGTGACCGGTCAACTGGGGATGCTCACTCCTCCTAGGCACCTGATCCTACCTCTGAAATTTCCACGGGTCTGTATTTACGCCCTCTTCACATATTTGTATTGTTTATAGTATTTCTTGAGATGGATCTCTGATCGTTTTCTTCACATTTTACATGCGGCTTCCTGACATTGCTTGCCGACTTGAAAACTCGTTTCAGTTCATCAAACATTACATACTAGTCTCTCCGGTTGCCTGCTTGAAATGCTTGTACCTACGACAAAATCATTTGTTGACTTTTATTGTTCCATTAATTGCATTTTGCGTAATGTAAACAAAATTATATATCTTTTTATATATATATAACTCCCTGACTACCGTTATGCAAATATTACGCTGACATAAAATGTTTAAATGAGCTTAATAATTAACCGGCAATAGTTTTTTTGTTTTTTTGTTTTTTTGTTTTTTTTTTTCTGAATGCAATGTATTTTTATCTTACCTCTGAAGCCTTTGTGTTGAATGTTGTAACCTTATTGCTAGGGACGATAATGTTAATACAAACTATATATATGTGAATTTTGACATTATTTTTTCCAAATCATTTTTTTCGATTGAGGTATTCTCATCCTTTGATTTAAAACTTATTCCTTCATTTGAATTAATAAGCTATACTGTATAGATTTCGTTTGTCACCCTTATCCACGAATTTACATCCCCGCCAACAATTATTTTGACAGTATTTTTATCCATGTAATCTTCTGAATATACGAGTTACACACAAAATAACGTCTGCACAAACCAACGAAATTTTACTTACCCTTGATAATTCACCCCCACCCCCCCCCCACCCCCCAAATTAAAATGATTCCACGGTATGCTTAGTTTGTAGTTTTGGGGGATGAAGTTGAAAATTATAATTGTTGACAGAGATTGGAGCAGATGTGATATTGCTTGAAAATATAAACAAGAATTTATTATAAAAACTTGGATTGAATATAGATATCTTATTTCAGACAACGGACATCTGCTATCCTGGGAAGGTTCTGGTTGGAGGAAAATGCACGTCAGTCATTCGGCACCCGAAAGGAATTACTTATGCAATCTTTTTATTATGTCAATTGAAAGTCACATCGATAAGCAATGATACGAGCAAGATTATTAATTCAGTTGCAAATTCTGTTAGACAACACTTATATGAAAAGCTTTTAGCTTCAGGTGCAAATTCTTTGAGAGATTTTTACTTTTTACCAATATATCCTATGGTAACTACTTTTAAAGAAGATTACTTTCATTTCACACTGCAAGTGAATTTGTATTTCCATTTGTCTTATTCTAAACACTTTGACAGGGACCAGATAGAGAGAGATCTATTGGCTTTACCTGCTAACTTGTCTTTGAATGTTAAAAAACAAGGAAATGAAAATATTTCGATCGATCTAAAAGGTAAAAGCTTTTCCAGTATTACCATTGCTCTGAAATCAGAAAAAAATTTACTTCCCAATTCATATGAATCATTCGCTGCTCACATACATAATTTTCTAGATCATCGATCATATCCATCATTTTTTGTTGTTGTAAGTAATTTACTTTTTTGCCGTCAGAGAATATTTAACAAAAGCGAAGTCAAAAGTGGAAAAATAAAGGGTCGGATTACTGTAAAGCAAACCAAAGAAATCTTTTACTTTGGCGACTTTGTTTTAGATTTTGACAACAAATATCGAGTTTGTGTCCGATCCGAGCCATCTTCTACACTTGTTATGGATCATGATTATGTCAGTAAACTTGAGACCTTAACAACTGTTTTAAACATTATCAGTATTTTATCCTTATTGACCTTGTTTGTGCTGTACATGATAGTTCCCGGATTAGGCACTCTTCCTGGTTTGAATATTATGAACACAACTTTTTCTCTTTTTTGTATGCAAATCACTTATACAGTAGCAAATGTTTTACAAAGGTCGACTTTGCTTTGTATGATAACAGGTGTTATTTTGCATTACTTTTGGCTTTCCCTTTGCTGCTGCCTTTTTATTTGTTCTTTTCATATGTTTACGACTTTTTCTACCTACAGAGAGAATGCTAAAAATCGTGGTAAAAAGTTAAGAGCTACATTTACTTTTTACGTTTTCTTTTGTTACTTTACTCCATTAATAATTGTCGGTGGTAATATGATTTCTACTTTTCTTTTACAAGGAAGCATAGGATACAGCAAATTCTTGTGCTTCGTAGAACATTTCACTCAAAACGTCCTCACTTTTATTATCCCTTTAACTGTTACATGTACAGTTAACACTGTCTTGTTTATTTTAACTCTTCGTAGCATCAAATTTGTTAAAAACATCAGGAAATCGAAAGAGAATAAATCGGAGCTCATTATTTCAATTAAACTATTCAGTCTGACTGGAACAGTTTGGATTCTTCAGGTGGTCGATAGTCTTTTGCAGATTTCGGTTTATTTCCTTTGTTGTTACATGTTTTACGTCTTTGCAGGGCTTTTTAATTTTTTTTAGCTTTTCTAGTTCACCAAGAATTTTAAACTTCTTAAACTCTATCTTTTGCAAAAGAAATAATAACCGAATTGAAGAAAAAGAAATCAATAATTAGCTTTAGATGTTCCAAGTGGTTTAAAAAGGACTAAATCCACTGTATAATTTTGTTTGTTTGTTTAAGGTCACTTTGAAAATTTTTACTCATATTGAAATGATACCGCTTGCCAGTGGATGACTGCACATTTTGACCTGTATTCGACGCTTATTGCCTTTGAGCAGCGAGGGATCTTTTTCGTACCGGCACCTACTGTGACACAGGATCTCAACTTATACGGTCTCATCCGAATGATTGGTTTCCACGCCACACATGTGCAATATATTGCCGATACATTTTCAAAATAGTCAAGTCTCACAGTGGATTCGAAACTACGACGTAAGCATCAACTCCTTACTCGACGACTCTAACCATTGCGCCAAACTGGCGACCCCACTGTTTGGAAAATTCTAATGAACATTTTCGAAATCTCAGACACCTGATATTGTAATACGTAGAGCGAACAAAAGACGATTTGTTGGTAAAGTATAGAAAAATGTTTTCAAACTAACTAAAAGATGCAGAAAAGCAAACAAAATTATATTGAAAGAAATTATACATTTATATATTTCTGATATTTTATATGCATAAATATATTAATTAGGTAATAATGTTTTATTTATCACACCTTTTATTACATAAAAAGGGGTTGTCAAAAGTTCGTGGACTAGCGCCATAAAATTTAAACTGCTTGAGGTACAATAATGAATTATCAAACATTCCATAAGCATCATCCTAATAGGTTTGATAGAAAAGTAAGACTTTTTCATAAAGATTTCTCCTTCTATCTGTGAATGGGAAAAGGGAGGAATAAAACAATCCGTCGGGAAAAGGAGCAAAAACATCACTTAAGGAAAAGTGGGTGGAGCCCCCACATACTAAATTCATGTGTACATATGTACAGTATTTAAAAGTATATATCATACAAATAAGAACAAATTGCATTAAATTTAACAGACATAAGCCTTTATACGCAAAGTTTATCAGTTGGCCAACTGTTAAATCAACGTCAATGGAGTTATTTTTGAAAGCATTTTTAAAGCAAAACAAAAAACAAAACAAAACAAAAACAAACAAACAAACAAAACAAACAAACAAAAAAAAACAAAAAAACAAAAAAAACAAAAAAAAAAACAAAACACAATGATCATTATAAGGCAATTATTAATAGTATTATTTCATTTTTTCAATAAGGATTCCGACGTTGTAAGTTATATATTAAATCATGCATACGTACATGTGTATACATGTCAAATTTAATTTTAAGCATACCAAAAAACATAATTAAAATCGCCTTGGTAAGATAATATGTTAGAAAGTGGATTGTCCTTGAAGAAAGACAACTCCCTCGTATTGCCCACTAAATACAGTAAATACAAATGATCTCTTCGACAAAAGTGTTATATTAAAAAAAAAATTAAGATCTTTCAAGTGTTTGAAAAAATAAATCAAATTGGCGATGCAATACATTTTTAAAAGTGTATGGAAACAGAGTATAATGTTTGGTATAAAGTGTTGTGTTTTTATCAAGACAAAGTTTGTATACACTAGTGATGTTTATTGTCTTTGGGGTTATAAAATGTACTTTTTAATTAAAAATTGTCGTTCAAACTGTTTCAATATCTATATGTATGTCATATATCAATGTTGATTTGTTACTTTTGCGTAGGTAATATTTATTGAAATAAGATTAAATAAATGCATGACAAGCATCTTAGTGAATTCGATTGCAAATTGATAAATAATACTCAATGTTTTATTTATTTATTTTTTTTTTTTTTCAAAAATGTAAATTACTAGAAAATGCAAAATGTGAGTACATTTGAAATGATAATGGATATATAAAACATCTTATTTTTGAATGTGATAATGTAAAACATGTATAGCACAAGTTCAATATAGTTATGAAATAGGTTGTGCAATGGAAACATATTGTTATAGGATTCTACTTAGAAACCGATTCAATAATACATTTTCATAGTACAATTGGTTCATATTTTGCGTATAAATATGTATTTTTAAAATGGTTTGTTGAAAACTTTACAAAAAAAGTCAATATTAAAACAATTTATCTAAGATTTCTTCTACAAGGATATATATTTTTTGCTGAACCTATCAAAAACAAACGTGTCTAAAAAAAACAGTTAAGTGTTCATCAAATCTGTTATAAAACGTTAACCTTTTGTTTCATTGCCCCCTGCTTTCACTGAAAGTGGGGGATATTAATTTCGGTCTATCTGTCCGTCCGTCTAGCTGTCTGTCTGTCTGTCCGTCTGTCTGTATTGCTGCGTCTGTCTGTTACACTTTCGTTTCAGCGCAATATCTCAAGAATCCTTTGAGCTTTTGCAATGAAATTTTACATAGCAGCCTCCTATGGCCTAGAAAAGAACCCTATTGATTTTTAGGTCAAAGTGTCGAAGATCAAGGTCATAAATTCAAAATATCTGTCTCTTTTAACACTCTCGATTCCCCTCGATATCTCGAGAAGCCTTTAAGCTTTTGCAATTACATTTTATACCACAGCTCCCTATGGCCTACGAAAGACCCCTATTTATTTTTAGGTCAAAAGGTCAAGGTCGTTAATTCATGCAATTCTTTCTGTGTGTAAAAGTTACTTATCCGGGCGATATCTCAAGTAGCTTTTGAAGTTTTGCAATTAAATTGTATAGCACCACTCCCTTTGGCCCCGCCCGCCCTTCTTTATGTGACCCTCGACTCCACTGCCCCTAGATCCGCGCATGTTCTTCTTTTTTCCTTAAGTTGGCATCGACCACGCTCAAAGTCTTAGAGTTAATTACATTTAATTCAGGTTGTCAGCGGACGTCATATTTTAACAATATCTATTAGAACTGTGTAGTAAAAGGCTTTTGTTTTTGTTTTTTTGTTTGTTTGTTTGTTTGTTTGTTTTTTGTTGATATTTTTTTATTTACATGTACTAGATGGTGGTATTCAGCAAATAAATGAAGAAGTTATGACCAATTGCGTGTACAAACTTTCGCATGAAATCATTATTTCAGTGTGAAAAATATATTATTTAAAAAAGAATCTTCGTGTACACATTTTAAAGAATAAGCAGTCAAATCTATACAATGTATATCCTTATTGGCATTTTTTATTTGCTTCAGTGTATACATTTAATAATTCTGCAAATCCGGGGAAGGGGGGGGGGGGGGTTGCCCTCCCGATATGAGCATCCTCCTCCTTTTTTCCTTAATCGGGGAACATAAATTCTCTGAATTACCTTATTTATTGTATATTACTGGTTATCCTCAATATTCGGGTTAACTGGACATTGTAAATGGGTATTATTTAGAATTTTGCAATATTAAGTGAAAAAATATAAAGACACGTTATAGAACTAGCGGAGATAATTCTTTTTTTTTTCAACTGGAATGAAAATGATTCTTTCAACATTACAGAATGTAACTGAAGATATGACAGCGTCAAATTAGGAAATCCTTTATCTTTCATACAGTAATAATTTAATTCTGGTTGTAACGCCGTATTTGATTGGTTAAAAAAGTTACTTTATATCGTATAAATTGGGTTGCCTACGTCACAATGACTTGCGTCAAAAATCAAGTAATCAAAAATGGTTTTGGTCGTTATTAACCAGTTACTGTACTCGTAACTGCTGATTACTTACTTTAAAATCTGTTATAAATAGAACTGTTTTTGATAATTAATTTAACATTGTAAGGTAAATTAGATCTTTTTATATAATATTTTTTTTTTCCTTAGTAGCTACACAATGCAATGTCCATTTGCTTCACGTGATCCTGTTATCATATTTTCTGCTTCTTTTTTATGTGTTTTTTTCCCTTTTTTCTTACATTTAGTCGTGTATAACTACATGCATTTATCAAGAACATACTTCTTACATGTATGTCTGTATTAAAAGACGTGTAGTTGCTTACTTACTATCACTACCACCAACCCCTCACAATAAATTTAATATCAGGTTGTCTTCGCTGACAACAAGATAGTGAGCTATTAAAAATATTTCCCCTCATGGCATTTGAAACAAGCGTTTTATATCTGTTAATGTTAGTATCAACAGAGTAAAAGAATACGCGTCACTAGAGAGTGAAAGCAATAAGATTAATAAAGATTAAAATCAACCTCAGTTTATTAATGTATTAATTTATATCCGAATAAATTAATAGAAGTAAAAGGGTGGGAGAACGTGTGAGCTTTTCTCAAACAGAGAGAAATAGCTCTTAATATGTTGTCATTTATTTTGGCTTGTAGGTGAGATAAATAGTTTTCATCTTTAGTAACATATCAAAGGATTCAATGAAATCTAAAATTTTACTATTCCTTAACTGATCATCCATTATTGAATTTGAAAGCACAGAAAGAAAGTATGGACGAAGTTGATGTCACAATGACATAAATGGCTACATAACTGCCTTGCGATGTCAACTGTGTTATCTCCTGAGAAAAAGAGTGGACTAATGCCAAAGAACTCATTCGTTCTTTCAATTTAAAAATGCATATTTCCTCTGTTGTCATGGAAACGGCGGCAGTTTTGAATGTGACATATGTGAATGTCACATCTAGAGTTCGTGATTATCATTTCTTTGAAGACAAACACTCCCCCAGCCATCTGAGAGAACAATGGAAGACAAAGCTTTGGTCTTATAATAACAATGTGTCTGGGGTGACACATTAACAGTTTTTCTCAAACCAGCATAGGAAAATGGTTTATTATGATTAAAAGTGGACGTGGTCTTTCGGTATATCTGTTCGTTGTATGTCGTCTGTTATCTAGTACGTGTATTCTTATATTCAATTTTTTCCAAGCTATGATATATGTGAAATTTTATCGTTAGTTAGTTTGGTAATCAGTGATAGCTTAAAAACATTATAGGATAAAATTTATACAAGTAACTGTTGCTATACTTTGAAAATATTTTTTAAAAGCAGTAGAACCATGATAAATCATGTAAATAATAGTATGCTAACATGTTCAGATAGTACGTATTGAATTGGTTCATTGCATGACCGACCGTCGGGGGGTAGGTTTGGGCCACAGTATTGTTCCAAAATTGTATTTGAGAATAAAATGGGGGAAAAGATATTGAATAATTTAAAGATTATTAGGTCTAAGAAGTACCAGTGAGTTAGGTGCATAATTTAATACATATCTGATGGTGCAGGCATGGGAGGGGAGTAATAATTTCATGGGCATAAATAGAAGATGGGCGAACAAGACTAGAGAAAATACCTAGAGTGCGACATATAAAAAATAAAATAAATATTACAAATTATCTTTGATATTTCATTTATCATTTGTGTATACTTCATGTAAAATCTCCACAAATAAAAAAATGACATTCAATTAGTATATCCATACATCATAAGATGCCAAAAATTCCATTTCATTAAACATAGGAAAATAGATACCTATTTATCTTCACATTTCGATTTTTTAACAAAAAAAAAACCAAATAACTTATATACATGATTTAATTAATGAAGGCTAAGTTGCAATCTCAAAAGTTACAAAATTCACTGATGATATAGTTATGCAGTTGTACATGATTTTTAATCCATTTCTGATATATCCGTGTAATTTTTCATTGTCGTTTGATGAATGTGCATTAATATGCAATATTTTTTAATCATAAACTGATTTACATCTTCATCTGAAAATGACATCATTAGTATCATCAGTGAAGTTTGTAGCATTATCTGCAGCACCGTTTTGAATAATTATACAAATATGCCATTAATGGATACAAACTCATCCACAAACTCTAAATTTTTCAATTGGTGGATATCATTTCATAAGCGATAACAATGGAGATCTATTTGACTTCGTGTTTCCATTTTGAAAATTAAAGTGTTTATATTAGTTTGATATGAATAACCTGCTAATGAAATATCCTTGAAGGCACTTGATCAATTCAACCTGTTGCACTGGACTCTGCCCTTTTTCTGATTTCGCTAAAGGCTGCATTACTGTTTTTATACTGATATATACTTATACATGTTTTACTTAATATATTTAATTTTATTTGACATTGACTAAAAACATCACTTTTGACCGAGTCGAAACACATTTTATTATTTTCAATTGTAAAACAAAATTATATTATATTTAATTCATAACTTTACTACCTCTTAAGGCTTTACATATACTTGGAATGCCAGAGACATTTCAGTTTCTGTCAAGAGATTTGTCTTTTTTCACATTGTATTAATTGAGTGTTTGATGTTTTGCATCTGTCAAAATATCAATAGAGTTTCGACACACTACTGTTCACGAGGGAGACACCATGAAATGTATACCCTGATGTAACACAGAATATAACTGCCTATGCTTCCACAACTGCCTTGTTCATGCAATGCTATGAGCTATTGCATTTACTCAGCATGTCATTTTAAAAACTTAAAAAAATCAAAAGTGCATATTTTAAATATCAGCAAACTCCGAGACAGAGAAAATAAAAAAAAAATAAGTAGATGTAGTTATTCAGAACGGCACCAAAGTGCCATCAATATGTGCTTGATTAGCAAAGAAGACAATTGACCATTCCATTTTCTCCTTACATCTTGCCATATAGACTGTACTTTTCGGTTGGTCATATACCACAACGTCCTTATCTTGCAGCATCTAGAGTATCATAACGAACATAAGAAGACAAAAGAATGAAATATCAACCAAAAATGGTAACGCTTTAATATACAAAAGTCTTTTGTGCGGATCTAGATGCTTGTAAGAGTGTTTTACTTGATAAAAAAAAGAATACTCCGAGAATGACGCAAATTTCTCTCGTAGATATACTTATCTTAAAAATAAGATATACATTTCAAAATTAGATGTGCAAACACTATATATTTTTTTTTTCAAAAACCATATATTCAATTAAAATGTTTCGTTAATTGTTGGAACTGTTTATTTCCATTAGATAAGAGAGATAAGAAAGACGATTTCTTTTTATTTTTATTTTAGAATTGGCATATTTCAAATTTCAAATTTATTTTCTCCTGTGAGTTGATTAGATTTTGTTATTACACTGATCCGAGATATGTTTTCCATCGTTGATCCAAACTGACCTACAGGGACAAACAGCTCTGTCAACAAAAAGAGCATATTGTAAATTATATAGTAGATAATCAAACAGCAGAGATTTGTATAATTTTATCTTTCTTCATAGATGTAAATGAAAGATTATTCTTTTTATTTATAGATATTTGAAAAATACACTTGTAAATATCATGGAATTTAAGCGCATTTAATATTCTAAAAGTGATCAGTAATGTAACACTAGTTGATAGCCATGTATAATCTGTTTTGTTTTGCTTTTTGTTTTATTTTGTTTTATTGTTTTCATATTCATTTGCTTGTTTGTTTTTAATCATCAGACATTTTGCTGTGTTGTATACCATGAAATCGATACAATGTTGAATGTAAAAAAATATCTTCTTTTAATTGTGGCAGAATATGCTATTAAATAATGAAATTTTGAGAGTATATTGACAAAGAATTTAGGCATACGAAACGAAATGATTATTTTATTTTGTTTTGCTATATTCGTTCTATTAACCTATTCGAAAGTATGTATGCATATCATTGTTGACATTTTCTTTCTTTTGTTTTCTTTTTTTTTTTTTTTTTTTTTTTTGAGAATCCGACATGTTGGAATACCACATGCAAGTTGTAAAGTGGGAAGGTCTTGGTCAAAAGCAAGATGTAAGCCATGAAGTGTTTGGTCCAATATGTCCTCGAAAGACATATTTGATCAATCACGTCCTGCGTTAAATTTCGGATGATGTGTTAAGCAAATATAACGTATTTTAGTGGACGACTTAAAAATACATTAACATCAATGATAGCGCAGGTATGTTAAGTCAGCACACAGATCATTATTCGGCAAATTCACACCTTTTGGTAAAAATTTAACATTGATAATTAAATCAAAAAGCCAAGAATAAAACATTTACTCTAATTATTTATTGTATAGGCGTTAATAAGTCTTTGGCTAAAAGAAATTCTCCATTACAACGTCATCATGTGACATATATAAATAGAAAATATGCCGTAATGAAAATTGAAAAGCTTAACACAACCCCAGGAATAATTCAATTCTGTTTGTAGAAATATTTATGTAAAAGCATCCTTTGACCAGGAAAAATACTGCTAGAATCATCTTCTCCAATCACAGAGATTATTCCATAATTTCGCATGAAACATTACCAATTGTTTTTTACATTCTGTACATAAGATCGAAGAAATTTCATCAATTCATGTTAACCACACGATTCCAGCAGTACCTTATAGAAAAAATAGAACACAAACTCTCGATATCGACAAAAAATACTTTTCAAAGTTTGCGACATAGTGTTGAACTTTTGTTTCTTTGTTTTTAAGAACGAAAGGGAAAATGCTGATCGGATTATAAGACACTGCCTGTCTTCATTACAAGATACAAAATGATGAAAATAAATCTGCAATTCTGATTCTTAAACTCTAATTCCTTATGAAACACACGTGATATATTAACCTATATGCTTTGAACTCCCATTTTATATTTTATATTATATTACATGTATTCTCGTTCCGTCTCATTTTCATTAGGCGATTATTTGTTCGACAGCTATGACGTCATGAGTTAGGTATTAAACCCCATTGACAAATACCATCCAAAAATAACAAGATTTTGTTTATATTTTTGTTTTGCATGTTTTCATTGATTTTGAGGACTTGAAATGAATTTATACGTGTAAATATTAAGAAATCATTATCAAGCGGAAAGGTTGGACAAGTTTGGATAGTACAGGCTCTAATAAGGCACCCCATTTTTGAACTGACTAAAAAAAAAAAAAAAAACAAGTAAAACAAAAGCTGTATTATAACTACGTAAATCGTCGAGCTTAGATGTTCAATCAATATTCTTATTTCAACTTAAAAAAATCAATATTCTTTGGTCAATAATCTGAGTTAAAATTCCCCTTAAATGTATATTGGATTAGACAGGTTTAAAAGTTTTAGCATTGAAACAGGCTATAGAAAACTAAATATGAACAAAAAATCATTATAGCTCAGTTAAAATATATAGATATTATAATTTGTAGAAGTCTCTTAACCTTGTTTTCGCAAAATTAAACCCGTAAGGTTCATGGCTATATAGTATATTAGAACGTATAATTCTTTATAAGCCTAAAACATATGCCGCTTACAAATACATAAACTTTATGACTGTTTACATGTAGATCTCAGTTGTTCTCATTTTTGTATGATGGCTTCAATTTTTTTTTGACACCATGAAAAATTTCTTATTTTAATTGAAAATCAATTTGATTTTATTTTACCTTGTCAATTCGTGTTTTGTTTGTTTGCTTGTTTAACACACGGTTGCGACCTTTTCTATCATATTGAGACGCCACCACTTGCCGGTGCAGGGCTGCAGATTTAGACCTGTATTCGGCACTTACGACCCTTGAGCAATAACGGTTTTATCCGAACGACCGGTCTCCACGTCAAACTGTGGATTTACTCCGCGCCCCTACACCAAACGCTCTAACCACTTCGCTACACGTGCGACCCTTATCAATGCACAGCAAATGCATAATAAAAGATTGTTATGCTTACATTTGTTCCTGCAAACCCAATTGCAGAACATTTCATTGTGAAAATTGTTTGCATTTCCTCCGCAGCATCCGTAGATAAACTTACGGCATTTCCCTGTTCTAATGTCGTGATAATATCGGAGACAGAAGCCATTGCACCGACCGCGATCCATAGGTAAACGACAAGCTGACTTTCCTAAATTGACAAGAAAATGAATTATAATGAAAACGTTTCATTCGACATTTTATTATAATATACATCATATATTTCAAAATTATTACTGATGGAAAATATGTTCATGCAGTAACTTTATATTTCTTTGTGAATTCGTAACTTTTCAAGATGTTGAAAGTATAATGATGTGTTAAGTTAATATTATACTCAAGGCATTATAGAGTATTTGATCTTTCTTTCTAGAAAGTCTTCATATTTGAGTTTAACTGTACTTTCCGGAATAGCATCGATTTCGTTTTGGTAAAAAAGTATTTCCAATTATGTATTTTATTATAATACGCATGCGCACTATTGCCTACCTGAGGGTCCAGGACGATATCCTCGTCCAATGACTGCAGCCTAAAATAAAGCAATGGCGTTATTTAAAATAAATAAGATGCTAAGTTCATAATTTCATTTCTGTATCGTTTCCTTTGATACTTATGTGTGCTCTGTTCTTTATACGAAAAACTATACCGGAATAGTTACTTATCCTCCATAGAAATGTTACATGCATGTACAACGAAAAATGAATCAGAAGCTTTGATCAAAAGGTAGGATATCTAATCACCACCACCCCCCTCCCCCGCACCCCCCCCCTAAAAAATCTTAATATAAGTTGATTGCTTGATTCTTTGTTGTTTAAGTCTCATTCAAATGTTTTTCACTCATATAGAGACGTCACGGAAAGCCGGTGAAGGGCATCAAATTTAGACCAATACTTTGCATTCAAGGTCATCGAGCAGTGATGGTTCCTTATCGTGCCAACGCCTACCGTAACACGGGACCTCCGTTTTTAAGGTCTCATCCTAAAGACCCGTGATTTTCAATTCTAATGCTGGGCGCTTGACCATGGAACAGTCACTATCGATGTAAAGTTCAAAAGACCATATCATCATATATTACAAAAAAGATGGTATATAAAATCTAATCGATTTTTTAAGTTTGTTTCAACTAACAGAACCGTGGAACTTAAAGGTATTTTTCCAAAATAGAAATGTGACTCTTTAAACACTTGTTTGAAACGAAATTCTATTAACCTAATCAGCTACTCAGGGAAGTAAACATGCGCATTCACCTATTACTGATTATACCACTTACAATGTGCATTTTGCACCACAAAGACAGTTAATATATGAAAAATCGGGAGGGTTTTAAGGACTGAAAGTTGATTTGGTGTATAGTTCGTTTTATTCGTTAAACCAGTTAAATCATCTCGTTAGATCAGATTCAGTGTAAATTTTACCGACTTTTAATTTGTGTATAGCTCATTTTCTGCGATCAATAGATAGGATCATATCACTTTTCATCAGCAAAAATATCCTAATACAGTAAAAAAGTGATACAATGAACCTGTTTTACTCTTCTCTTTAAACTATCTGTGTACGTCTCACTATGTGTATTGAATAAAAAAGAGTAAAACACTTATTATCCTTAAAAATTATCCTTTCAAATCTAAAAAGAACTTCCAAAAATTAATCTGTATCATTTTTTTTTTTCACTAGCTTTATAACTTATTTTGAACAGGTAGCTTGGAGGTAATATTTTTCCCTCTCGAGGAAAAAAAAGAAAGAAAGGGCATCAGGTAATTTCCTATTGAGCTTTTAAAACTGAAATCTATTATTTATATATTTTTCTTAAATACACAAAAAATGACAAACTTTCAAAGGTTTATCCCTCATTTTGGCGTATTATATGACAGGTAATTTTGATTGTCAACTTATTTATAAAATGTCCTTTTTAGAACCCACATCTTATGTTTATATATTGTTAAATACAGATTGTTGGGGGTTAGCTCCAAACAATGAGCGGGTAAAGGATGATTATTTAAAAAAAAAAAATGAGTTCCAAGATCTGAAATTTAAAAAAAAAGTTAGCGTCATATGAATTCTTTCGTCTGAAACCTTGAAGCAAGTGCAGCCAACATGAAAGAGTATATGTTAAAGGAGCAATAAAGCGTTGTTCATCGATAGACAGCGAGAAAATCACCAAAGAAAGAATCTTTTTAATATATAAATCAAATTTGTTGATTTTCCGCGGATTAAAAATATTTTATATCTTTTTATCTTTTAAAAATGAAAAAAAAAAATATTTACTTACGATTACAATGGTCAATACCAAGCCAAGTAAGAACATTCGTTCCATAATTGCTTTTTCATATTGCATTAATAAGCGTACTTTATATACTTTTCAGCGAACGAGAATCACGTGATTTTAACACGTGTTCTACGTGATAATTTTTTTTTTTCAACGATGATTAGTAATCAATGTTTCACGATTTTGCTACTGTACCTACAGCTACAACATACAAATGTGAGTATATGTAGAGTAACTCCTTAGTGTAGTGATATCATTTGTTATTCGTTTGATTTAACTATTGATAATTATCCTCTGGAAGTAAACCCGCTATTCCTCTATCTCCAAAAATGGAATGAAACAGAAGGAATTATACATCCTTGCCCATTTATGTGTTTGAGTTTTAATGAAACATTTAAACCTAGCAGCTTTTTTTTATCATTCTTTGTGTCAATATAGCAAAGAGAAATTATTTGAATGCATTTGAAGAAGAAATAAATGTGCATTTCTTAGCTGATTTACTGGTTTTCGCTTTTAGGTTTGTTTGTTTTTTTGTTTTTTTTTTTCAGATTTAAAGCATAAAATTAATTTCAAAATTGTAATTACCAAGCTTAAATAGACAAAGATGGTTTTCACCAATCACCTTAAAGGGATCCCACAAACATAGTTCAGGTCACGGTAGCCTAGTGCTTGAGGGTTTGTGTCGTAATCGGGAGGCCCTGGCTCGATTCTCGTTCCGCATCAAACCTTAGACGTAAACATAGTTAGTGATTGTTCCTTCGCCAACCGCTCGGCACTGGAAATGAAAGTCACCGGTCCTTCAAATGAAACCTTAAAAACCGATGTTCCTTGTCACGGTAGACGTTGGCACGATTAAAAAAAAACTCTCACTGCTTAAAGGCCCCCGAGTAGAGGTGTAAATTTGAAGTCCTTCACAGGTATCTGGTGACATATCATATATCGCCCGATACTAGTGTCGGCCGATTATGTTTTTCAGCCGACGAAAGGAGAAAAATTTGTTCGCCCGACCATTGGCTTAAATGTGACTCAGGTATAATAGGCAATCGAATTTCAAAAGAGAGAGTTATGACCTAGACGTGAGAATTTGAAAGGTTTGTTAAACACACAGCGCCTACTATCCTTCTATCTACGTCCCCATTTTATTTTCTGAGAAGTGTGTTGAATCAGAACATTCGAACTATTTGGGGAAGACTGATGTACATGCAGGGTCAAGTGATTTTTATTTACAAGCCAAACACGTGCGCACTTCATGTGAAAATATAGGTTGCGACTGACTTTGATATCAAAACAGATTTATTAAAGATTTAAAGTTTTCATTGTACTATTAAAATTAACATTTCAGTATCATAATTTTAAATTATAAAACAAGATGTGTTTGTGAAAAACTGATGCCCCCGTTTGGCAACTGATAGCAAAGGTTTAACTTTCTCAAATGCAAATAAAATATTTGGTACGCAAAGTATGAAAAACCTAGCAGCAACCATTGAATAGATATGGAAAAGATTAAGACAAAGGTTAAAGTTTTCCCAAAAAAGGTCAAAATCCAATGTCAAAGGGTCAAAGTTGTTGGTATCCAAAGAAAGATGATCTTGTCACAAGTATTACATATGTGAAGTATGAAAGCCCAAGGACCAACCCTTCAAAAGTTATGGCCAAGGTTAACGTTTTCCAAAAGTAGGTCAAACTCCAAGGTCAAAGGGTCAACGTTATGAAAGCCCTGCCAAAGTTAAAGTTTTCCAAAAATAGGTCAAACTCCTAGGTCAAGGTCAAAGGGTCGTTGTTGGTATCCTAAGAAAGGACTTGGCACAAGGATTGTACATGTGAAGTATGAAAGCCCTAGCACCAATTGCTCAAAAGTTATTGCCAATGTTAAAGTTTTTCAACAGTAGGTCAAACTCCTAGGTCAGGGTCAAAAGGTCAAAGTTGTTGGTATCCAAAGGAAGGTCTTGTCAAAAGAATTATACATGTGAAGTATGAAAGCCCAAGCATTAATTTTTCAAAAGTTATTGTCAAGGATAAAGTTTGGTAAAATTTTGCAAAAATGGGTCAAACTCCAAGGTCAAAAAATCAAATAGTGGTGGTAAATAAAGAAAGGTCTTGTCACAAGAAATACACATGTGAAATATGAAAGCCATAGTTCCAACCAATCAAAAGGTATGGTCAATGTTAAAGTTTTCGCGGACAAACAGACAAACAAACAACAGATAGACAGATATAGCAAAAACTATATACCCCCGAATCTTCGATACGGGGGCATAAAAAAATCTAGCATTACAGAATACAAAATTCTGCATATACTGTACTTATAACCACATATTCATGATTTAAATCTTTAATAGAAATATAGATCAAATGTCTATTTGAGCCAGCTTCTCCAAATATAAATCAGGGGCTTCAAAGGTAGTAGTAAATTTAATGAATCATCAAATTATAGAGAATTAGAAACGTCACTTAAATGTACAAGTATATCATTGCATGAAAATATTAGAATACATGTTTGTTTCTCGGAGACATCCACGCACCTGTTTTTTTTTTTTTTTAATTGTTACAATTCTTTACGTCAAAAAACGTCTGGTAGTACCTTATTTCGCACGAATCGCCTTTTCACCTTATATTTAATTAAATTCTTGGATTGGATTCTTCGGTTATTTCGTGTTGTACATAATTTAACGACAAGTCTATAACATTTTGATCAAATAGAATACCCAAGTCTAATTTAAAGATTAATCTTTCTTTAAAGTGGCAGATTTCAATTGATATGTAAAGGATTTAAAACTGTATTACGGTTTTTTATTGGTCACTTCCATTTTAGTGTGTGTAATAATCTTATATGAAATATGAAACTCGTGATATTTGGCATTCAAATCCTAGGATGTATTCAGAGAATAAAGAGATCGTCTGAGTTATATGAAATTGCATGTCCTCCTTATATATGTAATAGAATTTGCTTGTCGGCATTTATAAGTTATTTTAGATATATAAATACCTGTGCGTTCTTCAGTAATACGCTTAAGAAACAGTGGATATGGAACGTCTATATATTTTAGATCGAGAGTGCCGACAACGTCTCCGACGTCATCGAACAATCCGAAAGTCAGAGTTATCTTTCTTTACATTTTGTATACGCACTAGGTAAATGGGTAAAATGACGGTAAATAAAATCTAGAGAAGGCGTCATCAGATTTCAAAACAAATGATATATTTGGCACTTGTAGACTAATCTCTATTATACATACAATATCTTGAAAAATATTAAAAAGTAAAAACGTCAAAATTCATCGAAGTACATATTCACTTCCGGTTCGGACAGGAAATGATAAACACGAACAAAGCAAACCTTGATCATTGACAAATATCTGGATCTAGTATTCCTGAAAATTTTACTTCTTTATCTTAAACCGTTTCTGAGAAAAACTCCGGGCAAAAGTTCATTTTAAAACCCAACCATAACTTCGGACGGGCAGTGAGTAATCCCGCTCACAAAGATTTGGAGGAATAATAATGATGATAAAAGGAAAAAAAATACAATCACTGTAAGTGTTCCGCTTTGAACGGAACACCTAATAATAATAAGAAAAAGAAGATGATGAAACATTGAGCTATAGGTCTTCTGTTCTGAACGGAAAACCTATGTTGACGCTGTAACCGTTAGGGCGACCGAAGATACCTGTTTTAATTTTCCTCCATCTCTTCAACCCGCACGTGACATTTGGTACGTCGATCTAGGCTCTGACGTCACATGACGTCGTATATAATTTGCATTACAAAATCGAAGCCTGTAACAGTGCTAGTTTTAATAAAAAATGTTTAATCAACTGTTTTTCTACAATATCCATTAAATCAATGTTATTTTCTTTTGGTTGAATTTTTGTTGCTACCGCAAAAACGTAGTTTGCGGCCAGATGCAATTCGCAAAGCATTATGGGACCACAGGTAACCTCGGAAAAAAATTCGTTTAGATCAACGTGTGGTAGTCCGAAATTTCTCTTCGCCCAGGCGTTGTTTTAAGAACTCGCAGTGACGAGCAGAGCTTTGAGTCGGGCGCTGCACTCGCTATTAAAATCCTTTCTTTTGTTTGAGCGCTCCATTATTTTTCAGAAATGGAGAGTTGCAAATTACATTGAAAACGGTATTTGCATTTCTAAAATTCTACTCCGGAGTTCCCGTCTCTCTATTTAAGAAGGAACTTAGAAAATTTCATTAACTAAAGTTTTTTTTATTAAAAAAAACATAATGGTAGCACTGAGATTCGATCCCAGTATCTTTACCATGATAGCCAGCCACTCTTTTCACTATGCAATCGAAGCTGTTGACAGAAAATGGATTTAAATTACTTTATTACACTTTACTCGCTCTAATCTCTATATCTATTTATAAAATACTACTGATATGTTAAGAATATAATTACTGTGTATCTTTTATAAATTTTTATTATATATTAACAAACAATAATTACAAGCATTTAAAACAGTAGATTTTAAGCGGGTTTATGTACTGGTAGCGCTCCATTCCTTGAAAGCTATAAGCCTTGGCCCCTTTGGGGCCTCTGCCCCATTAGTGTTAAGGAATTGAGCGCTCCTCGTACGTTAACCCTAGCATAATGAACACTAGGATCACTATTAGGTCTTCCCGTATGAAACAAAAGACCTTAATAAAAGCAAAGCAGGACTAATCGTTTTAGAAAATGGAGAAAAAAGATGTAACTGAAACCCTCCGTTACTAAAAGAACACAGAATGGATACTTTCTCCGTTGGCGACAGATTTGTTGTGTGATTACGAACGCAGAAATTTAAAGCTTTTTTTTTTCTATTTACAAGGACATGAATAAAGTTAAATGCATCTTGTATATTCTTAAAATATTAATGAAGATCAAGATCAATCTTACCTGAAATCGTGTATTTTCTTTCTATAAGCAGATTGACAGCTGGGGACTATGTGGAATAGAATCGGAAAAAATCAATGATGACAAAGGCCCGATTTGTTATCAAATTTCCAAGTTTGGTGTTTTCACAATCATTTTTGGTTTTAGATAGCCGATCATCTCAGTTCTTAGTTTTCCGATTTATTTTTGGTTCAATGTAGAACAGATCAAATGTCACTCATCTGCAGCTGGATGATAAGGTACAGATGTACAATTCTGACTTATATTTCTAGAATGTTGGATTTCAGGCAATCAGAGGGCTAGGAAACATTCGAACATATGATACGAATGAGAGAATACAAGGCGTTAAAGCTTTGTTTCAGAGTTCTACCAAGTTCTTTTCTATCTTCAACTGGTTATTTCAAATGTATAATTTTAATTTTTTTTTTTTTTTTTTTTTTTTTTTTTTTTTTTTTTTTTTTTCCCTTTGTAGTCATATGGCGTTTATGCATTGAAAACGGCGCTTTCATACATTGATGTTTTCTAATACCCGATTTTTTTTTAAAATTGTATCAAATTAAAATAAATATGTAGCAGAACAACAGAAACAAAGGTGTTGATTTGCTTATATGTAAAAACAACATTCATATTCTGCGATTTTGTTTTCTTTCTTGATTTTTTGAGTGAAATCTCCTTTATCAATTGATAAACGACTCAATAATATAGCCATTTTCTTTTTACTTTCAATCAAACTCAACAGGCCTTTTGTGGAAGAACAAACCTTACAGCTTGGACAATCAAGCAAAGGTTGATTCCAGTCTATTTTGCGATTTTAATGCTTGTCGGCTAAATAATGATTTACGGTATCATGGTGTTCAAAAGAATCTCCGAAAGACGTGTACTACGTAGACATATACTCAGATACCAAAATCAATAGTCGGCAGTTTTCAATACAATATTAAAATTATATATATGTATCAGATGTCACTCTAAATGTTCACAGTTTGTGCCACTTATTTATTGCTTTCCATTTCTTTGTATATATTCAGATCTAAGTGGTTTACCACTTTTTTCTCTTTAGTCTGATGGATTTACCTCGATTCTTTCATTATATAACACATCATATGTTTATGTTTTTTTCTTTCTACAGGATCTAGAATATGTATACCCTGTTGCAACCACTACTGAAAGAATGTTCACTATTGAAATGATTATCTTAATAGTGGTTAAAACATGCATTTCAAAACCGAACACAGGGTGCAACCTCTATTGAAATAATGTTCACTACTGAAATAAAAGAAATCAATAGGGATTGAAATAATTATTTTAAGAGTTGCTGACAATGATTTCAATATCAAAACCGCACAATTAAAAAATAAGCTATTTTGATAATAAGAATTATGTAACTGATTATATAAATGCACATATTGTAGCTTTTGATTATCCATACAGATATAATGAAAAGAAAACGCCAAATTCAGTGGTTATCTTCGATCATTTTGCTTTCTCATTTCTCACTGTGCTCTCTTTCTCTTTCTCTTTCTCTCTCTCTCTCTCTCTCTCTTACACACACAATCACTTAACAGGACACTATATACAGGATATAAATCCAGATTTTTTTATGTTATAAAAGGTTACTTTCTTTCCCAAATGAACACAGCACACAGCACTGACACAGGTCAAACGGGTTTCTTATCTGCCCTAGGTACTATGGCTCATTTTTCTTCTATCTTTGCGTTCTTAATTACATTGTAGAAGCTGGACCTAAGTACAGAAAATTAGACACGAGACAATTTTATTTACAAAGTGATTAAAACACTATCCATTTTATAATTAACATACACTCATTGTTCAGATTTTAAACAAGGTTCAATAAGTGACCCCGGGAAAACTACAGAGATATGGGAAGTTAGGGAGAGTTGCTTTTGTTCGTAAGATTTCGGTATTTTCCTAACGTGAACAACTTTTTATCCAAATGAAATGGAGTAGCATTTCTCGGTGCAAAACTGAACAAAAGCTTTATAAATATAAGTTTGCCACCAATGTTTTATACCTGTAAATTCATTGATTTTAATGCATCTAATTCAATACTGTCGATGACGGTCATATTAAAAAAAACCCTTTCCTTACCATGCATAGGTAATTTTAATTTAAATGTATCGATCTATCTTTAAGTAAACCTATCTAGGACAATGCAACATTCTATCAGTACTAAGCCAAGGTTATACTAATACGTTAATACAATTCTATTATTACCTGCCTAAGGTAACTTTTAATTAATATAACGTTAATGTTATCCTATCTTTTCCAAGGAAATGGTGATATTTTACTTTAATTGTATCCTTACTACGCAATGTAACATTGAGAAGTTTTATTATTCCTTTCCTCACCACGCAAAGGTAATATTGAAACGTTAATACAATTTAATAATTGCCACATTCGGGTAATGTTTACACGTTAATATAATCCTATCCTTTTAAGCCAAATAGTAAAAAATCCCAACAAAGAATATCACTTATTCAGTTTATATAATTCACAGAAAGAAAAAAAAATATATTGAAAACAGCTGAACTTCACATGGCAAATTTCGTCTCAAGATATTAACTGACACTGTATGTTTTTTTTTACAGAAAAAGCACAAATTATATCTAGGTGACAAGAAGACATTTTGGGGTAAATATAATATCAAAGATTATCAATAATATATTTTTTTTCAAGGCACAAAAAACATTTCATTCTTATGATGTCAAGATTCAATATGTGAGATAAATTTCTCTCCCCTCCTCCTCAAGAAAAAAAATATCAAAGATAAAGTACTCTATATTTTTAACAACAAATGCAGGTAAACTCTTAGGGAAGACTCTTTGAGGTAGACAAAACGTTATATTTACAAGAGCAAATACTAACTTAAGATATTGATGCTAGCAACACTCTACGGGGTAAATTAACCCTTAAAGAATATCAAAGTTACAGTCTTATTTTATTAAAAGCAAAAACTACAAACATAACATTTTGATGACAGCAAGACACTACGGGGTAGCCCCCCAAGCTTAATTTCCTAAGTATATCCTAAGTATATGACAGCCTAGTCAATTATATTGAGATTAAGTAATTATAGTTTAAAATTTTAAAGTTAAGAATTCCTGGAATAATGTTTTTTTTTTTTTTTTAATCACAATAGTTGGCAATTTTTTCAATCTCGAAAGATATTTTCAAATCTAAGAAATAAGGAATAAATATTTCTCAGAATCTTTTTTTTTTTTCAATTTAGTATTCTGTATTCAAAGCAAGAAAATTATTTTAATGTAACAAAGTAAATGTCTACAAATTTTGCTATGATTTTTAAAATTGCATGTTATATGTTTTATTCACAATTAAGAGTTAATTTTAACGGCTACTTTTCATTTATTTTGCAGATTTAACCCCCCTCCCCTGCATTTTATTATCAAAACGACACACAAATACTATTACCAAAACTTCACTTGGTAATTTTCCCTTTCAAAATCAAAAATCTGATATATTGTATTCTTCAAGTCAAAAATAACTTACAAACTTACTATATTGCATTTTCCTATTCTGCTAATATTACTAAAATCTTTTAGAAGGGTGATTTGTCAGTCCTCATAATTTTGTGAACATCTCTAAAAAGCGTCTCATTGGCAATTTCTTGTAAAATAAAAATTTCTCTCTGATTTAAAAATAAAACGTGCGATAAATTATTAAAGACATAAACTTCTAGGATAATGAATGCATGATTTTTATATTGCAAACGATATATTTTTCCAAACGCCATGCAAGGTGGAAAAATTTAATATTAAGGTCAATATAACATTTAATCTTGTAAACACTGAGAAACAGTATATAAAAGTATGCTGTTATTATTACATGTAAAATCATTTTCTTTATCTTCTTGTGGTTTTCTGCCAATACTCAATATTTTTGGGTCACATTTTGACCCCTTAAAGGAGTTTTAGAGAACTGAAATATATTAATTTTCAGTAATTACAAAAATAACCATGTAGGAGCTATCTCCCTTTTCATAGCATTATATATCTTTTCATTTTCCTTAGGCTTCAATTAATGCATGCTTTTGAAAAAAAAGTATTTCCGGTTTTATAAGTTTCTTTTCTGAAATTCTCGATGTTTTTTTTTTTTTTTTTTTTTTTTTTTTTTTTTTTTTTTTTTTTAATTAAATTTGAAATCACGCATGTTCATTTTTCTCGAAAAGGATGCAAGCAATTCTTGTAATATTTGAGAGGAATGATGACTTTGACATTGTCTTCAGGTTATTAGGTCATGAAAACAAAATTCTTAAAATATATGTAAGTGATTTTTAGGGGTCAGTCCAAAAACAGTTTTTCCCTGTAACTTTATTTCTCAAACAATCTTCAAGCAAATTTTTGGTTTTGTGTTTATAGCGTAAAGAATACAATATAAAAATTATGGTTGGTTGGGTCTCTTTTTTTAAATAATTGAAATATAGTAATTTTTAGTAATTTCAAAAATAACCACGTACATTGTAAGACTTAGTACCCTTTGTAGGTTTGCTGGGAGGCTTACAGTAGAAAGAGTGCAAAAAGTAAATAGTGCAACCGAAAAATTATGGTCAATGAGATCACTTCCTGATCCTTTAGAGGAGTTTAGGAGTATCTCCTTTCATCTGTTGTTAAAAGGCAGAAATACTCATCAGGTTTCAATTTTGGTATGCATTTGAAAACTGCCTATGTTTAGAGTATAAATTTCTTCATCTTGCAAGAGTTGTTTGATTTGCGTGATATTTAATGTGTCGAAAAGCCCTTCGTTTTGTTGATCGACAAAGCTAGTTATACCTTGTTTCTGTTAAAATAAAAAGGGTATGCCTTTGAGCAGAATTTTGTTTTGTTGAAATATTCTTGATAATCTTGAGTAGTAAAGAACAATGTCGTCATAATATGACATCATAAATGTGTAGTGGCTTATTATGTCTTTGGTACCAAGTATGTAGGAGTCAATAAGTTTTAATCTTTTCTACATAATAAGTGTAACCCTTTATTTTCAAAGAAAAGCCTACACCTTGCATTTAAAGATAAGGTAGTAACAATTTCTTGTAAAGATATTTTAAAAGGTATCCATATAGGGATGAAAAGTTGAATTAATTGAAAATCAGAAATCTAAATCATAACACTGGCTTT
The DNA here is from genome assembly GCF_033153115.1 of Saccostrea echinata. Lineage (NCBI taxonomy): Eukaryota > Metazoa > Mollusca > Bivalvia > Ostreida > Ostreidae > Saccostrea > Saccostrea echinata. The sequence goes on along the minus strand of NW_026889807.1, from coordinate 3,233,284 downwards.
AATCAGCCTTTTTAGTGTACACAATTATGTAGAATTAAAAACATGCAACACTATGTGGAAAAAAAGATTAATATAATTAATTGACTATAAATTAAGAAGAACTGTGAAACTCTTTAACTCTTTAATATGTCCGTTTACTCATTTCTCAGATGTTAAATGGAAACTCATTTAAAATACTTGGACAAAAGTATTTAAAAAAAAAAGAAAAGAAAACATTTAAATAAAACATTTTCAGTTGTATCTAGAATCTAGGGCGCTCTATCCATTTTGAAAATTAATCTCTCAAAAATACATGTATTCAAAAGCAACCAGGAAATAAAATAAGAGTTTTTTTTAATATTAAATAAATTTCCTAGGATACAAAGCTTTTCAGGGTAGGACAGAGTAAAATTGGTTGTACATTGGTATATACTGAATAAACCGTAGAATGTTTTGATGTACTGTGATGCACAGTATGAAGGTTCAGGGAATAACAGCAATGCACTGTGAAGATCAGTTATCTGTACAGCTAATATCTGTGACGTACAGAGGTAAGCAGTGATTGCGTACTGTGAAGTATTGTGAAGTACAGTGATGTACAGAGGAAGTGTACTGTGAAGTACAGGGAGGTGCTGTGAAATGCTGTGCTTCTGTACAGTGTTGTACTGTTATGTACTGTGAAGTACAGACGTAAGTATAGTAATGTACAGTGAAAGTACAAAGGTTGACAGAGATTTTCAGAGAAAAATCAGAATATCAGGGGATAATAAGTCCAGTAGTGAGATTTGCTGTGTGATTACGAACGCACAGATTTAAAGCATTTTTTTTCTATTTACAAGGGCATGAATAAAGTTAAATACATCTTGTATATCCTTAAAACATCAATGAAGGTCATTGTTACCTGAAATTGAGTATTTTCTTTCTATAAACAGATTGACAGCTGGGGACTTTGTGAAATAGAATCGGAAAAAAATCAATGATGACAAAAGCCCGATTTGTTTTGGAATTTCGCATTTTGGTGTCTTCACAATCATTTTTGCTTTTAGATAGCCGATATTCTCAGTTCTTGGATTTCCGATATATATTTTGGTCCAATGTAGAAGAGATCAAATATTATGCTCCTCTGCAGCTGGATGATCAGATACAGGTTTACAAATCTGACTAATAATTCCTAGTGTGTTGGATTTTAGGCAATCAGAGAGCTAGGAATCATTCGAACATATAATACGAATGAGAGATCACAAGGCATTAAATATATGTTTCAGAGGACACAAAATCTACGAAGTCCTTTTCTATCTTCAACTGGTTATTTCAAATGTATAATTTTTACCCAATTTTAGTGGGTTTTTTTTACCCTAGTATTCATATGGCGTACATGCATTGAAAACGGCGCTTTCAAACATTGATGTTTTCTAGTACCCGACTTTTTTTTTAAATTGTATCAATTCAATAAAAAAATGACCGGACAACAGAAACAGAGTGTTGATTTGCTAATATGTAAAACAACGTTCATATTCTACAATTATTTTTCTTGATTGATCCCTTAAGTGAAATGTCCTTTATCAGTTAATAAACGACTCAATAATATAGCCATTTTTTTTTTTTTACTTTCAACCTATATTGAACGTTCTATCGTTAAAACGATATTGTCTTACGGACCTGGATTAACGATAGAATTCGTTCCGTGTATTGGCAATGCAGGAAAATAAACACGGGCGATAACTTGAACTCTGTGCATTATCTATGAACAATCCAGAGGGTTCCGAATGTAAACATGGCGTTACATTTGAAGCGAGGGAAAAACGTTGACAAAATGAGTTGAATATGTGTATGTATCTGAATTATTTTTTATGTTAAAAGGCATATTTAATTTCAAAAAAGGTTTGTTATGATTAATTTGGTAGTTATTTTCAGTGCAACTCCTTTTGTATTTTTCAAAATCATTTCGGAGAGGATCCGCTCCGATTTGCTACATTGCAAGTATATGTGACGTATTCTAACTGTGATGAGGGCTTGTCCCAAGACACAGTTAGATTATATATTTTAAGTACTTTCAATCACACTCCACAGGCCTTTTGTTGAAGAAGAACAAACCTTAGGGCTTAATAAATCAAGCTAAGGTTGATTCCAGTCTATTTTGTGATTTTAATGTTTATTCGACTAAATGATGGTTTGTAGTACCAAGGTGTTCAAAGACTTTTTCTCTGGAAGAAGTGATTTAAATATCAAGGCGAAAGAAAGATTTTTTTCTTCATTTCATCAATGTTGACTTAGAAATTTCAATGATTCTCTTCTACTTATAAGACGCCGATACATCTCATAAATTCAACACAGCGCTTCTTTTCTTTTAATCCCACTAGCTGTATAAGTAAAACAAAGAGTGATTATTTCAAACCACAAACTCTATTTGACATGAATTAGGTATTTAGTCTGGATTGAACACTGTTGAAATTGCGTCTTTTATCTTATTCAGGCCTAGGCGAAGTACTTTTTTTTGTTTCTTGTGTGTTATATATGCATTTATTCATCAATAATGCCCTTGAACTGACATCTTGCAATTGTTACTATGCTTTATTTATATTTTATAAATATATTTAAGGTAAGGTAGGTCCCTACTTAACATTCTCTGGGCTAGTGCAATGCTTTTCCTATTTAAACATTAAAATTATGTTTTCGGTTATGGATTGATTGATTGTATGTTATTTTACGTCCAATTTGAGAATTTTTCACTCATATAGAGACGTAACCATATACCTGTGAAGGGCTTCAAATGTTGACCTTTACTCGGCACTCAGGGTCATCAAGCAGGAAGGAATCTTTAACGTGCCAACGCCTGCCTTGACACGGGGCTTCGGTTTTTAAAGTCTCATCCGAAGGACCCGCAACTTTCCCATCAATGTGCCGAGCGCTTGGCGAAGGAACAGTTGCTACCCATTTTTATCGACTTAGCGCAGTCGCGGCCGAGATTCGAATTCACGACCTCCCGATCACGAAGCAAGCGTTCTACCGACTGAGCTACCGTGAACGGTGGTTTGGGTTATTAATAAAACCCATAAAATACATGTCTTTACTAGTCACTTTCCTGACCAGAATCTCCGAAAGCGTGCACTACGTTGACATATACTCAGATACCAAAATAAATAGTCTGCAGTTTTCAATACAATACTAAAATTATTAGATGTTACGCAAAATGTTCACAATTAGTGTCACTTATTTCTTGCTTTACATTTCTGTGCATACGCAGCAATGTTTAGGCTTCCCGAAGCTTTAAAAGCGTTCAAAACATAACACTGAATTGCAAAGTCGGTTTTTATTTTTATTTGTAAGTTATGTACTTAAGTACGTCCAATTTATATAGAGAGTTCTCTAGGTTATAAATAAACGTATTTGTTACGCTATAGGTCTTCTGTTCTGATCGGAAAACCTATGTTGACGGTGTAACCGTTAGGGCGAGCGCAGATACCTGTTCAGTTTTAATTTTCCTCCGCCTCTTCAAACCGTACGTGACATTTGGTACGTCGATCTAGACTCTGATGTCACATGACGTCGTATATAATCTAAGCCTGTAACAGTGCTAGTTTTAATGGAAAATGTTTAATCGACTGTTTCTTTTGTTTTGTTTTTTTTTGTTTTTTTGTTTTTGTTTTTTTTTTTTTTGGGGGGGGGGGGGGGGAGTTTACAATGTCCATTAAATCAATGTTATTTTATTTTTTGTTGAACTTTTGTTGCTACCGAGAGAACGTAGTTTGCGGCGATATGCAACTCGCAAAGTATTATTGGACCACAGGTAACTGCGGGAAAAAATTCGTTTAGATCAATGTGCAGTAGTCCGAAATTTCTCTTCGCTCAGGCGTTGCTTTAAGAGCTCGTAGTGACGAGCAGCGCTTCGCGCCGGGCGCTGCACTCGCTATTACAATTCACTCTTTTGTTTGAGCGCTCCATTATTTTTTTTAGAAATGGAGAGTTTCAAATTACATTGAAAACGGTATTTGCATTTCTAAAATTCTACTTCGGAGTTCCCATGTCTCTATTAAAGAAGGAACTTAGAAAATTACTAAAGTTTATTTTTATTTTAAAAAACATAATGGTAGCACTGAGATTCGACCCCAGTATCTTTACCATGATAGTCAGACACTCTGTTCACTATGCCATCGAAGCTGTTGACAGACAACGGATTTAAATTACTTTATTACACTTTACTCGCTTTACTCTCTCTATCTATATATTAAATACTACTGATAAGTTAAATATATATTTACTCTGTATCTTTTATAAATGTTCATTATATATTAATTAACAATAGTTACAAGCATTTAAAACAGTGGATTTTAAGCGGTTTAATGTACAAATAGCGTTCCATCTCTTAAAAGCAATGGGCCTTGGCCCCTTCGGGGCCTCAGATCCTCGTGCATTAACCCTAATATCATACACAGTAGAATCACTATTAGGTCTTTTCGTATGAACCTTAATAAAAAGCAAAAAGGACTTATCGTTTTACGAAATGGGGAAAAAAAGATGTAACTGAAACCCTGCGTTACTAAAACAACACAGAATGGATACTTTCTCCGTTGGAAGGGATATTAATCGTGATTAACTGCAATGAAAATAAAGCTATATTTTATGGATCATAACAAGATGTACTTGGTGACAGATTTGTTGTGTGATTGCCAACGCACAGATTTAAAGCATTTTTTTTTCTATTTTCATGGACATGAATAAAGTTAAATGCATCTTGTATATTTTAAAATATTAATGAAGATCATTCTTACCTGAAATCGAGTATTTCTTTCTATAAGCAGATAGACAGCTGGGGACTTTGTGAAATAGAATCGGAAAAAATCAATGATGATTAAATCCCGATTTGTTATCAAATTTCCAAGTTTGGTGTCTTCACAATCATTTTTGCTTTTAGATAGCCGATCATCTCAGTTCTTACATTTCCGATTTATTTTTGGTCCAATGTAGAACAGATCAAATGTCACTCATCTGCAGCTGGATGATAAGGTACAGATGTACAATTCTGACTTATATTTCTAGAATGTTGGATTTCAGGCAATCAGAGAGCTAGGAAACATTCGAACATATAATATGAAAGAGAGAATACAAGGCGTTAAAGCTTTGTTTCAGAGTTCTACCAAGTCCTTTTCTATCCGGTTATTTCAAATGTATAATTTTAATCCGTTTTTAATGGGTTTTTTCCCTTTGTAGTCATATGGCATATATGCATTAAAAACGGCGCTTTCATACATTGATGTTTTCTAATACCCGAATTCTTTTTTAATTGTATCAAATTGAAATAAATATGTAACAGAACAAGAGAAACAAAGGTGTTGATTTGCTAATATGTAAAAATAACATTCATATTCTGCTATTTTTTTCTTTCTTGATTTTTAAGTGAAATCGTTATCAATTGATAAACGACTCAATAATATAGCCATTTTCTTTTTACTTTCAATCAAACTCCAGAGGCCTTTTGTGGAAGAAGAACAAACCTTACAGCTTGGGTAATCAAGCAAAGGTTGATTCCAGTCTATTTTGCGATTTTAATGCTTGTTGGCTAAATGATGATTTACAGTATCATGATGTTCAAAAGAATCGTGTACTACGTAGACATATACTCAGATACCAAAATCAATAGTCGGCAGTTTTCAATACAATATTAAAATTACAAGTATCAGATGTTACGCAAAATGTTCACAGTTAGTTTCACTTATTTATTGCTTTACATTTCTGTGCATATATTCAGATCTAAGTGGTTTACCACTTTTTTCTCTTGAGCATGATGGATTTACCTCTAGTCTATCAATATATAACACATCATATGTTTATGTTTTTTTTTTCTTTTCTTTCTACAGTATCTAGAATATGTATACCCCTGTTGCAACCACTATTGAAAGAACGTTCGCTATTGAAATGATTATTTTAATAGTGGTTAAAACATGCATTTCAAAACCGAACACAGGTTGCAACCACTATTGAAATAATGTTCACAATAGAAATAAAAGAAATCAATAGAGATTGAAATAATTATTTTAATAGTTACTGACAACGATTTCAATATCATAACCGCACAATTAAAAAATAAGCCATTTTTATAATAAGAATCATATAACTGATTATATAAATGCAAATATTGTAGTTTTTTTAATCCATACAGATATAATGAAAAGAAGCCGCCAAATTCAATGGTTATCTTCAATCATTTTGCTTTCTGATTTCTCACTGTGTTCTCTCTCTCTCTCTCTCTCTCTCTCTCTCTCTCTCTTACACACATAATCACTTAACAGGACACTATATACAGGATATGAATCCAGATTTTTTATGTTATAAAAGGTTACTTTCTTTCCCAAATGAACACAGCACCCATCACTGACGCAGGGCAAACGGGTTTCTTATCTGACCTAGGTACTATTGGTCATTTTTTCTTCTATCTTTGCGTTTTTAATTACATTGTAGAATCTGGACCTAAGAACAGAAAATTAGACACGAAACAATTTCATTGACAAAGTGATTAAAATGCTATCCATTCTATAATTAACATACAATCATTGTTCAGATTTTAAACAAGGTGCAATAACTTGCCCTAGAAAAACTAAAGAGATATGGGAAGATAGGTAGAGTTGCTTTTGTTCGTAAGATGTCGGTATTTTCCTAATGTGAATAACTTTTTATCCAAATGCAATGGAGTAGCATTTCTCGGTGCACAATTGAACAAAAGCTTTCTACATATAAGCTTGCCACCAATATTTTATACTTCTGAATTCATTGTTTTTAATACATCTAATTCAATATTGTCGATGACGGTCATATTAATTTAATCCTTTTACCATGCATAGGTAATTTTAAATTAAATGCATTAATCTATCTTTAAGTTAATCTATCTAGGCCAATGCAACATTTTGTCAGTACTAAGCCAAGGTTATATTAATACGTTAATACAATTTTATCATTATCGGCCTAAGGTAACTAATTATTAATATTACGTTAATGTAAGTTCCTATCTTCTCCCATCCAAGGTAAGGTTGATATGTTACTTTAATTGTATCTTTACTACCCAATGTAACATTGAGACGTTTCATTATTCCTTTCCTTACCACTCAAAAGTAATGTTGAAACGTTAATACAGTTTAATAATTCCCACTAGGGTAATATTTACAGGTTGATATAATCCTATCCTTTTAAGCCAAGGTATAATATTAAACTAGTGACACTTTGCTTTTCAGTAAAATTTGATATATTAAATATTGATTAAATTTCGCCTTGGGAAGGGGGTTAGGATTTTTCAAAGTGGGGATCTACAGGTATTTCAATTAATTTTTTTCTCCCCCCCCCCCTTTCTTATATAAATAATGAAGTGTTAATTTTAATTAAGAAAATAAATTTTGAATAAATTTGTGTTTACATCTTTCATTTTTGGGGGCATTTTACAAATAATAATTCTGACATTTGAATACAAAAACAATTAATTGAGTTGTATGAAATTCTGTATATGATTTATTGTTTAATGTTTAAACTACATGTAGGCACGTACAACTCTTTTGCATCTCAGAACAACTGGACCACAGCGTGTTAAATGTATGGTAAATTCTTTGCGATCTGCCTATCAGATTGATATCTACATTGTATCGTCCAGCATCTCCATAGTGATCCAGTATCGGGGATATGAGATTTTAACAAACACTTGGAAATAAGATACTTTGAATTAAAAAGAAAATTACACACCTTAGTGAGTCTTCTAACTGCTTCTCATTCTGCAATTCTGAAATACAAGATAAAAAAAAAGGCTATATCCCAGGCAATATGTTATCAAAATGTAATTGCTTGAGCAATTATAAACAAATGTCACCTTTTTTACAGCAAAATCGGTAAAAGATGCTAAATTTTTGAAAAATATATCTTGTCTAATAATTGTGATCTAAATTATTATTTCCCAATCTATCAAATTAGATATATTTATTCTGAATTTAATGGCAAATTTCTAAAGAGTTTCACATAATATGTCTTTCATCATGGCAATTAACTGGAGGCACGCTATTCAAGAGTTCGAACAAATGTAATTATTATCATTATTATTATTATTTTTTTTTTTTTTTTTGAAAAAAACATAGGCCATAGTAAACATTTGTTTTTTGCTTTAAGTCCCCGGGGAGTACATTGTAGGTTTTAGGCAAATTGCGGTAAAAGCAGGGATTCAGCACATGATTCTCAAATTTAACCAAAAGGGATTTTCCTCTGTATTTTTAGGAAATATATCAACCCTTTCGAGTATTTACGATATTATACTCCTGGTAAAAAGAAAACACACACACACTAAAAAATCCCATTATAGGAAAGCAAACCTTTAAAGAAAATAAGAGTATTTTATCATATTATTTTTTATATATCTATTTTTTTTTTAATTTAGTTTTGACGTGATTAAAGTATATAGTACATATTGTAACAGGTTTCCTTCTTTATTCATTAATACTTTGTCAGTTATTTGCTACTGTTTTTGGAATATGTTTGCCTCGAGCGACCTTTTCGAAAAAAAAAAATAACGAACGTAAAACAAATATATTATTTTACCATGGCCTTATGCAGACGTCAATGTGAGAAAAGAGGTTATCAAATAAAAATACATATTGGCTCCAGGTGTAAGTAGGAGAATTAATGACAAAAGGATAAATGATGTGAAAATGCAAGTGTAGGGCATTTCATTTTCTTTCAAATAAAATTTTTATCGTGTTCAAATAATTCGTTTCAAAAAGGGATATATTATAACTGATATTCTTAGCGGAACTCTTAGATGATTAAAAAAAGTCCTGGCCAGAGCAAATGAATGAGGTCGGAAAGACGTTTTTCCTGCTCTTCTCCAACGTATCCATTTGATTTTCATCTATTAGTATATTGCACTTGTATTTGTAATGTATGAATGTGTAGGACAAAAATTTGAATCCATTTGCTACCTTCTCTGAAATATAAACAGAGAATGCAACGCACTACTTAAATTATGATGAAATCGCAATTCCAACATAGTTTAATCATCAACGCCTATTTCTGCTGATAGGTATCTAAACTCATTGTCAAAATGTATCAGAGTATCTCCAAGTTTCGATCGAAAGGAACCGTTCACGGTAGCTCAGTCGGTAGAGCGCTCGCTTCGTGATCGGGAGGTCGTGAGTTCGAATCTCGGCCGCGACTGACCTAAGACGATACAAAATGGGTAGCAACTGTTCCTTCGCCATGCGCTCGGCACTTTGAAGTGAAAGTTGCGGGTCCTTCGGATGAGACCTTAAAAACCGAGGCCCCGTGACACGGCAGGCGTTGGCACGATAAAGATCCCTCAATGCTCAATGGACCTGAGCGCCGAGTAAAGGTCAAAATTTGAAGCCCTTCACGGTATATGGTGACGTCTCTATATGAGTGAAAAATTCTCGAATGGGACGTAAAACAAAATACAATTATTCAATCAATCGAAAGGCTGTTACTTCATTTTTATCTCCATCTTCTGGAAATTCTATATACGATTTTGACTCTATTAGATCCAAAAATGAGAATGGTAATTGTTTTAATGGGGTCTTTCTCTAATGCCTCCAAAAGCAAAATATTCTCACCATTTCTTGAATAAATGACTTCCATACTTGCCATATTGAGCTCAAACATGCATCAATATGACTGTAAAAACTAAAAACTTATGACACAGACGGTTTTTCTGCTATTATGAATGGCGTACGTGATATTATCTGCTATCCCTGTCCCTGGAATAAAATCACGATGATGTATACACAGCCTTAGATTGAATTCCTCTTCCAAACGCGTAACCAGATTGATGACGAATATTCTGTCTTTCTCGGCACAGGCACTTGGGGTATAGAACCCCCCCCCCCCCCCCCCGCTTTTCCATTTTTTTTTCCATTTTTTTTTCTTTTCAAATCTGGGGTCCAGTCACCTTTTTCCTATTTTTATATTTTAATATGCACTATATATTATCAATAATGTAACTCTTTTGTCTCTATATGTTGTTTTAAATATACCGTTTTCGACTGATACATAAAAAGAGAGAAGACTTGCAACTCTTTTCTCGTCGTTTGCCTCACCTCGCTTAAACTTCGCCTGATTATTTATCTAAAGCATAAGACCACATGGGATATGCATACATCAATAAATTTGTTACACATTCCTCTTCCTTTTCATATTTCCATTTAATTTTTTATGTGCCCTCGATTTGTAAATATTTCGATTAAATCAACCGCATCTAGGGAAAATTTTGTTGATGTGCACTAGCTGGGTCTGGCTTTCTTTTCACTATTTTTTTTGTTATTTTTCCCTCGAAACGTAATACATATATCTCAATTTCCACCTATATCTATAAAGAATACGACTGGCGGTGATTGTTATGATAACCAAAGTTAATGCCGTCTTAATGACAATGATAAGACTATATGAGGAACACTGCTTTTACAAAAGTTGGAATAATCTGATATCTGAGAATCGGATCTTTGTGGAATTCGATAAAGTACATATATAATCATTAAAATGAAGAAAAACAATGTTCTTTAAATGGAGAACCCATTTCACAAATTCCAAGTTTCCACAATCGCATTTCAATTTGTTGCCCTTTAAATGCAAATAGACAATCTTCTCTTGTGATTCTGCGTCTAACATATTTCTAGTTTCCTTATTCATTTTCGATAACTGGTTATCGGAGAGGTCTATATAAGACAGACGAACCATATGGCTTATGGGGACTAAACTTACCCAAAGAATTATAACTGAGGTTAAGATTTTCAAGTTGGATGAGATTTTGAAATATTTTTGCCGGAAGTTGAAGGATCCTGTTTCGAGTTAGATTCAAAGAGGTTAGCTTACGTAGATTTTGAAATATTTTTCCCTCGAAGTCATTTTCCAGATTCACACCAAGTGCATTATAGGAGAGATCAAGATGGGACAAGCTGTGAAATCTTCAAAAAATCTTGGTGAGATATAGTTGCAAAAATTATTAGAGAAGTCCGTATGAATTACAATTTCCATGCCAGAAATGGGCCCATTTAGTTCGTAAATAATATTGTTTTGCAAATGAAGCTTTGACAACACAGGTTTACTAATAAATTTGAATGAAAAGTCTTGAAGTGTAATTTTATATTATCGTGAAAATGCACAGAATGTAGTGTAGATGGCAGGAAAATTGTAATATTTTTTGGTCTCAGTAAAAGTCTAGGCCATCTATTGTTCCTTTTCAGACCCCTATGCTGGTTTTCTGAGAAATTCGCACGAACTGGTCGAGTATCATTGTAGCTCATGGCAATGTCTCCTTTAAGATGATGAAAAGAGGACTGGAAACTTGCATTGATGGTCACTATTTTGGACAAAGCACCGAATTCTACTAAATATATTCCAAAACTGAGTTTGTTATTGATCAGATTTAGATGATTTAGCGACTTACACCCGATTCAACGCTGTTGATTCGATTGGACGCCAAGTTTAGTTCATCCAAAACTGTATTCTTAAGGCCAATGAGATGATATGTTTTAACGATGAAACTTACTCCGTCATTTTCTTCACCAGTTGATCGGTCCCGGTCAAGATCCTATCAGATGGAAGACTTTTCGTTGCTCGATCACGTCTAATTATTGTTACTGAGTATCATTATTTATTTATTTTTTTTTTTTTTACCAATTTTCTGCAGTAGATTTCTCGAAAATGCCTTGATGGGTTTCTATGAAACTTTCAGGAATAATAGTAAATTAATTATCCTTGAATTTTTTTTTTTTTTTTTTTTTTATGAATTTGCCAACTTCTCTTCCGGTCGAGAGTTACGGAAGATTTCCTATTTTTAGCTGACCCTTTGAACAGGCGTTTTCTCAAAAAAATGGTCAGAAATATAATCATGAAACTTTCAGGGATGATAGATTTTGACCTGAAAATGTGATGTATAGGGGTATCATATATATATATATATATATATATATATATATATATATATATATATATATATATATATATATATATATATATATTTGTTTTGATGACGTCACTTTTGGTACCGAACTTTACGTAACATAGTGATTTTCTGAGGGTCACTTTGTCCAGTAGTTTGAAAATCCAAAACCTTCTTTGTGCTGCACTCTCATCTCATCGTTTAAAATCAAAACACGGTAAACTTACGCTTAGCATTTAAATTGTGTATTTAACTAAGAAAACAAAAGTCTCATATACATGATTTAAATAATGAAGGCTAAGTTGCAATCACAAACGTTACAAAATTCACCAATGATACAATTATGCAGTAGTAGATTATTTTTAATGCATTTCTGATATATCCACATAATTTTTATTATCGGTTGATAACTGTGTGTTTATAGGCAATATGTTTAATTATAAACTGATTTGCATCGCCATCTGTAAATGATATCATTAGTATCATACATGAAGTTTAAAGCATTATCTGTAGCACTGTTTTTTGAATAATGATACAAATATTCCATTAATGGACACAAACTCATCCACACATTCTAAATTATGCCATTGGTGGATATTATTTCATAAGTCACAACCGCAAATGTCTCCTTTACTTTTTCTCTCCATTACGAGAATCAAATACAAGTCCTTATATCAGTTTAATATGAATCACCTGTTTATGAAATATCCTTGAAGGCACTAGATCAATTCAGCCTGTTGCACTTCGTCTGGACTCTGCCCTGTTTCTGACCTTGCTAAAGGCTACATTACTGTTTTTATACTGAGTATACTTATACATGTTTTCATTAATGTATTTAATGATATTGACATTTAATGTATTTAATGATATTGACAATTGACATTACTAAAAACATCACTTTTGACCGAGTCGAAACACATTTTATTATTTTCAATTGTAAAACAAAATTATTTTATATTTAATTCATAACTTTACTATCTCTTAAGGCGTTTCATAAACTTGGAATGCATTTCATTTTTTGTCAAGAGATTTGTCTTTTCTCACATTGTATCATTTGAGTGTTTGATGCTTTGCATCTGTCAAAATATCAATATAGTTTCGACACACTACTGTTTATGTGGGAGAAAACATGCAATGTAACCCATGGTGTAACACAGAATATCACTGCCTATGTTTCAACAACTGCCTTATTCATACATGTACAATACTTTGAGGTATTGAATTTACTCAGCATGTCATTTTAAAAACTTTAAAAAATCAAAAGTGCATTTTCTTAATATCAGCAAAATCCGAAACAGAGAAAATGAAAAATTAAGAAGATGTAGTTATTCAGAACGACACAAAAGTGTCATCAATATGTGCTTGATTAGCAGAGAAGGCAATTGACCATTCCATTTTCTCCATACATCTTGCCATATAGACTGTACCTTTCGGTTGTTCATATACCACAACCTACTAATCTTGCAGCATCTAGGGTATCATAAGGAACATAAGAAGACAAAAGAATGAAAATATCAACCAAAAATGATAAGACTTTAATATACAAAAGTCATTTTGGCAGATCTAGATGCATGTAAGTGTGTTCTACATTATAAAAAAGAATACTCCGAGAATGACGCAAATTTCTTTCGTAGATATACTTAAAAATAAGACGTACATATACATTTCAAAATTAGATCTGTAAACATTTAATTTTTTTTTTTCAAAAACCACATATTTAATTAAAATGTTTTGTTAATTGCTGAAACTGTTTATTTCCATTACATAAGAGTGACAAGGCAGAAGAGTTTTTTTTTTTTTTTTTTTTAATTTTAGAATTGGCATATTACAAATTTCAAATTTATTTTCTCCTGTGAGTTGATTAGAGTTTGTTATTACACTGATCCGTGATATGTTTTCCGTCATTTATCCAAATGGCACAGCTCTGTCAACAAAAAACATCATATTGTAAATTATATGCATGTAGTAGATAATCAAACAGCAGAGATTTGTAAAATTTAATCTCCCTTTAGAGAGGTAAATAAAAAATTATTCCCCTTATTTATAGGTATTAGCAAAATACATTTGTAAATATTATGGATCATAAGTGTATTAAATACCCTAAAAGTGATCAGTAATGTAACACTAGTTGTTAGCCATGAATAATCTGTTTTGTTTTGCTTCTGTTTTATTGTTTTCATATTCATTTGTTTTTTATTTGTTGTTTTTTTTTATCATCAGCCATTTCGCTGTCTTGTATACCATGAAATCGATACAATGTTGAATGTAAAAAAATATCTTCTTTTAATTTTAACAGAATATGCTATTAAATAATGAAATTTTAAGTTTATATTGACAAAGAATTTATGCATAGGAAACGAAATGATTATATTATTTTGTTTTGCTATATTCTTTCTATTAACCTATTCGAAAGTATGTATGCAGATCTCTGTGTCGACATTTTTTTGAGAATCCGACATGTTGGAATACCACGTGCAAGTTGTAAAGCGGGAAGGTCTTGGTCATAAAGCAAGATGTAAGCCCGGAAGTGTTTGGTCCAATATGTTCTCGAAAGACATATTTGATCAATAGCGCCCTGCGTTAAATTTCAGATGATGTGTTAAGCAAATATAACGTATTTTAGTGGACGACTTAAATGTACATCAACTTCAATGATAGCACAGGTATGATAAGGTAGCACCCAGATCATTATTCGGCAAATTTACACTTTTTGGTAAAATTTAACATTGATAATTAAATCAGAAAGCCACGGATAAAACATGTACTCTTATTATTCATTGTATAGGCGTCAATAAGAAATTCTCCATTACAACGTCATCATGTGACATATATAAATAGAAAATATGCCGTAATGAAAATTGAAAAGTTTAACACAACCCCAGGAATAATTCAATTCTGTTTGTAGAAATATTTATGTAAAAGCATCCTTTGACCAGGAAAAATACTGCTAGAATCATCTTCTCCAATCACAGAGATTATTCCACATTTTCGCATGAAACATTATCATTTTTTTTTACATTCATTAAGATCGAAGAAATTTCATCAATTCATGTTAACCACACGATTCCAGAAGCACCTTATAGAACAAATAGAACACAAACTCCAGATATCGACAAAAACTACGTTTCAAAGTTTGCGACATAGTGTTGAACTTTTGCTTCTTTGTTTTCAAGAACGAAAGGGAAAAGGCTGATCGGATTATAAGACACTGCCTGTCTTCATTACAAGATACAAAATGATGAAAATAAATCTGCAATCCTGATTCTTAAACTCTAATTCCTTATGAAACAAACGTGATATTTTAATCTATATGCTTTGAACTCCCATTTTATATTTTATATTATATTACATGTATTCTCGTTCCGTCTCATTTTCACTAGGCGATTATTTGTTCAACAGCTATGACGTCATGACTTACGTATTTATCCCCAGTGACAAATACCATTCAAAAATAACAAAATTTTGTTTATATTTTATTTTGCATGTCTTCATTGATTTCGAGGACTTAAAATGAATCTTTAAATGTAAACAATAAGAAATAGTTATTAAGGGGAAAGGTTGGACAAGTTTGGATAGTACAAGCTCTAATAAGGCACTCATTTTTGATCTGACTAAATAAAAAATAAGTAAAACAAAAGCTGTATAATAGTTATGCAAATCGTTAAGCTTAGATGTTCTATCAATACACTCATCTCAACTTTAAAAAATCAATATTCTTTGGTCAATAATCTGAGTTAAAATTGCCCTTAAATGTATATTGGATTAGACAGGTTAAAAAGTTTAAGCATTGAAACAGGCTATAGAAAACTAAATATGAACAAAATCATTGTAGCTCAGTTAAAATATATAGATTTTGTAATCTCTAGAAGTCTCTTAACCTAGTCTGAGCCAGAGTATTTCTTGTTTTCGCAAAATTAAACCCGTAAGGTTGATGGCTATATAGTATATTAGAACCTATAATTCTTTATAAGCCTAAAATATATGCCGCTTACAAATACATAAACTTTATGACTGTTTACTTGTAGATCTCAGTTGTTCTCATTTTTGTATGATGGTTTCGATTTTTTCTATGACACCATAAAAATTTCATATTTTAATTGAAAATCAATTTGATTTTGTTTTACCTTGTCAATTCGTGTTTCGTTTGCTTGATTGTTTAACGCCCCGTTGCGACCTTTTCTATCATATTGAGACGCCACCACCTGCCGGTGGAGGGCTGCAAATTTAGACCTGTACTCGGCACTTACGACCCTTGAGCAATAACGTTTTTATCCGAACGACCGGTCTCCACGTCAAACTGTGGATTTACTCCGCGCCCCTACACCAAACGCTCTTACCACTTCGCAACACGAGCGGCCCTTATCAATGCACAGCAGATGCATAATAAAAGATTGTTATGCTTACATTTGTTCCTGCAAACCCAATTGCAGAATCTTTCATTTCGAAAATTGTTTGCATTTCCTCCACAGCATCCGTAGATAAACTTACGGCATTTCCCTGTTCTAGTGTCGTAATAATACCGGGGACAGGAGCCTTTGCACCGACCGGGATCCATAGGTAAACTACAAACTGACTTTCCTAAATTGTCAAGAAAATGAATTATAATAAAAACATTTCATTCGATATTTTATTATGATATGTATCAAATATTTCAAAATTATTACTGATAGAACAGATTTTCATGCAGTAATTTCACATTGTTTTTGTGGATTCACAACTCTTCAAGATGTGGAAAGTATAATAATATATTAAGTGAATATTATACTCAAGGCATTATAGAGCATTTAATCTTTTTTTTTTTCCTAGAAAGTCGTCAAAGTTGAGTTTAATTGTACTTCCCGGTAAAGCATCGATTTTGTTTTAGTAAAAAGCATACACATGCGCACTTTGCCTACCTGAGGGTCGATGAGGATATCCTCGTCCAACAACTGTAGCCTAAAATAAAGTGATGGCGTTATTTAAAATAAAAAGATACTAAGTTCATTATATCATTTTTGTATCGTTTGCTTTGAGACTAATGTGTGCTCTGTTCTTTATACGAAAAACTACACCGGAATAGTTACTTATCATCTATAGAAACGTTACATGCATTAAAAAGGAAAAATGACTCAGAAGCTTTGAATATAAGGTTGGATATTTGATCAATACCACCCCCCTCCCCCCCCCCCCCCCAAAGCCAATGGTCGGGCGGTGTGCCGGTGAAGGGCATCAAATTTAGACCGATACTCGGTACTAAGGGCCATCAAGCAGTGATGGTTCTTTATCGTGCAAATGCCTACAATGACACGAAACCTCCGTTTTTAAGGTCTCGTCCGAAAGACCCGTAATTTTCACTTCTAGTGCCGGGTGCTTGACGAAGGAACAGTCCCTACCGATGTATAAGTTCAAAAGACCAAATCAACATTAATGAAAAAAAATATATATATATTAAATCTAATCGATTTTTGAGGTTTTTTCAACTAACAGAACAGTGGAACATATTTTTTTTTTTATCCAAAATAGAAATATGATTCTTTAAGCACTTGTTTGATATGAAATTCTATTAATCCAATCTGCCACTCGAGGATTTAAACATGCGTATTCACCTATTACTGATTATACCACTTACAATGTGCATTTTGCACCACAAAGACAGTTAATATATGAAGAATCGGGAGGGTTTTAATGACTGAAAGTTGAATTGGTGTATAGGTCGTTTTATTCGTTAAACCAGTTAAGTCATCTTGTTAGATCAGATTCAGTGTTAATATAAAAATATCGGGTAAATTTTACCGACTTTGAATTTGTGCATAGGTCTTTTTCTCCGATCACTAGATAAGATCATGTCACTTTTTATCAGCAAAAATATCCTAATAAAGCAAAAGAAGTGGTACAATGAACCTGTTTTACTCTTCTCTTTAAACTATTTGTGTACGTTTCACTATGTACATTGAATAAAAAAGAGTAAAACACTTATTATCCTTAAAAAATTGTATCATTTTTTTTTCACTAGCTTAATTACTCATTTTGAATGGGTAGCTTGAAGATAATACTTTTCCCTCTCGAGGAAAAAAGAGAAAGAAAAAATATCATGCAATTTCCTACTGAGCGTTTAAAACTGAAAGCAAGTACTTATATATACATTTTTTTAAATACACAAAAAATGACTAACTTTCAAAGGTTTATCCCTCATTTTGGCGTATTATATGACAAATAGTTTTGCTTGTCAACTTATTTAGAAAATGTCAATTTTAGAACTCACATTTTATGTATGTTTATATATTGTTAAATACAGATTGTTGGGGGTTAGCGCCGAACAATGAGCGGGTAAAGGATGATTATTTTAAAAAAAAAAAAAATGAGTTTCCAGATCTGAAAATAAAAAAAAAGGTAGCTTCATATGAATTCTTTCGTCTGAAACATTGACGCAAGGTACAGCCAACATGAAAGAGTATATGTTAAAGGATGCAATAAAGCGTTGTTTATCGATGGAGAGCGAAAAACATCACCAAAGAAGGAATCTTTTTAATATATAAATTATATTTGTTGATTTCCTGAGGATAAAAAAAAAATTTAAATCTTGTGTTTATTTTGTACTTTACTTTTCCATTGAGTACACCTAGCTTGAAAAGATACTTTTAAAAATGAAAACAATATTTACTTACGATTACAATGGTCAATACCAAGCCAAGTAAGAACATTCGTTCCATAATTGCTTTTTCATATCGTATTAATAAGCATACTTTATATACTTTTCAGCAAACGAGAATCACGTGATTTTAACACGTGTTCTACGTGATTTTTTTTCAACGATGTTTACTAATCAATGTTTCACGATTCTGCTACTGTACCTACAGCTACAACATACAAATGTGAGTATACGTAGAGTAACTCCTGAGTGTAGTGATATCATTTGTTGTTCGTTTGATTTAACTATTGATAATTATCCTCTGGAAGTAAACCCGCTATTCCTCTTTCCCAAAAAATCGAATGAAACAGAAGCAATTATACATCCTTGGCCATTTATGTGTTTGAGTTTTGTTGAAACATTGCTTTTGTTGAATTAATTTTTTATAATTCTATGTGTCAATATAGCAAAGAGAAATAATTTGAATGCATTAGAAGAAAAAAAATGTGTATTTCTTGGCTGATTTACTGGGTTTCGCTTTTAGGTTTGTTCGGGTTTTTTTTTCGGATTTAAAACATAACATTTATTTCAGAAATTGTAATTATCAAGCTTAAATAGACAAAGATGATTTTCAACAATCACCTTAAAGGGATCCACCAACATAGTACATGTACAGGTCATGGTAGCCTAGTGCTTGAGCGTTCGCGTCGTGATCGGGATGCCCTGGTTCGATTCTTTTCCGCATCAAACCTTAGACGTAAACATAATTAGTGTTTGTTCCTTCGCCAACCGCTCGGCACTGGAAATGAAAGTCACCGGTCCTTCAGATGAAACCTTAAAAACCGAGGTTCCGTTGTAGACGTTGGCACGATAAAAAACTCTCACTCCTCAAAGGTTCCTCGTAGAGGTGTAAATGGAGTCCTTAACGGGTATATGGTGACGTATCATATGAGTAAAAAAATCTTGAATGGGACGTAGATCAACAATCAATCATAAACATAGTTTTATGCTTCAAAAAAGCAAAAAAAGTATTACTGATACCTATAAAATGCTCATCGCTACATAACTATAATAAAATAGAGAACTGCATGACATGTTCCAAAGATAAAAACAATGGATAGAATTTTTTTTTCTGAAATAAATATGTCTTTACATTTAAAGAATAATGAAAAAAAAATTATGCAAAAATATATACATTCTTTACTGAAAGTGAAAAAAAAACAACATAAAAACACTCTAATTTAAGATATGTAAAGAAAATTAGATGTAATCTACTAAGAAAAAGGATGTAATTGAAACTCTGCATTAGTTTAACAGGACAATATACAAACTCAAAACCTTTCTCATCGGTAGGGTGATATACCGTATACATAGAATTTTTAGCGAGAATCAAATTTTGCGATTTATTCCTAAAAATTGAGGATCAGTCGGCAGAGTGCTCGCTCCATGATCGGAAGGTCCTATGTTCGAATCACGGCCGCAACATACCTAAGTCGATCAAAAATAGGTAGCAACTGTTCCTTCGGCATTTTGAAGTGAAAGTTGCGGGTCTATCGGAGGAGACCTTAAAAACCAAGGCCCATTGTTACGGTAGGTGTTGGCACGATAACGAACCCTCACTGCTCAATGGCTACGAGTGCTGGGAAATGATCGAAATTTGAAACCCTTCACCGGTATATGGTAATATATCTATATGAGTGAAAGATTCTCGAACGGAACATAAAATGACATTCAATCAATCAATCAGTCATCGATGTTCCCAGGAATTAATGTGACTGCTCAGCGTCGCTCGATACTAGTGTCGGCCGATCATGTTTTTTTTTTCAGCCGACGAAAGGAGAAAAATTTGGTCGCTCGACCATCGGCTAAATTGTGACCCAGGTATAATAGGCGATCATATTTCAAAATACAGAGTTATGACCAAGACGTAAGAATTTGATAGGTTTGTTAAACGCACAGCGCCTACTATCCTTCTATCTACGTCCCCATTTTATTTTCTGAGAAGTGTGTTGAATCAGAATATTTCGAACTACTTGGGGAATACTGAAGTATATGCAGGGTCAAGTGATTTTGATTTACAGGCCAAACACGTGTGCACTTCGTGTGAAAATATAGGTTGTGACTGACTTTAGATTCAAAACAGATTTATTTAAAGAATGGATGTGACTTATACTGTAAACAATTAAATTAAGATGTTAACGGTGCGACCGTTGGGACGAGCGCGGTTCACTTAATTTTAAGATACGCTTCTTCAAACAACACGAGACAATTGGAACCTCTAGATTGTGACGTCACATGACGTCGCATGTTAGCTGCATTTGCATAAACGAAGTTTGAAAAGTGCACGGTTTTAACAAAAAAACGTTTAATCTACTATCTGTATGCAATATCATTAAATTGAGGTGAGTTTATTTTTTGTGAATTTCTTGTTGTTGCTACTGCGAGAATGAAGTTAGCAGCGAGAACAAGAAGCGTTGCATTGTGGGTCTCGAGGTAATTCTGGAAAACAATGTGCGAAGTCCGAATTTTCTCTTCGCCCAGGCGTTTTCGTTAGAGCTCGCAATGCTGCGCTCGCTATTAACATTTCTTTGGTTCTTGTATACATTGGAGACGTGGGGTTAAGAGGGAATATCTCTCTCTCTCTCTCTCTCTCTCTCTCTCTCTCTCTCTCTCTCTCTCTCTCTCTCTCATATATATATATATATATATATATATATATATATATATATATATATATATATATATATATATATATATATATATATACTATTAAATTTAACATTTCAGTATCATAATCTTATATTATTGAAAAAATCTACCATTACACAATACAAAATTCTGCATATACTGTACCTTTTACCACATATTCAGGATTTAAATCTATAAAAGATATATAGATCAATGCCTATTTGATCCAGCTTCTCCAAAATATAAATCAAGGCATGTAAGGGGGGGGGGGGGCTTCAAAGGTAGTATTAAGTTTAATGAATCATTAGATTATAGCAAACTAGAAACGTCAGTTGAATTATTGTAACAATTCTTTACTTCAAAAAAACGACTGGCAGTACCTTATTTCGCAAGAATGTTCAATTAACTCCTTGGGTTGGATTGATTGGTGATTTCGTGTTGTAAATAATCTAACGATAAGTCTATAACATTTTGATGAAATAGAATACCCAAGTCTTATTAAAAGATTAGTCTTTCTTATAAGTGGCAGCTTTCTATTTATACGTAAAGGATTTCTATCTGTCACTTCCATTTTAGTGTGTGTAATAATTTTTATATGGAATATGAAACTCGGGATATTTGATATTCGAATCCTAGGATGTATTCAGAGAATTAAAAGATCGTCTGCGTTATAGAAAGCTTCGTTCCAGTCTCATTCTAGACAATATAGGAAAGATAAATTGCATGTCATCAGTATATATATTCTACAATTTGCTTGCCGGCATTTATCAGTTATTTAAGATATATATAAATGCATGTGTATTCTTCAGTAATACGCTTAGGAAACAGTGGATATGGAAGGTCTAAATATTTTAGATCGCGAGTGCAGACGTCTCTGACGTCATCAAACAATCTCTAAAGTTCTTTTATCACTTACAAGTTAGAGTTATCTTTCTTTGCATATTGTAAACACACTAGCTAAATGGGTATAATGAAGGTAACTAAAATCTATTAAACGTGTCATCCGATTTCAAAACAAATGATATATTTGGTACTTATAGACTAATCACTATTATGCATAACAATATCTTGAAAAGTATTAAAAAGTAAAAAAGTCAAAATTGACCGAAGTACATATTCACTTCCGGTTCGGACAGGAAGTGCTGAGCACGAACAGAGCAAACCTTGGTCATTTACAAATATCAGGATCTAGTACTCCTGAAACTTTTCCTTTTTTATCTCAGACTGTTTCTGAGAAAAACGCAGGGCAAAAATCCATTTCAAAATTTTAAAATCCGACCATAACCTAGGACCGGCAGTTAATTTTTCAAAAAACGGAATTTTGTATTATCCTGTGAAATTTTTTTTTAAAAATTTATCCAAACATCTCTAAGTAATCGCACTCACAAAGTTTTGGAGGAATAATAATGATGATAAAAAGAAACAATACATTTAATATAGTTGTTCCGCTGTGAATAAAAATAATAATAATAATACGATGAAGAAACAATGTGCTCTAAGTCTTCCGTTCTGAACGGAAATCCTATTAAAATCAACTTGTGACGTCACTCTTTTGTCCATTATTTTTTAAGGAATGAATTTAATAGCTACCCAATTTATACAGCGTAAAGTGGGTGGGGGCAGTTTACGCTTTATGAACCGCGAAGCGGATTATAAAAAAGCGTAAACTGTTCCAGACTACTTTATACCGTTTAAATTGTGAAGGTTTTAATTTCATTCCTCATAATTTAATTTTCATTCGTTTACTGTAAGAAAAAAGATGAATGCCTTTTTAAAAAAAAAAAAAAAAAAAAAAAAAAAAAAAAAAAAACTTTAAATTGTACAAAATGTAAATGTAACGTCAGGCGGATCAATACGTTTTTGATTTTGACGCAAGTCATTGTGACGTAGGAAACCCAATTTATACGATATAGAATAAATTTTATCCAATCAAATACCGCGTTATATCTAGAATTAAATTATTCAGAAATTGAGAGTTGCAAATTACATTGAAAAAGGAATTTGCTATGTTCAAATTCTTCGGAGTTCCCATGCCTCTATTAAAGAAAATAAAATAGAAAATTTCATTTACTAAAGTTTATTTTTATATTAAGAAAAAATCATTCAGGTACCACTGAGAATCGATCTCGGTACCTTCACCATGATAGTCACAAACTCTTTTCACTATGCTATCGAAGCTGTTGACGGACAACGGATTTAAATTAGTCTATTACGCTTTACTCCCCTCACTCTCTCTATCTATATATGAAATTCTACTAATTTGTAAAATATCTTCTATTTTTTTTTTATCATATATTAACAAGCAATAATTACAAGCATTTAAAATAGTGGATTTTAACCGGGTTAATATACTCAAAGCGTTCCATTCCTTAAAAGCAATGGGCCTCGGTCTCGACTCCATTACCTTTAAGGAATGGAGCGCTACTCGTACATTAACTCTAACATAATGAATAGTAGAATAACTATTACGTCTTTCCGTATGAAACGAAATAAAAGGAAAGAAAAAGGACTTATCGTTTTAGAAAGTAGGGGGAAAATATGTAACTGAAACCCTGCGTTGCTAAAACAACACAGAATAGATACTTTCTATTTCGGAATGGGATATCAATGGTGATTAACTGCAGTGAAAATAGAGCTAAATTTTATGGATCATAACAGGATGTACTTGGCGACAGATTTGTTGTCTGATTACGGACGCACAGATTTAAAACATTTTTTTCTATTTACAAGGACATGAATAAAGTTAAAATCTTGTTTATTTTAAAACATTAATGAAGATCATTCATACCTCAAATCTGTATTTTCTTTCTATAAGCAGATTGACAGCTGGGGACTTTGTGAAATAGAATCGGAAAAAATCAATGATGACAAAAGCCCGATTTGTTTTGAAATTTCCAATTTTTGTGTCTTCACAATCATTTTTTGCTTTTAGATAGCCGATCATTTCAGTTCTTAGATTTCCGATCTATGTTTGGTTCATTGTAGAACAGATCAAATATTATGCTCATTTGCAGCTGGTGATCAGGTACAGATGTACAATTCTGAATAATAATTTCTAAAATGTTGGATTTTAGGCAATAAGAGAGCTAGGAATCATTTAAACATATAATACGAATGAGAGAATACAAGGCGTTAAAGCTTTGTTTCAGAGGACACAAGATCTACCAAGTCCTTTTCTATCTTCAACTGGTGATTTCAAATGTATAATTTTAATCCGTTTTATTTTTTTATTTTTTTTATTTTATTTTTTTTTATTTTATTTTATTTTTTTTTTTTTTTTTTTTTTTTTTTTTTTTGCCCTTTGCAGTCATATGGCGTTTATGCATTGAAAACGGCGCTTTCATACATTGATGTTTTCTGATACCCGAATTTTTTTAATTGTATCAAATTAAGATAAATATGTAGTAGAACAGCAGAAACAAAGGTGTTGATTTGCTAATATGTAAAAACAACATTCATATTCTGCGATTTTTTTTCTTTCTTGATTTTTTGATTGAAATCTCCTTTATCAATTGATAAACGATTCAATAACATAGACATTTTCTTCTTACTTTCAATCAAACTCCACAGGCCTTATGTGGAAGAAGAACAAACGTTACAGCTAGGGTAATCACGCAGAGGCTGATTCCAGTCTATTTTGCGATTTTAATGCTTGTTGAGTAAATGATGATTTAGAGTATCATGGTGTTCAAAAGAATCTCCGAAAGACGTGTACTACGTAGACATATACTCAGATACCAAAATCAAAAGTCGGCAGTTTTCAATACAATATTTAAATTATCAGATGTTACGCTAAATGTTCACAGTAAGTGTCACTTATTTATTGCTTTACATTTCTGTGCATACATTCAGATCTAAGTGGTTTACCACTTTTTTTTTCTTTAGCATGATGGATTTACCTCTAGTCTATCAATATATAACACATCATATGTTTATGTTTTTTTCTTTCTACAGTATCTAGAATATGTATACCCTGTTGCAACCACTATTGAAAGAACGTACGTTCACTATTGAAATGGTTGTTTTAATTGTGGTTAAACATGCATTTCAAAACCGAACACAGGTTGCAACCACTATTGAAATAATATTCACTACTGAAATAAAATAAATCAATAGGAATTGAAAGAATTATTTTAATAGTTGTTGACAACGATTTCAATATCAAAATCGCAAAATTAAAAAAATAAGCTATTTTGATAATAAGAGTTATATAACTGATTATATAAATGCAAATATTGTAGCTTTTTATAATCCATACAGATATAGTGGAAAGAAGCCGCCAATTTCAGTTAATATCTTCACTCGTTTTGCTTTCTCATTTCTCATTGTGCTCTCTCTCTCTCTCTCTCTCTCTCTCTCTCTCTCTCTCTCTCTCTTAAACTATCACTTAACAGGATGTGAATCCAGATTTTTTTAATGCTATAAAAGGTTACTTTCTTTTCCAAATTAACACAGCACACATCACTGACGCAGGGCAAACGTGGTTTTTTTTAATCCCACTTAGGTACTATGGCTTATTTTCCTTCTATCTGTGAGCTTTTAATTATATTGTAGAATCTGGACCTAAGTATAGAAAATTAGACACGGGGTAATTTAAACACTATCCATTCTATAATAATAAACTTCATTGTTCCGATTTTAAACAAGGTGCAAGAACTGGTCCCGGGAAAACTACGGAGATAGGGAAGTTAGGGAGAGTTGCGTTTGTTCGTAAGATGTCGATATTTTCCTAATGTGAATAACTTTTTATACAAATGCAATAGAGTGGCATTTTTCGGTGCACAATTGAAAAAAAGCCTTATAAATATTAGCTAGCCACCAATGTTTTATACTTGTAAATTCATTGTTTTTAATACATCTAATTCAATATTGTCAATGACGGTCATATTGATTTAACCCTTTCCTTACCATGCATAGGTACTTTTAATTTAAATGCGTAAATCTATCTTTAAGTAAATCTATCTAGGCCAATGCAACGTTCTATCAGTACTAAGCCAAGGTTATATCAATACGTTAATACAATTCTATCATTACCGGCCTAAGGTTTGTTTGTTTGTTTGTTTGTATGTTGTTTAACGTCCCTCTAGAGAATTTTTCACTCATATGGAGACGCCACCACTTGCCGGTGGAGAGCTGAAAATTTTGTCCTATACTCAGCACTCACGGCCATTGAGCAGTGAGGGATCCTTTTTCGTGCCAGCATCTACTGCGACACGGAACCTCGGTTTATACGGTCTCATCCGAAGGACCGGTCTCCACGTCCCACAGTGGGATTCGAACCCGTGACGTAAGGATCCACTCCTTACCTCGCGACTCTAGAGTGAACGCTCTAACCACTGCGCCACGCGTGCGACTACCGGCCTAAGGTAACTATTAATTAATATTACGTTAATGTTATCCTCTCCCATCCAAGTTTATGTTGATATATTACTTTAATTTTATCTTTACTACGCAATGTAACATTGAAACGTTTTATTACTCCTTTCCTCACCACGCAAATATGATATTGAAACGTTAATACAATTGAATAATTGCTACACTAAGGTAATTTTCAATATAGTCCTATCCTTTTAAGCCAAGATATATTGTTAAAATAGTGATACTGTGCTTTCTAAGAAATTTAATATATTAAGTATTGATTATATATAATTTAGGGAGGGGGTTAGGATTGGTCAAAATGAGGACCAGCAGCTATTTTAATTAATGATTATTTTTTTTATAAATAACGAAGTGTTAATTTTTATTAAGAAAATAAATTTTTCATAAATAAGTGTTTACATTTCTCATTTTTGGGGGGCATTTCACAAATAGAAATTTTGACATTTTAATTCAAAAACAATTATTTTAGTTGTATGAAATTTTGTATAGGATATGTTGTTTAATGTTTAAACGAGGCGCGTACAACAAAATCTTCTGCATTTCAAAACAGCTGTACCACAGTGTGTTAATTGTAGGGTAAATTCTTTGTGTTCTGCCTATCAGATAAATATCTACATTGTATCGTCCTGAATCACCATATATAGTGATATGAAATTTAAACAAACACTTGGAAATAAAATACTTTGAATTAAAAGAAGATTACACACCTTGGTGGGTTTTTTAATTGCTTTATATTCAGCAGTTCTGAAATTCGAGATGACAAAAAAGTGGCCATATCTCAGGCAATGTGTTATTAAAACATACCTGCTGGAGCAATTGTAAACGAATGTCACCTTTAATTTACAACAAAATCAGTAATAAGTGCTAAATATTTGAAAAAAATATATCTAATAAATATGTCTTATAACTGTGATCTAATATATTATTTCCGATTCTATAAAATTAAATATGTTTATTCTGAATGTCGTGGCAAATTTCTAAAGAGTATCACACAATATGTCATTTATCATGGTAATTAAGGTCAAGATCTAGTAAATGAAGAGTGCCTACAGTTTTCTCAAATTTGAGAAACAAATTCCTTTAATAATCTTTTACAATTGTAGCTAAATAAATTGAGGTGTATCGGGAAATAATTTTTAGATAAAAGCAACGAAAAAACATATTTAAAACTGCCCTTTTCAATGAAAAATGAAGACAATCAGGTATAAAAATGGGAGTTTTCTGAATCTCAGACAAATAGAATGTATCAATATTGCCTACAATCTCTCAATAAACGGTTTCTCATATCTTCTTGACCTCTTCTTTAAAATGATATAAAATTGAATTTAGGTATCGGGGTTCCTTTAGAAATGATTTCAAATTGAATTCCATGAAAATGTGTCATTTTCTACTTAATTCTGTTATAGCCGTAAAATACGGTAAAAAATAAGATTAAATCAATTATGACGTCATAATGGATCTAGCACCAAAAGACAGATTAAACTCATTTACTAGATCTTGAGCTTAACTGGAGGCACACTATTCAAGATTCCGAACATGATAAAAATTCTCAAATTTCACCCAAAAAGGATTTTTCTCTATATTTTTTAGGAAATACAGCTTTTGATGGTTTATATACTTTCGAGTATTTATGCTACTATACTCCTAGTCTTCTACAGAAGAAACACACCAAAAAAAATCCCATTATAGGAAAGCAAACCTTTACAAAAAATTAGAGTATTTTATCATATTATTTTTTTTTTTTTTTTTTTTAACTTTCAATTTTTACATGATTAAAGTACTTGAGAGTAAATGACACAGATTGTAACAGGTTTCCTTCTCCTTTATTCATTAATACTTTGCCAATTATTGACTATAGTTTTTGGAATATGTTTGCCTGGAGTGACCTTTTGAAAAAAAAAATAAGGAATGTAAAACAAATATATTATTTTACCACGGCCTTATGCAGACGTCAATGTGAGAAAAGAGATTATCAAATAAAAATTCATATTGGGTCCAGGTATAAGTAGGAGAATTAATGACAAAAAGATAAATTATGTGAAAATGCAAGTGTAGGGCATTTTATTTCGTCTCAAACAAATTTTTTATTGTGTTCAAATAGATCGTTTGAAAAGGGATAAATTATAACTGATATTCTTAGCGGAACTCACAGATGAATCAAATAAGTCCAGTCCAGAGCAAAGGAATGAGGTCGAAAAGACGTTTCTCCTGCTCTTTTCCAAAGTATCCAGTTGGTTTTCATCTACATGTGTATTAGTATATTGTACGTGTATGTGGAAATGTGTGAATGTGAACGACAAAAAATTTGAATCCATTTGCAGCCTTCTTTGATATAAAAACAGAGAATGCTAAGTTCTACTTAAATTATGATGAAATCGTAATTTCCACAATGTTTAATCACCAACCCCTATTTCTGCCGATAGGGATCTAAATTCATTGTCACAAGATCTTAGAGTATCTCCAAGATTCGATCGAAAGGCTGTCACTTCATCTTTGTCTCCACTCTCCGGAAATTCTATATAAGATTTTGACTCAATCAAGTCCATGAATGAGAATGGTAATTTTTTCATGGCGTCTTTCTCTAATGCCACCAAAAGCAAAACATTCTCACCATTTCTTGAATAAATGGCTTCCATGCGTGCCATGTTGAGCTCAAACATGCACCAGTATGATTGTAAGAAATCTGAAGTTATGACACAGACGGTTTTCCTGCTATTATGAATGGCGTTCGTGATATTATCTGCTATCCCTGTTCCTGGGATGAAATCACGATGATGTATACACAGCCTTAGATTGAATTCCTCTTCCAAACGCTTAACAAGATCAATAACGAATGTTCTGTCTTTCTCGGCATAAGATACAAATGCATCAAAGTGATACAAATTTTCTAAAGCGTCTGGCTTTTTTTCACTATTTTTATATTTTTCCCTCGCCACGTAATACATATATCTCAGTTTCCACCTATATCTATAAAGAATACGACTGATGGTGATTGTTAAGACAACGAAAGTTAATGCCGTCATAATGACGATGATGAGAGTATACGAGGAACACTGCTTTTCCAAAAGTTGGAGTAATCTAATATTTGAGAATCGAATATTTGTGGAATTCGATAAAATGCATGTATAATCATCAAAATGAAGAAAAACAAGGTTCTTTGAATTGAGAACCCATTTCACGAATTTTAAGTTTCCACAATTGCATCTGAAATTGTTGCCCTTTAAGTTCAAATAAACAATCTTCTCTTGTGATACTGCGTCTAACATATTTCTAGTTTCCTTGTTCATGGTCGATAACTGGTTATCGGAGAGGTCTATATAAGACAGATTAACCATATGGCTTATGGGTAATTTAAACTCACCCAAAGAATTATAACTGAGGTTAAGATTTTCAAGTTGGAGGAGATTTTGAAAAATTTTTGCCGGAAGTCGAAGGATCCTGTTTCGAGTTAGGTTCAAAGAGGTTAACATACTCAGATTTTGAAATATTTTTCCATCGACGTCATTTTCCAGATTCTCTCCAAGTGCATTATAGGAGAGATCAAGATGGGACAAGTTTCTGAAATCTTCAAAAAATCTTGGCGAGATATACCTGCAAAAATTATTGGAGAAGTCCGCGTGAAATACACTTTTCATGCCAACAATGGGCCCATTTAGTTCATAGATAATATTGTTTTGCAAATAAAGCTTTGACAACGCAGGTTTACTAATAAATTTGAATGAGAAGTCTTGAAGAGTCATTTTATACATGTTATCGTGGAAATACACAGATTGTAGCGTAGATGGCAGTAAGATTGTAATATTTTTTGGTCTCAGTAAAAGTGTAGACCATCTATTGCTTCTCAGATACCTATGCTGGTTTTCTGACAAAGTCGCACAAACCGGTCGAGTATCATTGCAGCTCATGACAATGTCTTCTACTTTAAGTTGATGAAAAGAGGACTGGAAACTTGCATTGACGGTCACTATATTGGACAAATCACCGAATTCTACCAAATATATTCCAAAACTGAGTCTATTATTGGCCAGATTTAGGTGCTTTAGCGACTTTGGTAGATCAGACAGAACACCTGCCTCAAGGCTGTTGATGCGATTGGACGCCAAGTTTAGTTCTTCCAAAAGTGTATGTTTAAGGCCAATAAGGTGATATCTCTTAACAATGAAACTTACTCCGTACGTACATTGTAGATTCTCAAAATTTAAAACGCGAACAGAAGTAGAACTTCTTAAATCACTCGATATATTGGCCAAAACCTCCAGAGTTAGTTCCTGATTACTGGAAATATCAAGATGCACAATATTTGAGGAGTTATGAAAGGAATCCAGTTCAATCATCTGAAGCGAGTTTTTAGAAATTGATAAATTCCTCAGGAAACTATATTTTTCCAGTGATCGTCGATCAACAATTCTCAACCAATTTCTCGAGACATCCAAGTAAGCGACATTTAGAGAAAGATTGGTAGGAAAATTGCTAAGTCGGTTATTAGCAAGACTTATCCCTATGACCTCATTGCTAAATGAAGGTGCTGATATTAGATCAAGGTTTTCACATATTGCCCATAGCTCTCCCTTTATTTTTTGACATACACATTGTTTGTTTGACGAACAATCCAAGGAAATCACTAGTACTACTGTTGCGAAAATGACAAGAAGTCCAAGTTCAATCACCTCAAAATTCATTACTCTACAAAAGATTAAATACAGCTATAAGAATGATAATATGGAAGGGGTCTTCTTCCTCTTTATTTGGCACCTAGGAAAATGATTAAAAATAAAACTTGGAAAAAATGACAACATTAATTGAATGTATAAAATGATCTTGAAAAAAAAATAGAGGCCTAAATTTAAATCACCCCTGTTCCAAATTTAATTTTTAAAAATAGATTTTCAACCTTGATTTTCATCAACATCAAAGGTTTTAGACGCTTACGGGGAAAATACGAAAAAAAAGGAGGCATACTTTTTCATGATGTGAAGAAAATGTGACAGTTAAAAGTAACAGCAAACATTTATTATTACAATAAAAATTAAAACTTATGCATATAAATATGATGATTGATGACATATCTAATTTATTAATTTACTTTTAGACCACATACGGACAAGATGCTTTTTAAAATCAGAATATCACAGCATAATGCTCAAATAAGATACATTTCATCAAAAGTCATTTGAAGTTTCATAAATTTTACTAAACGTAATAAAAATATATAATGACAATAAAAATAGTGTCTCTTGAACATTGTACGGATAAATTATTCAAGCTTACATTTTTTTTTTTTAAATATAAATGTTTTCTGATTTCATATAAACTTTGAAAGTGGAATCCAAATGTATTGGGTCAAATATTAGGAATACTTATCAAAAATGTTGGCAAGGAAAATATAACTAAATGTTTGTGTCACTAAATATTTACTTTAACAGCTGTGAAATATTGTGAATAAATTATTCAAGCTTACATTTTTTTAAAAATATAAATGTTTTCTGATTTAATATAAACTTTGAAAGTGGAGTCCAAATGTATTGGGTCAAATATTAGGAATACTTATAAAAAATTTTGGCAAGGAAAATATAACTAAATGTTTGTGTCACTAAATATTTACTTTAACAGCTGTGAAATATTGTAAATAAACAAACATTGTGGTAAACAAGCATCATCTGAAGAAGATAATTTTTGAATATAATTCTTTCAAAGTTATCGATCTAATCAGAGAGTTGTTAGACTTTAAACATGTTGAAATTGTTTCATAACTGTCTCTTCAATACAATAGTACACATAAAAAATATGATTTAAAAATATAGATATATATCTATTACTTATTGTTCTAAGGCAACGAAATGTGATTAAGCAACAGATCACTTTTTTATGAAAAGTCTCAAAATTTCATTGCAATTTTCCAAATAAAAGTAAATTTACCTTGATTTTCACGTGTGCGATTTCTAACTCTTTTCTGCATTAAAGATCACTTGGCTTTAAATGCAGTTTTAACAATTACAGAATAATCATCGTCATTTGAAAGTGCAAATACTGAATCACGGGTCCTATAACCATATGAAATTACTTCAGATCAAAGATTAACCATATTTTCAATTTGTTTAACCTTGAAAAAAGAACAAACAATGAACGTTGAGAAACCAGATATAGAAATGGCAAAACCCTTGTGATTCCCCAGCATTTTGGAAACTATTTTCGCTCTAACATATAAAATTTCTGATCAAATGTTTTCCTTTTTGGCAAAGATTTTTGAACTTTCATTGCAATATCCAGAAAAAAAGAATCATCAGCATGAATTATATCTTGTGAAAAAAAAACCCATTACTTGTCAATATAAACAAACTTTTAAAGGGGGTCTTCCCATTCCTTTCACCGTTGTCGTTGATCACAGAACAGCCTGGTTGATACAAGAAAACAACCCATATGTAAGATTAATTACAACATCAATTTAAAGCCGAAATTTACTTAACATTTGAAAGCATGTGAAGAATTTCAAAAGATAGTGATTTAAGATAGATATATAAATAGCTGCAATTCATTTAAATAACGGTCTAGTTAGATAATGCATAGATCAATGTGAAATATGAGAAGCAACAATTGAAACATTGTCCATGCCGTCTTAGGTTTGAACACTAAAATATCAAACCTGAGGGCTTTTCCCCTCTGATTAATATTTAAGTGAAAATTACCCTCAGAAAAAAATTTTCAAGCAGTGCAAAAATATGAAGCAAAGATGTTTATATACGAGGGGTGATCAAAAAGTTCGCGAACTAATTGAATTACTTCCTTAAAAGAAATAAAATGAGGTTTCAGTGCTCATTATTTTTTAAAACAGTCCTCTCCGATTATAATCTGTCATTGTTCTGCCCATGCACGAATCACGTGATTCAGGCGGTCGCGTGACATGCTCCGTGGCGTTCTGTTCACAGAAATTAAAAGATTTTTCCGAGTCTCATATTTCTTACCATGCAAGTTATTTTTTAAAACAACAATAGTCCATCCGTCAGAAATGGCCAAATCTCGGCAATGGGATGGGCGGATAAGGGCATCCCTTCACAGAATTAGCATGGTGATCATCAAAACCCGAGACCTCTGTCTCGGGAACGTCGTTTATCCTATGTGGATAAAGTATGGACGACCTCTTTTTATCATAGCTCATATGTTTAAAGTCTAAAGTAAATGATATTTTAGGGATCAAATATTTATATTATTGTTAAGATATTCAACTATTTTTCTAATTGTAGTAACTTGGCTATCTTCCATAACAAATTGCTCAACTAAGGACACCGGCTCACTTCCGCTGGGCAACAGTTCAAACATCATTTTTAACCATCTCCCTGCCTTCACTAAAACAATCAATCCAATTAATGATTGAACTTCTGGTAAGTCATTTGTCTTCATAAACCTTGTACAAGTTATCATATTCTACTGCAAAGGAATTTCCAAGATATACGTTAAACTTTACAGCCGTTCGTTGCTCGAGTACGACTGAGTCAACCATTTTTTGTCAAAGGTCACCTACATATTGACGTCATTTTCACATTGTGACGTCACAAACACAGAGCAAAACATTATATAACACCTGCTATTTATAAAATATGTGTATGACTATATGTGTGCCAAATTTCATTCTGATCTGAATTGTGGTTTTGTAAAAATAGAGATAGTTCGCGAACTTTTTGATCACCCCTCGTAATTATAAAATTACAAGTCGATCTTAAAGGTATTTTGAAGGACTTTGGTCGTCTTTTCCTAGGGAAAAGAAACAATTCCATAACTTTACAGCAGATAACTTATAACGATATATCCCAGTGAACTCAAAATAAAAGTTCCACATACGTTGCAACATCCGTTTCATGTTTGGACGTTCGCGCTATATACAGTGTACGCTGATTTTCATTTTTTTTTTCCGTCCATATCATTTTCTAGATTTTCAAGTTATCAACATCATATAAGAGTACAAGAGGGGACAAAATATTTATAAAACAAAAAAAAAATGGTGAGATATACTATAGCTGCAAAAATTCTTGTAATTGTTTGTAATTAAGGACTTTTCTATGTTTGCTATTCCGTTAATAGATAATATCATTTTACAAGTTCACCTCTGACAATATAAGATTACCGCATGGGTATGTTAAGGCTACACCCAGATACCCTACCTGCCTATACAATATGACGTCATAGTAAGCTGTATGACGTGAACCTTAGAGATAATGATTTCTTCATATCTGTATTTAAAGTTTAATTTCAGGTCCAAGAAATAATTGAAATCATTCAAAAACATAATAAAAGCTAAATCATGTCGTTTTGGGGTTGTATAAATAGTTTAGTATTTATCGCAGGGGTTAAATACCAAACCCATGACGTCATAACTATTGATCAAATATTTGCCGAGTGAAACTTAAGGTGACGAGAATTCATGTTAACAAATATATGAAATGGGAGTTTTAAAGCTTATACCGTGAATGTCATGTGTGATGCATCAGGAATTAAAGATTAAGAATCAGGTACGCTAATTTATTCTTATCATGTTTTCTGAAAATGAACACAGGCAGTGTTTTGAAATCCCGATCAGCCTTTCCTCTGTCGTTCTATAACAACAAAAATGCAAAAGTTCAGCACTAGGCTGCATACTTTGAAACATGATTTTTGTTTGTAACAAAAGCTTGCATTCTATAATACTTGGAAAGTGCTGCTAGAATCGTGTAGTCAACATGAATTGATGACAATTTCCTGATCGTATGTACAAAATGTAAAAAAAAAAAAAATTGGCGAGGTTTCATGCCAAACTTTGGAATATTTTTTTTCTGTGTCGAGAGAGTAGGATTCTAGCAGCACTTTTCATGACCCAGTGATGTTTTAACATAATTATTTTCACAAAAAGAAATGAATTATCCCCGGGGTAGTGTTGAACTTTTCACTTTTTTGTTAAGGCAATTTCTTCTATTCATAGATGTCACGTGATGACGTCGTGGTGGAGTGTTTTTTTAAGCCTAGGACTCAATGACGTCTATACAATGGATAATAATAATAACTGTTTTATCTATGGCTTTTCCGATTTATCAATGTTAAATTTTACGAAAAAAGTCTAAGTTCGCAGAAAAATGATCTGGGTACTGCCTTAACATACCTGCGCGATAGATTTGAATGCGAAGTCTGTTTGACAATAGAAAAATTGTAACTTGATGTTGAATAGATTATATATACATGTATATATATATTTTTCGGTAATATAGAAAAAAACGAAGACCACCCAGGTTTTTAACAAATATCCAATGCTTACATTCTTGATAACTGATCCCCTATCGTTGCTGAATAAAAAAAAATAACCTGCCTTATATGTTGGTTTCAAAGTCGTTCACTGAAAAAGTAGAAAGTTAAAGCATCCAGAATATTAACTAATCAGATTTCAGCACACGTGCATGCATGTCCTCGTATTTTTTTCTGATGTTACCATAATCAAGACACTTTTCTTACAAACATCAACTAAATTCTGTTTTTCTTCCTGGTTCAAAACCAAGAAAGTTTTAAACACTTACAATCTTAGCCAATCAGATTTCATTACAGGTTTTTGTGCGTATGTTCTAGATTTCTCACATTTATTATATTCCTTTAGTGACTAAACTATATATGTCTTGAAATTAAAATTATGTTACATGTATTAGATAGTAAGACAGTTACAGCCTAAATGTATCAGCCAATCAGAATTCAGCAAAGATGCATACATGGCCTTATATTCAATTTTAATAGTCGCATAATGAAGGAACAAGTTATACATTATTATAACACAAGTTATATATTATGAATTTCATACTGTTCTGTAAAAATGTAAGGAAGTTATCGCCATTTGAACCATTTAGCCAACCAAATTCGTGTTCATGTAAAAGTGCATGCACTTTTTACACTATTTCTATGTAACATGTTGTAGAACCTTATAATATATACTTCAAAGAAGCTGTCAAAGAACATGAGAGTTACTGAGATTTTTTATCTAGCCAATCAAAGCAAAGCGCATGTGTATGCGCGTGGATTCACGTTCTTGCTAATTTGACCATGCCATCTTGTCTGGACTACTAATATATCCTTACATTCTGAATTTTAAAGCAATTCGTCAAATATATAGTTAAGCCTATATCTGGTATATTGGTCATTTCACTCACTGCATACTTGCGCACGTGCATGTCTGTGTAAGCTGACCATATCATCTTGTCTAAACAATGAATATATCATCCTGTGACTCTTAGTTTCAAAGCTTTCATCAAAAAATATAAAAATTACAATATTGTCAAGTAAATATGTCATTTCACTCTATGCACGTGCACACACGTGCAAGTACATGCATGTACATTGATATACGCGCTGACTATGTCTTTTTGTCTACTCTTCTAATATAGCTCTATATTCTGAGCTTTAATGCATTATGGAATAGTTATCCCTATATCAAGTATATTGCAGAATTCACTCACTGTACATTTACATGCATGTGCATGCTGACCCTGTCATAATGTATACACTGTTAATATATATTTGTATTCTGAGTATCAAAGCATTCATCCTATAAATATGAAAGTAACAGCTTTATCAAGTATATTGGTCAGTTTAATCAGTTTAATCATTGCACTCGCACGCACGTGCATCCACGTGATTCGGCAAATTTACACAACATGCCTATTAACCCTATACGGTTTTACCTGAATCGGATGAGTAGTTTCCGAGATCACTCAAGAACAAAAAAGTGCCAAAGAAGAAGAAGAAAAAAAAAAGCGTAAAAATAATTTGTTCCCAAACTTCATTTAGGGAACATAATTAAGGAAAGAAAATATTGAAAATATTTCTATGATGTCAAAATTGTATATTCGAATTGCATACATGTAATTTTTTTACCTCTAAGATGACATTTGTAATATATTCCTTATATTTTTCACCATGGAGTAAAGAGTTATAAATCTTCAATCACCTCTACTTTTATTAAAGTCATTAAAAGCGTTCGACAAATATGTTTTGGAGTGATTCTTTAGTAAAATTTTCTAAACTTGACAAATGGGCCTGTAATATTTAAAACAGAAAGACTAAGGACTTTTTTCATTGGTATCTTTTCTTTCCAAACTGTAGTTAAGAACATTTTAATGTAATTATCTAAACAGGTTAACAAGTCAATATTAAAATCATTTTATATTATTTCTAAACCGTGTCTTTTATTGTTGGATAAGTGATGGATTTGAAAATAAAATAATCTTAATCTTAGTTTAAAGCTGATTAAAATCACTACATCAAAAATAGTACTACACTGCCTATTTCATATATTATACAATTATTGCTGGGGGGGGGGGGGGGGGGGTTAGGTCAATACTATGATTTAGACAAATGAGGAGTATAATATTCACCCAGCCCGAAGGGCGAGGTTAATATTGTACTTCGAAGGTGTCTAAATCATCGTATTGACCTTAAAAAACAGCAATGACTGTTTTATTATATGATTATCTATTTTTAGTCCAATATAGAATAAATAATTCCTTATATTAACCTGGAAATAATTCCTTATATTGACCTGGAAGGTCACGTGCAGGTCAATATAACACAGTATTTTTCTAACATGATTGGATCTCAGCCAATCAGAGAGATGGGAATTATTCAATCATATAATAAATTATATTATAATATACAATTATAGGGACTTTTGGTTGTGAATATAATTTGTTATTCACCAAAAATATCCATATTGAATGAGGTGTTGTATTTATAAACTATGTAATAATATATTACATATATATAATATTATTTTATATAATAATTTATTATATTATATTATATTATATTATATTATATTATATTATATTATATTATATTATATTATATTATATATCACAGAAGAGTGGCGTGTCATTATTAAGATAAAGCACAGCAATACCTCACGGTCCTCTACATATGCCTTGAGTAAAATAAGAGCATTTCCATTGACATTACCTTTTCTGCAAGAGGTCCAAAAACCAAGTCATTACAATTTGAGAATGCAACTTCCCTCTAATTTGTGTTATTTGAGGAAAAAAAAAGACACACAAATATCTTGCTCCATTTTCGGCATAAGAGGAAAAGTGTACATTTAGCAAACATCAAATAAAAAAAAATAAGCCTCTTAAATAATTGAAACCATCCTTACGATGTACAATATTTCCTAAACCTTTGCAATTTACTGATAAACTATCAAACATTCGAAAAAACTACAAAGGATGTGTAAATAACGGACGAAACCTTTAAAGAGAACTCCTGACATTTAATGTAGAAACAAGGATAAAGGGAAGAAGGAAAGGTAGAGCACAAATAAACAGCATTATAGTTAATTATATGATGACTATCGACTGTAAAAAAAAAGTTCAATGAAATTCGATTTTTGCTACCATGATCTAATGAGTCACTGTTTGGAAACTTTAATGCGTGTTTAGGACTCTTAGAACAGATCATATAATCTCACGTGAATTGTTGTAGGAGTTACATGCTGCATAACCAACCAAATAATTTCTTACATATTACATAAGATCTCATGTCATCTATTATAAGAGGAGCTTTCTGTAATACAAGACATGTCTATTAGTGTAATAAGAGCATACTGAATTTACTGACATAGAGTTCCGACACAATTCATGGATGACCTCGAACGACAAATGTGTAATGTAAATTCCAGCCTACCAACCAATACAGAAAGTACAATGATTGTATCACTGTATTCCTACACAACAAACCAAGAAGTGTTGTCGAACATTGCTCGGTTTGTTACGCGTCCGCGGGAGACTAAAGTATAGGTGAACAAAAATCAAATCATTTGCCTTGAAAACATATATTTGTGGTGCTCTGTTTCAATAACCACACATGGAATAATCTGTTACCTTTACATCGACTCCATATTTGAACCTTAATATCTTAATAGAGCATTTCTTTTCAATGTGACTATAGTTAACATTGGATAAAAGTTAGATTCAGATGACTATAGACTTTGTTTTAGGGGTGCCAAAAAGAAGAAATGTTTAATCTTACGAAACATAATCCGCAAAACAAATTCCTAAAACAATACTAAGAAACTATAAAATTTTTGATAACCTTAAATTTTAAGCCTAAGCCAAGAAGAATTTCCAGATGTAAACAACACGATATTGACGTGCATCAAATGTTTGCAAGGGTCAATAAATGTTGAATACCACAGAGTCTGACACATTTGTTTCATATTTAGATATTTTATTGGAAAGAGACGTTAATTGTAATCTTACAACAAAGCTTTATGATAAACGTGATGACTATAACTTTTCAATCGTCAACTTCCCTTACCTATGCAGCAATATACCCTTATCACCTGCATACGGAGTTTATATCTCTCAGTTGATTCCATACGCCAGAGCATGCTCTACGTATAAACAATTTCTAAAACGAGGTAAGTTGTTGACAAACAAGTTGATGAAACAAGAATTTCAGCAGTCTCGTTTAAAGTCATCATTTCGTAAGTTCTATGGTCGATACAATGACCTGGTCAGCAAATACAATCTATCCTTAAGTGAAATGCTGACTGACTTTTTTCATACTAATTGTTAGGCCATTATTTACACACTGATTGTCGACGGATTTTTCCTTTATTTCCCGATCATGACAAGGAGCACACGGCGGGTGTGACCGGTCGGCAGGGGATGCTCACTCCTCCATGGCACCGGATCCCACCTCTGATGTCTTAGAGGTCCGTGTTTGCTCTGCTCTTCCACATATTTTATTCTTAGTGTTTTTATGAACTCACTTGTGTTATCCTAGCTGATGTATATGACATTTTAAAGCATAATAGCATGACTTCATTATGCACGTGTAAAGTAAACATTTGATAATAGTTCAAAGTTTCAAAAGTCATATTCTACATGTACATTACGATATTATTTAGACGAAAAAGCATCAAGTTTACAAAATCTCTGTAGAACCTAATGATACCTCGTGTCTTGATATTTAGTAAAGGATATGTGATGCATAGTAGGAATGTCAGAACGTGAAATAAGGTTAAATGATTGATATTGAAAAAATTCCATATATATGTACTAAATCCCAAGCTCTTCCACAGTTGTCTGTAAAGTATGTTATCTTCAAAAAAAAAAAAAAAAAAAAAAAAATCTATAAACACTCATGAAGATGCAACTTAAAGGTGGCTTGAGGATGTTTCAAGAATTTACCTTCTTAAAGCCCTCTTTAAGTCGCCTTTAAGCGAATGCTTAAAAAAAATGTTTAGGACTTTAGTAACCTTTTAATCAAGAAATATATTTTTGACTCACCTTGAATTGTACGTATCCGATAGCGCTAACGTTGAATATCAAATTTTGATAAAGATTGATAAAGAAAATAACACTGTTGCTTTGGTAGGAAAGAAAGGAAGAATGTTCGATTTGGAGAACTTTGTAGCTATATTAGATCTTATGTGGTAGCTTCTTGTATCAAGTTAGAGTTTCTGTGGCGGTCAAAATTAAAAAATCGAGTTAATTGTTCATAAATATCAATCATAAAAGTTTTGGTTTTCTGCATACGAAGGAAAACAAGTTATATTTTCTTAGCTTTTTATACATACATAATACTGAGATTAAATTTAAAATCATTTTGCAGTATTAAAACTACGGCAACCATTGCCAACCAATGAGAAATATCACAATTCATTTTTGG
Source organism: Saccostrea echinata (assembly GCF_033153115.1). Classification (NCBI taxonomy): domain Eukaryota; kingdom Metazoa; phylum Mollusca; class Bivalvia; order Ostreida; family Ostreidae; genus Saccostrea; species Saccostrea echinata. Next base: position 3,192,044 of record NW_026889807.1, on the reverse strand, counting down.
TATATGTTACAAAGATCTTTCTCTATTATTTGCTTTATTTAAACCTATAATTGCTTTTATTTTTGAGTATACGACTTTATAAAAAATAAATAAATAAATAAATTATAACTTTTGAATGCTTTATTTTATATAGTATGATATTGCTGATCTCCAAAATTCTTTTTATTATGCAATTAAGATATCAGGCCTTCAACTGTTGGAAACAGTTATTGTTACTTGTTTGCATTGCTGCAAATTTAAAATACTGGGGGACTCTGAACATGTTAAGAAATACCATTGTTCAAATTTAAGGGCACATTTCCATGGTAACCATAACACATAACAACCATTTTTTGCCTGATTTGAGTTTACGGTATCAAAGACTTTCATCTTACAGAACTTGCAGAAATTCTTAGACTATTTGGTCTACAGCCTTTACAAAAAAATTTAAGTCATTACAGAGAATGGCTTTTAAGTGGTCTAATTGAATTTATATATGACTTATATGATTGTTAGCTGTTAACAAATGTACAAATTTCTTTACAAAAAAATGAACAAATGGATAGTTGTATTCAAAAATTTATTTCATTTCTCGTCGTCAACCAAAAAAAAAATCACAGAAATATTAACGTAATTGATACTTATCACATTTATTTTCATACACTCTCAAATTGTGTTGTTCATGCCTTTCAAATATCGAAAATACACTTTTAACTGATTTTTGTCTTTTCGGCGATAACGTGATTGGAACACACAAAAAAGCAACTTATAAAGTTGATTCAAGTACGGACAACAGATTAGAATCCAAATTTAGTTTTGATCAACAACAAAGTACCATATTTGATCTTAGTGGTAGTTAATAGTATAATAGTTTTCAAGAGGTAAGATAATTCTAGCGAAATAATAAGAAAAGGTTGCACATTTAAAGAGCAACTCCTTCTGTTATACCACTGAACAATAGATTTCACCAGTCCAAAATGTAAGGAGATCCTTGCGTTTCTTTAAATTTTCTTAGTCTCTATAGACCTAAAACTTCAAGAGTATAAATTAATTTTTGCACAGGAATCGATGTGTACTCTACAGATTTCCACATTTAAATCATGAACATTTTCAAATCATAAATAAGGTCGTAAACACATTAAATTCATAAACTTCATCCCAGCAACTTATTATCCTATGAAGAAAAACACAAAGAATCTCGAAAATAATCTAGAAAAACCATAGCCTTCAATCCGATATTTTCTGTGTATTGTTCAGTGCATATAAGTGTTTAAAATATAATTTGATTTAATGTTAGATTTCTGATGTAAAAAATAAAATATTTCTCACAAAGAACATTGAAGTTTTTTTTTAAACTAACTTCGATATCATTTTTTGTATCAGTTTTCTTTTTTTCCCCTCTTTTCCCGTGAAGAATTGGTATTTGAACTGACATTGACGTATATTATTCGGAGTTCTTAATTTATATCATGTAATACTTAAAGGGCATTCAAATACTTCCGAATTGATTTAGCTGATCACATTTTTAATTAAAAGATATTTTATGAAAGAGATGATTTATATAGTAAACGTAGCATAAAATTGCGCAATGTTTACCTTAAATATCCAACGCTAAAAATTAAAATTTGTTTTAGTTTGATACAGGTACAATATTTTAGACTCCTTTAAATATTGATTTTTCTAGCTACACTCAGGAATTATTTCATTCGTATTTTGTCTTTATATGATGAAAATTGGTTTTGAGATATTCATTAGCTATAAACATAGATATATATTTAGCTTTAAAGAATATAACTCTCTAAAACTTTTTGTTGACAGTCCATATTTCATTTGATCAACCTACAACTATAATACCAGATATATTCAATCTTAACTTTTCAATTATCTATAATGTTGACAGTCACATTTTATAAATCCGCCCAATCTCTTGCCATTTATTGGTACAACCTTGACCCACCAGCCACATTTTACTAGCTCACTGTCTATGTCAATCCACTTGTAACTTTTCGTTTTCTCTGTAGCCTTCAATGAGGCCCATGTTGCAGATCCCATATCGGAGATCTCTCTCTGGAAAGCTTCCACTTATTAATAGAAAATGTCACGTAATTCATGAATATTCATTTTAGTTCAAGTTTCTTCTTCCAGTCCAGTCAGTTTTCCTTGTTATTTAGATATCACATGTACTACAATTTTTAGTAGCACTTTTGGAAATGGAATGCAAGGGGTCCGAAAATGAAAATGTTAAAAATATATCTGATTGGTCCCTAGTCCTAGTTAAGGTTTGATTTGTTTTATATCAAACCTGGTTATCTGCTGCCGTATATATGATACTTTCTTAATGTCCAGAAGGAGAATATAAGGGGGGGACAACTTTCTTTCAGAGCCGCCGCCCCTTGTAGACTATACAGATTGATACCCGTCTTTTTTTTTACTGGGCATCGTGTAAGCCAGTATGGAATCGTTTACCCTTAAGGCATCTATAGTACAATTTATTTTACTGTTCAAATATTTCCTATAGAAAGATATGAAGATCAAATAATTATTTTTATAGTCTGAAAAATGTTCACATATAGCAAAGCTATTCAGCGGGATTGTGCTTACCCTCCTCCCACCGGAAAATTTTAAATCAATTTTTGAAGCCAATCTTTACACCAGTATAATAAGATGCTAATCCAATGGCTGTAAATGGGAAAGCTCTTTCATGAAACCCTTGACAAAAACTATTCCTCTCGGGCAAACCCTCAGGGAATAGTTCCTATCTTGGGTTAGGTAAAAGAGCCATCCAACTCAGAGCCAGTAAACAAGTGTATAATATATACCTAGCAAAAGACAGACTGTCCACCAGTAGAGATACATGTTCGGTGGTTAAAATGATAGAGATGAAGATGACAAAAAAAGATCAATATAAAAAGGACCTATAAACAATACAAATTTGTGAACTGGGGATATTTTTTTTTTGTAAAAATGACACAATATTTAACTTTGAAACTACAGATATAATTATTACAGATGTTCATTTTCAGGAAATCAGAGTATATTTCTTTAAACCTGTGTACTTATGTGTTAAAGCACTTTGTTAGTATGTATATTTTTTTTCTTATTTACTACTACACAACAACATGACAATAAAACACAACATTTCTCAGACACCACACGGCTATTGCATGTTTGTACCGTAAAATCGCGGCAACTGGAAATGTGATGGATCGGATACGGATACTAAGTGATTACTAGACGACATGTTAGACATTTTGCTTGATAGCGTTTAGAGACAGAGTCAGCATTGTTGTTGCAACTTCTCTGACTACCATTGGTTGCGGCTTCGGAGACTAGTTTGCACGAAGGAGAGTCATTTGGGAGCATTGTGTCGACATAAAAACATCGGAAAATTCAACAGCAGTAGGGAAGGCGGCACTTTAGATTTTTAATCTCCTAAGATTCTCTGTCTATGAGGAAGAAGTCATATTTGCAAATAAAAAAGGGGTGCTGCGTTAGCATTTTTGTGTAGTATATACGCAAAATTGTGGGTTTCCTGATAATAGATGAGGAAATAAGTTCATAATGACTTCGTAAAGCTGATGAAATAGCTTTGCTAAAAAGGTTTCCTGACAATTTTCTGGGGGTTGACAATATCTTTATATAGAATCCTCGTACATGTACTTTATTGAGTAATTCTAATCTGCATACTGCATATTGAATCTATCAATTTCCATGCCAAGAAAAATTAAACAGGTCACCGCTTTTACGGTTTAAGCATCATTTAAAGGGTCCCCAGTATCCTAACATATATCCCGAAAGAGCTTTCATAAGGGAGAAACAATGGTTTGTGTTACGCATGTGAGTTACATGTAAAACATACGTACTTAGTGCCTACAACATGTAATAACCAGTACACATTATGACGTCATATTATGATGTCATTTCTCTTTCATATTCGAAATTATAAAATACTTATAAAACTGCTTCGGAGAAAAGGCACATCCTATTTAATTTTACGTAAATAATTTATAATGCTGAAAATAATTTTGTAAAGATTATGAAAACTACTGAACGAATCCTGTATGCTGTCTCATCTGATCAGAAATTGAGGAGACTTACACCTGACGGTGCAGTTCTAACCCGTTTCAACTCAAAACCTTATAAATAGTAAAGAAATATTTGCCCTGGTGATATTTGTGCAGCAATACTATCAATACTTCAAATATTCTGCTTCTGATTATGACTTTTTTGGTATGAAACTATATACGGTATACCCTTAAACCGAAGCTTTTTTGTTCTTTATAATCTTCTCTCGATCATTTTGAAAGATCTTAAATGCAGGGAGCCCTGATCTTTCAAATGGCAAAAATCATCATTTCTATTAAGATTTCTGTTGAGGATTATGCCAAATGATGGGGGAAATATGAAGGGAAAGACCTGAACACTTTGTTTGAATGTATTTAGTGTTTTACAAATATATTAAAGACAAGTACATGTATTTAAAATGTTAAAAGGCATTATGCCAACCATAAATTATTCCCTTCTCATTAAATCGGAAGTGATAAGCAAAATGAGAGAGACTACATGAGCAATACGTTATGGTTTCAGGAGACAAGACTTGTAACGATATCGTTTTTGTTTGCAAGGCTCATTAGTTTGGCTTTATTTTAGGATAACTTGGTTTTAATTCAAAATCTGAAATTCAACTACTTTCTAAGGATGAAATTGTTCAAAATCGCATTTCAGTCTTTAAAACTTTTAACATTCCAATCAACGAAAAGAAATTCTTTCTTCCTACCCATTCGGGTTTCCTAAACTTTATAAAAATCCCTAAAAATATACATTGCAGGGTCAAAGGGTCCAGCAATTGCATTACCAAGCCCGTATATTTTCTTCTCACAAATGTATGAAATGTATGAAAATCACATTTTTTTTTTCAAAAGTGAGTAACATCAAAATATTTTTCTAAACTTTATACAATTCTTATGATAGATAAGAAAACTAGATTTTTTATATGAATGACAGCTGCTCCTTCAATAAAAATGGAACTCGTAAATCTTGTGATTGGTAATTTACAAAATCACTTTGAATTCTAAAAAAAAGTTCTAATTCTACAAAAAATAAATCTGAGATTGATATAAAAAGGATGCTGGGGTTCCTCAATGGCAACGTCTATTTGGTTCAGACACTAGGTCTTCAAACAATTCCGAGGGACACTTATTTCGTTCCTTTGTTAGACGACCTGTTTTCAAATTCCTATGAAGCAGATTTTATTCAAAAACTTCTACATGAAAAGAAGAAAACATTTGCTGTAGCTATCAAATCAACATTCAGATATAGCGATGATGTTTTATCAAATAATAATAGATACTCACATTCATATGTCAACTCAATATATCCTAGTGAACTCCAAATAAAAAAGCACCACATAGTTTGTGACATCTGTTTCATATCTATATGTACTGTTCATAGACAAAAAGTGTCGATTAGCCACAAAACTGTGTGACATATGAAATGACTTCAACTTGGTATTTTATAATTACTGAAATATTGCATGCCAATTTTCACACCTTTGTTTTTGTAATAAAGGATGATTCTCTTTAAGACGTTTATTTCTGGTCTACTCTTAAAATCATTTAATAATGTAATTTAATGTAACCTTTATCCCTTTCTTTTATGATTTTTGTGTACATTTCTCAAAAACGATCGCCTAAGTTAGGTGATTAAAATAGCACACATAGCGTTCAAATAAAGAAAAATTGAGGGTACATGTAGGTCTATTTAAATAAAGTTAATGTGCATTTATCTTAAATAAATCAATCAAAAATGATTATTTTTTGTAGGATATATCACAATTATTTAATAAATTTAAAAATGTTTCGTATAAAAAATAGGATAATGTTTTTCGTCGCAAATTGTGTTGCATGTAAATCATTTTAAAATGCATTAATATAAGTCCAATCACCATTTACCGTATTTTATACCTGTGTATATGGTAATTTTTTTTATTGTTTTTAAAGATGTGGTACCTAATCGAAGAAATGAAGAAACACCGTGCATAAATCAAAATTGTGACACTCCAAGTAAAAATGTAAATATTACTAAAATTGTTAAATGGCTTGAATTAACATATAATCATCAGTCGGCATTCTGTTTTCTAAGCACATGATGAATTTTTGCCATTCAGGCATCTTTCAGTAGAAGTTCAGCCACCTTTCAGTTAACGGAATGGCAAGGTTTTAACCTGTGAATAAAAAATACTGTTCTCTTCCTGAACTAGTATTCTACTAAACATGTGTGATCATCCTGAAATCCCAATAGATTGGGTCACCTTAACACTCAGGTAGCATAAATTATTTCAACTGTATATCACCCATGAGAACTCGGAGCCTCCCTTTGATAGGTCGGGCGAGAATTCCATTAGGAGACGTTTATTTCAAGTCTGTAATTCCATATCTATCACAGTTACCTATGATAAGTTAGTAAAACAAATATACATGTAACATACGCGTATGTTACCATTACAACATTGATAATATCTAACATTCTTGTAAAACCAGTTTACTGTACATATGAAAAATAAATACAAAAAAGAGCATAGCTAAATTAAACTTTTTTCGATTCACACCATATGATATATAATAAAGTATGGTTTCTTTAGTTCCAGAACAGTTTTAAATGAGACTCGTTTTATGCTTAATATTTCCTAGCATTTTCCTGACATCCTGTCTTTACAGTCCTTTGATTTTAGAATTCCCATTAAAAAAGCCAACATTTTTGGAGTGCAGATAACATTGCTTATTTTAATTCTCGCTATATAAACAGAAAGATGTACTCTTAGACTAACTGGAAGTTTATAAGTTAGAAATAATCTACATCAGCTGATAACCTCCATTATGAGTGGGCAGTTTTTTCTGCAATTATCGATAAAATGAAACTAAACGTTTATTATTATTATTATTATTATTATTAAGGTCTTCCGTTCCAGACGGAAGACCTTATAGTGATTGTACTGTTTATTAAGGTCTTCCGTTTCAGTCGGAAGACCTTATAGTGATTCTACTGTTTCTTTTTATTATTATTTTTTTTTTCCCCTTTTCTTGTCGGAGCGTTTTCTCAGAGATGGCTGGACGGATTTTCTTGAAATTTTCAGGGATGATAGAGAATGAAAATACCCCTAGGCGTTTTTTTCATTTTTTCAAAATTCACTTCCGGTCGTCAGATATGTCCGATTTCCGTTTTTTTCAAAAATATTTTGTCCCAGTCATATCTCAGAAAAGGTAAGAGATTAAGACACCAAACCTATACGGTTAATAGATCTTGAGGAGTAGGCAAAACCATTTGGGTTAAGAGCGTCAGCCGTCACTTCCGGTCGTCACAGGAAGTGATCAAAGAAATCGAAATTTTCAACTTTTCTTTTTTGATTTTTTTCTTTCATTACATTGTTGCATCTTATTTGTAGATTCGAAATATGTTAGTCTTACCGGAACCAAAAACGTCAACTTCCGGCTATAAGTGAAAAACTGCATAATTTGAGTATTTTACTTTCCCATAAATATTTTTTATACATAATGTATTTGAACTGATTTTTGAATATGTTATCAAGACTGCAAATGTCTAGAGTAACGTCAAATATCTTTGTAAAATTCACTTCCGGTCGCGCGTTTAAATGTCCGCAAAATGAGAACTTGTCCGAGTGAGATCTCAGAAACGGTAAGAGATTTAGACACCAAACTGATAAGAGTATTAAACCTTGAGAAGTAGACAAAACAATTTGGCTTAAGAGCGTCAGTCGTCACTTCCGGTCGTCACAGGAAGTGATCAAAGAAATCGAAAATTTCAAATTTTCTCTTTTGAAATAAGACTTGCATCATATAATTGTATCTTTTTCACAGTTACGAGATGTCTTGGTTCCACCGGAAACAAAAAACGACAACTTTCGGTTTTAAGAGAAAAACTACATAATAGGGGTTTTGAATTTCCCCCAACATATCGCTTATAGATAGAGTTCTTTAAATGATTTTTATATATGTTATTGAGACTGCAGTTGTCTAGATTGACATGAAATATCTTAATAAAATTCACTTCCGGTCGCGTGTTTTCTTGTCCACAAAATGAAAAGTTATTTCAGCGAGATCTCGGAAACGGCATGAAAGTAAAACACCAAACTTGTAGGAGTAATAAAACTTGGTGAGAAGGCAAAACACATAGGGTTAAAAGCGTCAGCCGTCATTTCCGGTCATCACAGGAAGTGATCGAAGAAATCGAAAATTTCAACTTTTCTTTTTAAAATTAAAATTTTCATCACTTTATTGCTTCCCTTTCGCTGTTTTAAAATATGTTAAATTCCACCGGAAAAAAACTTTAAACTTCCGGTTTTAAAAGATAAACTACGTTATTTCGTGGTTTAGCTTTCTCATAAATATCACTTATAGATAAGTAATTGAAATGTTTTTTTTTTTTTTTTTTTTTTTTTTTTTTTTTACATATGCTGTAGATACTGCAAAAGTCAAGAGAAAATTCAGAGATTTTTATTCAGTTCACTTCCGGTCGTGTGTTTTCTTGTCCTCAAAATTAGAATTTGTTCTCACAATTGTTCGGCAACAGTAAAAGACTGAACTCTAAAACTTTCAGGACTTATAGTCAGTCATCAGTTCATTTGCTTGGTGTAAAAATCGTGTGTCGTCATTACTTCCGGTCGTGAGAGGAAACGAAGCAAAAAAGTATATTTTAAGTTATTTGGTTTCTACATAAGTTTTAGGCTAATACCGACGTTGGAAAAGACATGTTCATGCAAACAGGAAGTCGTATAACGGAAGACCTTCTCATTACTAGTAATGAGTTTCTAGTATTCTTAATATTATTGTATAGACGAAATTTTGTAAAGGACTTTGTCCGCTCCATTTCTCCAGAACAGCTTAAGATATGAAAGTTAACTCTGTCAGATATCATAGATAATGACTTGTAGATGTCACCATAAATATTCTTTCCGTCGTCAATACTTCCGGTCGTCACAGAAATTGGATTAAAAAGTCGATTTTTTCTATTTCTTCGTCTTTCTAACTTCTTTTTTCTGTAATATTCATAGGGTATGTAAAGGCCCCTCTTTGAAGACTTTACGTATTACCAGTTTCTTGATAGGATTAAGAAGGAATTAAATATCTTTAAATATCTTAGAATTTCCGAAAACGTAGGACCAACGTTTCTTAAACACTACAAAATATTGATTTTTTCCCCGTATATAAGTTTGCGGGGAATGCTCAGTACTCATTCACGTAGGAAGTGGTGTAGAGTTAACACCTACCTGGTGATTGGGATAGGCCAGAAGAACCTTCCTGTTGCCATGGAAACGAGTTTTTATTAAATAAAAACGGTTGTATATGATACGTGTGTGCATTTTATTCGCCCCTCTTTTTTGTCAACTGTAGAAGACATTGCCATCTTTACTGACCCCCCCCCCCCTTTTCTCTTTTTCGCTTTTATGTTATGGATTCTTAATAAAATGACCTTGACTTACATATCACAAGCAACTCTTCTTGAAGTTTTCAAAATGATAAGGCTTAATTCTCTCTACAAAATAATGGTGATTTACATGTTTATGTTCAAGACACCCCCCCCCCTTCCTCGAAGCAACCAGGTAGAATACACAGATATAAAATTCACAACTTATAAGGAACTTCTTAAGTAGTTTCATTAATAAAATTCAGTTCCCCTGATGTGATTTAATATTTTGCTACCATTCATTCTTCTTCTGTTTTGTCTATAGAATTTATAATTATTTTATTTAGAATTAATTTATCTTTAGAGAGTAGTGATTGTCAGCTGCATTCATTAGCATTTCGCGTTTTCTTGTATATCTATTACTTGCATATTAAGCATTTCATTAAATAATATTTAAAAGTATTAAAACTTCATTTCTATTAAATTTTATTCATTTGTAAATCCTTGGATCCGCTCCTGCAGGTGCGCGAAAGCCTCATCACTACTGTAAACAAATTATTCATCACGCCGAAAATGTTCATGATTCCGCTAAACTAAGAAAGCTTACACATAGTTTTTCATCTCATAAACAACCATCAGCCCTGTCCAATGCAGAAATGCTCGAATGGAAGGGGAAAATTCAGGAATTGTTTTGCGTCAGCCATGTTTTGACGTGAACCTTACACCGCATTCTGTTATATTCTTAATATTATTGTATAGACGAAATTTTGTAAAGGACTTTGTCCGCTCCATTTCTCCAGAACAGCTTAAGATATGAAAGTTAACTCTGTCAGATATCATAGATAATGACTTGTAGATGTCACCATAATTATTCTTTCCGTCGTCAATACTTCCGGTCGTCACAGAAATTGGATTAAAAAGTCGATTTTTTCTATTTCTTCGTCTTTCTAACTTCTTTTTTCTGTAATATTCATAGGGTATGTAAAGGCCCCTCTTTGAAGACTTTACGTATTACCAGTTTCTTGATAGGATTAAGAAGGAATTAAATATCTTTAAATATCTTAGAATTTCCGAAAACGTAGGACCAACGTTTCTTAAACACTACAAAATATTGATTTTTTCCCCGTATATAAGTTTGCGGGGAATGCTCAGTACTCATTCACGTAGGAAGTGGTGTAGAGTTAACACCTACCTGGTGATTGGGATAGGCCAGAAGAACCTTCCTGTTGCCATGGAAACGAGTTTTTATTAAATAAAAACGGTTGTATATGATACGTGTGTGCATTTTATTCGCCCCTATTTTTTGTCAACTGTAGAAGACATTGCCATCTTTACTGACCCCCCCCCCCTTTTCTCTTTTTCGCTTTTATGTTATGGATTCTTAATAAAATGACCTTGACTTACATATCACAAGCAACTCTTCTTGAAGTTTTCAAAATGATAAGGCTTAATTCTCTCTACAAAATAATGGTGATTTACATGTTTATGTTCAAGACACCCCCCCCCCCCTTCCTCGAAGCAACCAGGTAGAATACACAGATATAAAATTCACAACTTATAAGGAACTTCTTAAGTAGTTTCATTAATAAAATTCAGTTCCCCTGATGTGATTTAATATTTTGCTACCATTCATTCTTCTTCTGTTTTGTCTATAGAATTTATAATTATTTTATTTAGAATTAATTTATCATTAGAAAGTAGTGATTGTCAGCTGCATTCATTAGCATTTCGCGTTTTCTTGTATATCTATTACTTGCATATTAAGCATTTCATTAAATAATATTTAAAAGTATTAAAACTTCATTTCTATTAAATTTTATTCATTTGTAAATCCTTGGATCCGCTCCTGCAGGTGCGCGAAAGCCTCATCACTACTGTAAACAAATTATTCATCACGCCGAAAATGTTCATGATTCCGCTAAACTAAGAAAGTTTACACATAGTTTTTCATCTCATAAACAACCATCAGCCCTGTCCAATGCAGAAATGCTCGAATGGAAGGGGAAAATTCAGGAATTGTTTTGCGTCAGCCATGTTTTGACGTGAACCTTACACCGCATTCTGTTATTAAGGTCTTCCGTTTCAGACGGAAGACCTTATAGTGATTCTACTGTTTCTTTTTATTATTATTTTTTTTTTCCCCTTTTCTTGTCGGAGCGTTTTCTCAGAGATGGCTGGACAGATTTTCTTGAAATTTTCAGGGATGATAGAGAATGAAAATACCCCTAGGCGTTTTTTTCATTTTTTCAAAATTCACTTCCGGTCGTCAGATATGTCCGATTTCCGTTTTTTTCAAAAATATTTTGTCCCAGTCATATCTCAGAAAAGGTAAGAGATTAAGACACCAAACCTATACGGTTAATAGATCTTGAGGAGTAGGCAAAACCATTTGGGTTAAGAGCGTCAGCCGTCACTTCCGGTCGTCACAGGAAGTGATCAAAGAAATCGAAATTTTCAACTTTTCTTTTTTGATTTTTTTCTTTCATTACATTGTTGCATCTTATTTGTAGATTCGAAATATGTTAGTCTTACCGGAACCAAAAACGTCAACTTCCGGCTATAAGTGAAAAACTGCATAATTTGAGTATTTTACTTTCCCATAAATATTTTTTATACATAATGTATTTGAACTGATTTTTGAATATGTTATCAAGACTGCAGATGTCTAGAGTAATGTCAAATATCTTTGTAAAATTCACTTCCGGTCGCGCGTTTAAATGTCCGCAAAATGAGAACTTGTCCGAGTGAGATCTCAGAAACGGTAAGAGATTTAGACACCAAACTGATAAGAGTATTAAACCTTGAGAAGTAGACAAAACAATTTGGCTTAAGAGCGTCAGTCGTCACTTCCGGTCGTCACAGGAAGTGATCAAAGAAATCGAAAATTTCAAATTTTCTCTTTTGAAATAAGACTTGCATCATATAATTGTATCTTTTTCACAGTTACGAGATGTCTTGGTTCCACCGGAAACAAAAAACGACAACTTCCGGTTTTAAGAGAAAAAATACATAATAGGGGTTTTGAATTTTCCCCAACATATCGCTTATAGATAGAGTTCTTTAAATGATTTTTATATATGTTATTGAGACTGCAGTTGTCTAGATTGACATGAAATATCTTAATAAAATTCACTTCCGGTCGCGTGTTTTCTTGTCCACAAAATGAAAAGTTATTTCAGCGAGATCTCGGAAACGGCATGAAAGTAAAACACCAAACTTGTAGGAGTAATAAAACTTGGTGAGAAGGCAAAACACATAGGGTTAAAAGCGTCAGCCGTCATTTCCGGTCATCACAGGAAGTGATCGAAGAAATCGGAAATTTCAACTTTTCTTTTTAAAATTAAAATTTTCATCACTTTATTGCTTCCCTTTCGCTGTTTTAAAATATGTTAAATTCCACCGGAAAAAAACTTTAAACTTCCGGTTTTAAAAGATAAACTACGTTATTTCGTGGTTTAGCTTTCTCATAAATATCACTTATAGATAAGTAATTGAAATGTTTTTTTGTTTTTTTTTTACATATGCTGTAGATACTGCAAAAGTCAAGAGAAAATTCAGAGATTTTTATTCAGTTCACTTCCGGTCGTGTGTTTTCTTGTCCTCAAAATTAGAATTTGTTCTCACAATTGTTCGGCAACAGTAAAAGACTGAACTCTAAAACTTTCAGGACTTATAGTCAGTCATCAGTTCATTTGCTTGGTGTAAAAATCGTGTGTCGTCATTACTTCCGGTCGTGAGAGGAAACGAAGCAAAAAAGTATTTTTTAAGTTATTTTGTTTCTACATAAGTTTTAGGCTAATACCGACGTTGGAAAAGACATGTTCATGCAAACAGGAAGTCGTATAACGGAAGGCCTTCTCATTACTAGTAATGAGTTTCTAGTATTCTTAATATTATTGTATAGACGAAATTTGGTAAAGGACTATGTCCGCTCCATTTCTCCAGAACAGCTTAAGATATGAAAGTTAACTTTGTCAGATATCATAGATAATGACTTGTAGATGTCACCATGAATATTCTTTCCGTCGTCATTACTTCCGGTCGTCACAGAAATTGGATTAAAAAGTCGATTTTTTCTATTTCTTCGTCTTTCTAACTTCTTTTTTCTGTAATATTCATAGGGTATGTAAAGGCCCCTCTTTGAAGATTTTACATATTACCAGTTTCCTGATAGGATTAAGAAGGAATTAAATATCTTTAAATATATTAGAATTTCCGAAAACGTAGGACCAACGTTTCTTAAACACTACAGAATATTGATTTTTCCCCCGTATATATAGTTTGCGAGGACTGCTCACTGCTCATTTACGTAGGAACTGGTGTAGAGTTAAAACCTACTGGGTGATTGGGATAGGCCAGAAAAACCTTGCCGTTGCCATGGAAACGAGTTTATATTAAATAAAAACGGTAGTATATGATATGTGTGTGCATTTTATTCGCCCCTATTTTTGTCAACTGTAGAAGACATTGCCATCTTTACACCCCCCCCTTTTTCTCTTTTTCGCTTTTATGTTTTGCATTCTTTATAAAATGACCTTGACTTTCATATCACAAGCAACTCTTCTTGACGTTTTTAAAATTATAAGCCTTAATTCTTTCTACAAAGTAATGCTAATTTACATGTTTATGTTCAAGACCACCCCCCCCCCTTTCCTCGAAGCAACCAGGTAGAATACACAGATATAAAATTTACAACTTATAAGGAACTTCTTAAGAGTTTCATTAATAAAGTTCGGTTCCCCTGATGTGATTTGATATTTTACTACCATTCATTCTTCTTCTGTTTTGTCTTTAGAATTTATAATTATTTTATTTAGAATTAATTTATCTTTAGAAAGTAGTGATTGTCAGCTGCATTCATTAGCATTTCGCGTTTTCTTCTATATCTATTACTTGCATATTAATAATTTCATTAAATAATATTTAAAAGTATTAAAACTTCATTTCTATTAAATTTTATTCATTTGTAAATCCTTGGATCCGCTCCTGCAGGTGCGCGAAAGCCTCATCACTACTGTAAACAAATTATTCATCACGCCGAAAATGTTCATGATTCCGCTAAACTAAGAAAGCTTACACATAGTTTTTCATCTCATAAACAACCATCAGCCCTGTCCAATGCAGAAATGCTCGAATTGAAGGGGAAAATTCAGGAATTGTTTTGCGTCAACCATGTTTTGACGTGAACCTTACACCGCATTCTGTTATTAAGGTCTACCGTTTCAGTCGGAAGACCTTATAGTGATTCTACTGTTTTTTCTTTTTAAGGTCTTCCGTTTCAGACGGAAGACCTTATAGTGATTCTACTGTTTCTTCTTTATTATTATTTTTTTTCCCCTTTTCTTTTCCGGGCGATTTCTCAGAGATGGCTGGACGGATTTTCTTGAAATTTTCAGGGATAATAGAGAATGAAAATACCTACAAACGTATCTTTGATTTTTTTCAAAATTCACTTCCGGTCGTCAGATATGTCCGATTTCCGTTTTTTTCAGAAATATTTTGTCCGAGTCATATCTCAGAAACGGTAAGATATTAAGACACCAAACTTACAGGAGTAATAGATCTTGAGGAGTAGGCAAATCCATTTGGGTTAAGAGCGTCAGCCGTCACTTCCGGTTGTCACAGGAAGTGATCAAAGAAATCGAAAATTTCAACTTTTCTTTTTTGAATCTTTTTTTGCATCACATTATTGCATCTTATTTGTAGTTTCGAAATATGTTAGTCCCACCGGAAACAAAAACGTCAACTTCCGGCTATAAGCGAAAAACTGCATAATTTGAGTATTTTACTTTCCCATAAATATTTTTTATAGACAATGTATTTGAACTGATTTTTGAATATGTTATCAAGACTGCAAATGTCTAGAGTAACGTCAAATATCTTTGTAAAATTCACTTCCGGTCGCGCGTTTAAATGTCCGCAAAATGAGAACTTGTCCCAGTGATATCTCAGAAACGGTAAGAGATTTAGACACCAAACTTATAGGACTATTAGGCCTTGAGGAGTAGACAAAACCATTTGGGTTAAGAGCGTCAGTCGTCACTTCCGGTCGTCACAGGAAGTGATCAAAGAAATAAAAAATTTCAACTTTTCTCTTTTGGAACAAGACTTGCATCATATAATTGTATCTTTTTCACAGTTACGATATGTGTTGGTCCCACCGGAAACAAAAAACGACAACTTCCTGTTATAAGAGAAAAAACTACATAAAAGGGTATAATTTAATTTTCCCATTCATATCGCCTATAGATAGAGTTCTTTAAATGATTTCTATATATGTTATTGAGACTGCAGATGTCTAGAGTGACGTGAAATATCTTAGTAAAATTCACTTCCGGTCGCGTGTTTTCTTGTCTTCAAAATGAAAACTTATTTCAGAAAGATCTCGGAAACGACACGAGATTAAGACACTAAACTTATAGGAGTAATAAACCTTGGTTAGTAGGCAAAACAAATAGGGTTAAACGCGTAAGCCGTCACATCCGGTCGTCACAGGAAGTGATCAAAGAAATCAAACATTTCAACTTTTTTTTTTAAATTAAAACTTGCATCACTTTATTGCTTCTCTTTCGCTGTTTTGAAATATGTTAGATTCTATCGGAAACAAAAACTTAAAACTTCTGGTCTTAAGAGATAAACTACGTTTTTTCGTGGTTTAACTTTCTCATAAATATCACTTATATATAAGTATTTGTAATGTTTTTTACATATACTGTAGATACTGCAAAAGTCAAGAGAAAATTCAGAGATTTTTATTCAGTTCACTTCTGGTCGTGTGTTTTCCTGTCCTCAAAATTAGAATTTGTTCTCACATTTGTTCGGCAACAATAATAGACTGAAGTCTAAAACTTTCAGGACTTATAGTCAGTCATCAGTTCATTTGCATCGTGTAAAGATCGTGTGTCGTCATTACTTCCGGTCGTGACAGGAAACGAAGCAAAAAAGTAATTTTTTCAATTAGTTTGTTTCTACATAAATTTTAGGCTAATACCGACGTTGGAAAAGACATGTTGATGCAAACAGGAAGTAGTATAACGGAAGACCTTCTCATTACTAGTAATGAGTTTCTAGTATTCTTAATATTATTGTATAGACGAAATTTTGTAAAGGACTTTGTCCGCTCCATTTCTCCAGAACAGCTTAAGATATGAAAGTTAACTCTGTCAGATATCATAGATAATGACTTGTAGATGTCACCATAATTATTCTTTCCGTCGTCAATACTTCCGGTCGTCACAGAAATTGGATTAAAAAGTCGATTTTTTCTATTTCTTCGTCTTTCTAACTTCTTTTTTCTGTAATATTCATAGGGTATGTAAAGGCCCCTCTTTGAAGACTTTACGTATTACCAGTTTCTTGATAGGATTAAGAAGGAATTAAATATCTTTAAATATCTTAGAATTTCCGAAAACGTAGGACCAACGTTTCTTAAACACTACAAAATATTGATTTTTTCCCCGTATATAAGTTTGCGGGGAATGCTCAGTACTCATTCACGTAGGAAGTGGTGTAGAGTTAACACCTACCTGGTGATTGGGATAGGCCAGAAGAACCTTCCTGTTGCCATGGAAACGAGTTTTTATTAAATAAAAACGGTTGTATATGATACGTGTGTGCATTTTATTCGCCCCTATTTTTTGTCAACTGTAGAAGACATTGCCATCTTTACTGACCCCCCCCCCCCCTTTTCTCTTTTTCGCTTTTATGTTATGGATTCTTAATAAAATGACCTTGACTTACATATCACAAGCAACTCTTCTTGAAGTTTTCAAAATGATAAGGCTTAATTCTCTCTACAAAATAATGGTGATTTACATGTTTATGTTCAAGACACCCCCCCCCCCCTTCCTCGAAGCAACCAGGTAGAATACACAGATATAAAATTCACAACTTATAAGGAACTTCTTAAGTAGTTTCATTAATAAAATTCAGTTCCCCTGATGTGATTTAATATTTTGCTACCATTCATTCTTCTTCTGTTTTGTCTATAGAATTTATAATTATTTTATTTAGAATTAATTTATCATTAGAAAGTAGTGATTGTCAGCTGCATTCATTAGCATTTCGCGTTTTCTTGTGTATCTATTACTTGCATATTAAGCATTTCATTAAATAATATTTAAAAGTATTAAAACTTCATTTCTATTAAATTTTATTCATTTGTAAATCCTTGGATCCGCTCCTGCAGGTGCGCGAAAGCCTCATCACTACTGTAAACAAATTATTCATCACGCCGAAAATGTTCATGATTCCGCTAAACTAAGAAAGTTTACACATAGTTTTTCATCTCATAAACAACCATCAGCCCTGTCCAATGCAGAAATGCTCGAATGGAAGGGGAAAATTCAGGAATTGTTTTGCGTCAGCCATGTTTTGACGTGAACCTTACACCGCATTCTGTTATTAAGGTCTTCCGTTTCAGACGGAAGACCTTATAGTGATTCTACTGTTTCTTCTTTTTCTTTTTATTAAATTCTTCCGTTCCAGACGGAAGACCTTATAGTGATTGTACTGTTTATTAAGGTCTTCCTTTCCAGACGGAAGACCTTATAGTGATTGTACTGTAAATTATTATTATTATTATTATTATTTTTTTCCCCTTTTTTTGTCGGCAGGATTTCTCAGAGATGACTGGATGGATTTTCCTGAAATTTTCAGGGTTGATAGAGAATGAAAATACCTCGAGGCGTTTTTTTCATTTTTTTAAGTTATTTTGTTTCTACATCAGTTTTAGGCTTATACCGACGTTGGAAAAGACATGTTTATGCAAACAGGAAGTAGTATAACGGAAGACCTTCTCATTACTAGTAATGAGTTTCTAGTTATTATTATTATTATTTTTTTTTTCCCCTTTTTTTGTCGGCAGGATTTCTCAGAGATGACTGGATGGATTTTCCTGAAATTTTCAGGGTTGATAGAGAATGAAAATACCCCGAGGCGTTTTTTTCATTTTTTCAAAATTCACTTCCGGTCGTCAGATATGTCCGATTTCCGTTTTTTTCAAAAATATTTTTTCCGAGTGAGATCTCAGAAACGGTAAGAGATTAAGACACCAAACTTATATGAGTAATAGATCTTGAGGAGTAGGCGAGCCCATTTGGGTTAAACGTGTCAGCCGTCACTTCCGGTCGTCACAGGAAGTGATCAAAGAAATCGAAAATTTCAACTTTTCTTTTTTGAATCTTTTTTTGCATCACTTTATTGCATCTCATTTGTAGTGTCGAAATATGTCAGTCCCACCGGAAACAAAAACGACAACTTCCGGTTATAAGAGGAAAACTGCGTAATTTGAGTATTTTACTTTCCCTTAAATATCTCTTACAGATAAAGTATTTGAAATGATTTTTAGATATGTTATTTAGACTTCAAATATCTAGAGTAACGTCAAATATCTTTGTAAAATTCACTTCCGGTCGCGTGTTTTTCCTGTCTTCAAAATGAAAAGTTATCCGAGCAAGATCTCGGAAACGGCATGAGATTAAGACACCAAACTTAAAGGAGTAATAAACCTTGAGGAGTTGGCAAAACACATAGGGTTAAACGTGTCAGCCGTCACTTCCGGTCGTCACAGGAAGTGATCAAAGAAATCGAAAATTTTAACTTTTCGTTTTTGAATGTTTTTTTTGCACCACTTTATGGCATCTCATTTGTAGTGTCGAAATATGTCAGTCCCACCGGAAACAAAAACGACAACTTCCGGTTATAAGAGGAAAACTGCATAATTTGAGTATTTTACTTTCCCTTAAATATCTTTTACAGATAAAGTATTTGAAATGATTTTTAGATATGTTGTTCATACTGCAAATGTCTAGAATAATGACAAATATCTTAGTAAAATTCACTTCCGGTCGCGTGTTCTTCCTGTCCTCAAAATGAAAAGTTATCTGAGCGAGATCTCGGAAACGGCATGAGATTAAGACACCAAACTTAAAGGAGTAATAATCCTTGAGGAGTAGGCAAAACACATAGGGTTAAACGCGTCAGCCGTCACTTCCGGTCGTCACAGGAAGTGATAAAAAAAATCGAAAACTTCAACTTTTCATTTTAAAATCAAATCTTGCATCACTTTATTGCATCTCTTTCGTTGTTTTGAAAAATGTTAGATTCCACCGAAAACAAAAACTCTTAACGTCCGGTTTTAAGAGATAAACTACGTTATTTCGATGTTTAACTTTCTCATAAATATCACTTACAGATAAATATTTGAAATTTTTATTTTTTACATATGTTGTAGATACTACAAATGTCCAGAGAAAATCAGAGATTTTTATTCAATTCACTTCCGGTCGTGTGTTTTCCTGTCCCCAAAATTAGAATGTGTTCTCACAATTTCTCGGCAACAGTAAAAGACCAAAGTCTAAAACTTTCAGGACTTATAGTCAGTCATCAGTTCATATACATCGTGTAAAAATCGTGTGTCGTCATTACTTCCGGTCGTGACAGGAAACGAAGCAAAAAAGTAATTTTTTTTTAGTTATTTTGTTTCTAAATCAGTTTTAGGCTAATACCGACGTTGGAAAAGGCATGTTCTTGCAAACAGGAAGTAGTATAACGGAAGACCTTCTCATTACTAGTAATGAGTTTCTAGTTATTATTATTATTATTTATATGTCATAACCCTTTAGCCAAGTACGTACATGGTAGTAAAATTTTATGTTAATAAGTAGTCTACAATTTTTGTGCTGATTAAAGGTGGTAATGACATGTGTATGATTTGCAAAACACACACCCTCTTGAGTTTTCCCATCAACTTTGTGCAAATACATTAATTACTTTGTGACCTTATATCACAACAAATACAACAGGATTACAAAACAAATAACACTAATTTTTTTTATTGAATTGGATCAAAAATTTGAGATTTCATTTAGTTTTTCAGGTGAAAAAAAAATATAACTTGAAATTTTAAAGTCCCTGTAGGCCGCAAAATGGCCTCATAGAGAATGTCCATAGAATATCCATTTGTCCATTGCACAAATTGTAGAAAAAATGCCGCTTGTCAGAATTCATTACGTTGTATTAAATTATCCGACTCTGACCAGATGAAAGGAAATTTGCAAATTTTTTTTTTCAAACAAGTAAATAGTAGTAAAATATTTAACTGACAGAGATTTTTAAATCATAATAATAAAAACACAACTTAAATAGAATACAGTAGCATTGTCTGTAACCTAGTCCCAATCGCCCTCCTCACTTAACAATATCTGGTGAAATGAAACTAAGCGCTAAGGATTGGAACCTTTGCGATTTTTAAAAAAGGACAGTGTTTAATGAATTATGTAGGATTTTGAACTAGGACAATCGGACAACGGTTAATGTTGAGACCTGGAAGAACAGGAAATCTTAATCTTTTTGCTACCTTCTTTGAAGTATAAACAGAGAATACTAAGTTCTACTTAAGTTATGATGAAATCGCAATTCCCACAATGTTTAATCATCAACCCCCATTTCTGCTGATAGGGATCTAAAGTCAGTGTCATAAGATTTTAGAGTATCTCCAAGCTTAGATCGAAAGGCTGTTACTTCATCCTTGTCTCCACCCTCCGGAAATTCTATATAAGATTTTGATTCAATCAAATCCATGAATGAGAATGGTAATCTTTTCATGGCATCTTTCTCTAATGCCACTAAAAGCAAAACATTTTCACCATTTCTGGAATAAATGGCTTCCATGCGTGCCATGTTGAGCTCAAACATACATCAGTATGACTGTAAAAAATGTGACGTTATGACACAGACGGTTTTTCTACTATAATGAATGGCGTTGGTGATGTTATCGGCTATCCCTGTCCCTGGGATAAAATCACGATGATGTATACATAGCCTTAAATTGAATCCCTTTTCCAAGCGCTTGACAAGGGCAATAACAAATATTCTGTCTTTGTCAGCATAAGATACAAATGCATCAAAGTAAAATGAATCTTCTCCTAATATCTCTGGCGTCTGTGCACTATCTTTATACTTTTCCCTCGCAACGTAATACATATATCTCAGTTTCCATCTATATCTGTAAAGAATACGACTGAGGGTGATTGTTAAGATTACGATTATTAATGACGTCATAATGATGATGATAAGAGTATATGAGGAACACTGCTTTTCCAATAGTTGGAGTAGTTCGATATGTGAGAATCGAATCTTTGAGGAATTCGATAAAGTACACATGTAATCATCAAAATGAAGAAAAACAACATTCCTTGAACTGAGCATCCATTTCACGAATTTTAAGTTTTCACAGTCGCATCTCAACTTGTTGCCCTTTAAATTCAAATAGACAAGCTTCTCTTGTGATATTGCATTTAACATTGTTCTAGTTTTCTTATTTATTGTTGATATCTGGTTATCGGAGAGGTCTATATAAGACAGATTAACCATATGACTTATGGGCACTATAAACTCACCCAAAGAATTATAACTGAGGTTAAGATTTTGAAGTTGGATGAGATTTCGAAATATTTTTGCCGGAAGTCGAAGGATTCTGTTTCGAGTTAGGTTCAAAGAGGCTAGCATATACAGATTTTGAAATATTTTTCCGTCAACGTCATTTTCCAGATTTTCACCAAGTACATTGTAGGAAAGATCAAGATGGGAAAATTTTCTGAAATCTTCAAAAAATCTTGGCGAGATATACCTGCAAAAATTATTTGAGAAGTCTGCATGTAAGACACTTTTCATGCCAATAATGGGCCCATTTAGTTCATAGATAATATTGTTCTGCAAATAAAATTTTGACAACGCAGGTTTACTGATAAATTTGAAGGAAAAATCTTGAATGGTCATTTTGTACATGTTATCGTGGAAATACACCGATTGTAGTGTAGATGGAAGAAATATTGTTATATTTCTAGTGTTTAGTAAATGCGAAGACCATCTACTGTTCCTTCTATAGACCTCATGCTTGTTTTCTGACGAAGTAGTATAAACCGTCCGAGAATCATTGCAGCCTATTATGAAGTCTTCTACGTTCAATTGATGAAAAGAGGACTGAAAACTTGCATTGATAGTCACTATATTGGACAAGTCACCGAATTCTACTAAATAGATTCCAAAACTGAGTTTATTATTGGCCAGATTTAGGTGCTTTAGTGACTTGGGTAGATCAGACAGAACACCCGCTTCAAGGCTGTTGATACGATTGGACGCCAAATTTAGTTCCTCTATAAGGGTATGCTTAAGGCCAATAAGGTGATATTTCTTAACAATGAAACTTACTCCGTACGTACATTGTAGATTCTCAAAATTTAAAACTCGAATAGCAGTAGAACTTCTTAAATCACTCGATATATTGGCCAAAACCTCCAGAGTTAGTTCCTGATTACCGGAAATATCAAGATGCACAAGATTGGGTGAGTTATGGAAAGAACCAAGTTCAATCAACTGAAGTAAGTTTTCAGAAATAGTCAAATTTCTCAGATGACTATATTTTTCCAATGATCGCCGATTAACGTATCTCAGAAAATTTCTTGAGAGATCCAAGTAAAGGATGTTAAGGGAAAGATTCGTAGGAAAATTGCTAAGCTGGTTATAAGCAAGACTTATCCCTATGACCTCATTACTAAATGAAGGAGTTGATATAAGATTGAGGTTTTCACACATTGCCCATAACTCTCCCTTTATATATTGACATACACATTGTTTGTTTGACGAACAATCCAGGTTATGCACTTGCGCAAATGTGGAAATGAGAAGAAATCCAAGTTCAATCGCCACAAAGTTCATCACTCTACAGAAGATTAAATACAGCTATAAGATGAATAAAGAAGAGATCATCTCCCCTTTTTGTTTCACCTAGGAAAAGGATTAGAAAAAAAATAAAATTGCAACAAAAAAAACGTGTAAATGTTTACTTACAATAAAATACCTCCTGTATTTTTTTCTTATTTAATGTTTAAGCCTTTGATGCTTTTTTTTGGAACTTTTTGGAAACTACTTGTGTGATTTTTATTCAATGGTTTGATTGTGCTTTTTTAATTTTTTTTTTTTTTTTTTTATTCCTGGATCTCTTAGTTAGAACCGTTTATATTGCATACACAAAATGAGGTAGAAGAGTTGCATGCAGATTTTAATCACATGGATATATACAAGTGCATATAGAATCCGTTTTATTAATATATTTTAAATTTAGCAACAGCTGGGAAAGTGGTGTCCAAATGTTTTCGGTCAAAAATAATTAACAAAAACATGGCAAAGGAAAGTACAACTGTTTTTGTCATTTTTTTTTTTTATTTCAACAACTGTGAAATATTGAAAATAGATAAACATTTGTGTATAAAAGTTACACCTTAAGAGGGGAATTTTAGGATAATATTCTTTCAAAGTTGTCTCTCCTATCAGAGGGCATCCTCGCAAGCCAGGGGTCCTGAGTCAACACGTTGCCGTTGGACCCCTGGCATATTTCATCAATATTCGTGGGCTTGCTTCTCTTATTGAGAAGCACCAATCAAATTAAAGCTTTCAAAAAAAGTTAGATAAGGATTCAGTTGACACCTCAAATGCACGTATTACAAGTTGTTTATCATAGAATGGCTTAATGTGATTGGTTGAGAGATAAGAAAAACAATCAAGATTTGTAATTTTTCCGAAAGATGTCGCTACAGTCAGCCTAAAATATTGAATGAAATATGCCAGGGTCCAACGGCAACGTGTTGACTCAGGACCCCTGGCTTGCGAGGATGATCAGAGGGTCGTTAGATTTTTTTTTTACCCCGTCTTTAAGAAAAGTTTGAAATTGTACCATTACTGCCGTTTAAAAACTATAGTACACTAAAGAACTTTTCATTTAATATATATATATATATATATATATATATATATATATATATATATATATATATATATATATATATATATATATATATATACTGTAATTTTTCTTTACCGAATCTAAATATGATTCAACAACATATCATTTTTTTTAAAGTCTCCAAAAGTCATAACAATTTTCCGAAAAAGGAAGTTGAGAAATTCACCTTGATTTTCAGGTGTGCAATTTCTAACTCTTTTTCTGCACTTAAGATCACTTGGATTTAAGTGCAACTTTCCAGTTACAGAACAATTATCTTCGTGTGTAAGTACAAACACCATGTCAGGGTCCTGTGATTATGCGCATTTATTTCTATTTGAAAAAGTAAACAAAACCGAGTTTAACCATGTTATCGATTTGTTGAACCTTGAAAAAAGAAAAGCAATGAATGTTTGGTAGCCTTGTATGAAATGGTAAACCCGTGTGATTCCCCAACATTTTGTGCTCTATTTTCACCCTAACATGATCCCTGTTCAAACGTTTTCCTTTTTTGAGTCATCAAAAGATTTTTGAAACGTCATAAAATATAAAAAATAGGATCATCAAAATGAATTATATATTGTTAGGGAAATACATTAATTCTCAATGTAGACAAACTTTAAAAGGGCTGTCTTCCTATTTTTTTTTTTTTTTTTTTTTTTTTTTTTTTTTTTTTTTTTTTTTTTTACTATAAGTCATCGGTTACATTGCAGAGTGGTTAATACAACCAATCTAAAAGATTAATTACAACATAAATTTAAAGTTCCAATTTATTTAATATCAAAAAGCTTGTTAACAATTAAAAATTTAGATAAAATCTAAATTGATGAATAGCTGCAAATATAGAGAAAGACAGTCTACTTAGGTACTGTAAAGATCAATGTATAATATAATAAACACTGAATACAGGTATATCAGAATTTATACATCACTTATTCTCAAAACAAAAAAGCATACCTTTTTTTCCTCAATCAGAAGTTAACTTCCTTTGAATATGTGTGCAGTAAATTCCTGAAAATTATTCAATATAGTTCGCGTAATTGAAAATGCAGAAAATATTTATTTCTTTCCTCGTTCTGAAAAGCACTTGCAATTTATGTAGTTTGTCAACGACCTAATTTGATAAGTACGTCTGTCAACGTTGCAATGGTATATGCAATAATTGTACACAGCACAGCTCTTTAAGTTGAAATTTTCTTCATCTGTATGTTTTCTCTCTTATAACGTTTGATATATCATTACAAGTGATAAAAACAATAAGTATTATCAGAAAATAGAGAATGTGGGAAATAAAAGCAGAAGATGAGAGTCGATTTCATGAGACATTTTTCCCCATATTAGAGGAATAGACGGAAATTCAAACATTTACTTCGTAAGTTTGATAGTGTTAAGTTAATTTTCATTTTCCCCCTATTTTTTAAACATCATTGCATTATCTTAAAAGGATATTAGAATCCCGTTGTTTGTAAGGGATAGAGTGTCTTAAATTTCGTTCTATTTCATTATGATGTACTTTTTTTCTCAGAATATGGCATAAAATTGTCTTTTAAAGTCAACGTTTACAGGATAAAAAAGTGATTTTTGGAGAGTTCACTTAGCACAAAAACAAATCACCTATCACTTATTATGGCTTAAGTGGATAAAATGTCGACAATTATCTTTATTATATATTCTCTTTGAAGTCCCTTTATAATTTATACAAATGCTAGCGCGTTCCTGGTATTATGTAACCCTGGGATATGGAGCATTATTCACCGGGAATTAAGGTATTTCCATCCTCGAAATTTTATGGGTTCAAAGAAGAAAAACTGCATTTATTTTCACTGAATATAGATCAAATTAATGAATAACAGCAAAAATTATATATAGGTTGCCATATTTTTTAGGATGTCAGACATAGTTAAACAGAAGCATATTTCAGCATTAAAAAAATCGTACGTTTTAGTAAACATTATTATAAAAATAAAAATAATGTAAAAACTGGTTCAATTACATAATTGTGATGCTTAAGTTCCAAATTAATTCCTTTTTTATAAATATGTTTGAATTGTGAATATCAGGGAAAAACATTTTACATTAGAAATACAATAAGGAAAATGCCTGAATATATATGATACATGAGAAGGAGTTATTGCCCTTAGCAACAGCAGGATTCAATAATTGATTAAATAAAGAAAATATTCATTTTTTCTCAATTCTTTTACTAAACAATATTTGTTATTACACCCATTGAAAAACATTCTTCTAAAAGATATGTTTCTATAGGGTATGAATTTAAATTAATAACAGTTTTTGCAAAAACCTATGACATCACAGGAGGTTAGAAAAACCTTAATGTGCTTGTTGCGACTATTGCGACATCACAAACGACATCTTACATAATGTAAAAAAAAAAAAAGAAATGGTTGCAAGGATCGGTGCCAGCTGTGAATCTCAGCAGGAAAAAACATTTTGCAAGCCCATGGCGGATTATTACCCAAAAACTTCGACGGGAAATGATGTATTACACACTTAGAAGAGAAATCACGGAAGATATTACTTGTATGCAGGATTGTTTAAATCTTTTTTCGACAGAAATTCCTTATTGAAAATAATGTCGTTATGCAGCCTTCACTTTCTTATGTATTCAAATCTGTACTATATAATAAAACAATTATGGTCTCTTTCGGTGTCGAGTAATGCTAGCCTAGAATAACCTTTTTTCTGTAAATATGGATGGAATTATTTTCATGTTGCCATCTTTATTCTGTTTCTTGCCATCCACAGTCATCATACAGATGGCAGACTCGAGACGTCTGTTGTCCAATATAACAGGTGTCTTTTTAGTTCAAATCAAATCAAATATTAACACATTGTATAGTCAATGAATCTAAGGCTTAAAAAAGTACTCCACTACGACGTCTATAAATAGTAAAATATGCCTAAATGAGAAAGTGAAAAGTTCAAGACTACCCTGGGAATAATTAATTTCTGTTTGTTATAATAATTATGTAGAAACATAGCTGAACCATGCAATTTGCTGCTGGAATCCTACTTTTTCCCATCACAGAAGTAATTATTCCAGACTTTCGAATGAAAGTTATATATTTTTTTTTTTTACATTCTGTACATACGATCGAAAATATTTTATCCATTCATGTTAACCACTCGATTCTAGCAGCACTTTTCAAGCTTTTTATATAAAGAAAAATTATGTTCCAAATTATGCGGGGTATTTTGAACATTTGCATTTTTGCTGTAAAGAACGTCAGGGGAAAGGCTGACCTGGATTTTAAAACATTACCTGTCTTCATTAAAAGAAAAGGTAAAAATAAATCAGCGTACCTGATGCTTAATCTTTAATTCTTTACGAATCGCGAATGATATTCTCGGTATATGCTTTTTAACTCCCATTTCGTATATATGTTAATATGAATTTTCTTTACGTTTCATTTTAACTTGGCAAATATTTGATCAACAGTTATGATGTCATGCGTTAAACAATTAGCCCGGTTAAAAAATACTTCGAGATTTTTTTCTTTCATATATTAACATGTTTCCATGCATTTTTTGGACCTAAAATTCTCTTTAATATTAGGAAATAGTTATTCTTAAAGTTCACCTTATACAGCTTTCTGTGACGTCATACTGTATATCAGGCAAGTAGAATGCCTTGATGTAACTTTGAAATTTATCTATGACTGATATGAATGTTAGCTGTTAACAAAGGTACATATTTCTTTACAACAACAAAAAAGGAACAAATAAATGGTTGTATGAACGAATTTATTTCAATACTCGTCATCAACTAAAACAATAACACAGCAAAATGAACTAAATTGAAACTAATTGCATATATTTTCATACACTTTCATAATGTATTCTTCATGCTTTCACATATTAAAAATAATACTCTTTTAAAAGCTGATGTCTGTCTATTCTGCGAAAACCTGATTGGAACACACAAAAAGCAACATAAAACGTTGTTTAAGGGACGGACGACAGATTTAAATCCATCAAAAATTAGTTTTGGCCTGCAACAAAGTACCATATTTGATCTTAGTGGTAGTTAATAAAGTTTTCAAGAGATAAGATAATTCTAGCTCAATGGTAGAAAACGTTGCACATTCAAAGAGCAAGTGCTGATGCAAGAATCAGTTATACCGTTGAAAAATAGATTCTCCAACTCCAAATTGTAAGGAGATACTTGCTTTTCTTTGAATTGCCTAGCAATAAAGTCTATGTAAACCTAAAATTTCAAAGGAATAAACAATTTTTGCAAATGAAATAACGTGTGCATTCTACAGATTTGCACGTTTTAATCATAAACATTTTTAAGATCATAAGTACAATAAGGTCATAAATACATTAGGTTCATAAACATAACCCCAAGAACTTATCATCTCTTTAAAGAAACACTTTACTCCTAGCAACTTATCCCAATGAAGAAACACGAAAAGAAATTGGAAAGGAATTTAGAAAAAGCCTAGCCTTCAATTTGATGACAATTGTTGTGCATTTTTCAATTCATATATGTGTTTAAAGATAATTCGAATTAATTTCAGATTTCTGATGTAAAAATGAAACATATCTGACAAAGAGCATTGATAGTCAATTTTTTACACTAACTTAGCGTAACTAGCTTACTTTACTAAATTAGCTTACCTAGCTTAACTAACTTAACTTACCTTAACTAACTTACTTAATTAACTTAACAAACTTATACGATACCACCCTTTTGCATTATTATTCTTTTTTTTTTTCATTATCCGTGAAAAAATGTATTTAAATATCATTGATGTATATAAACTGGAGTTCTATTAAGTCAATCTTTATTTTTTATTCTGAAATAATCTATCTGATAACATTCTTAAACAGAATATACAGTAATAGATAAAAAAGAGATGCATGTAAGTTGTACAGTAGACGTAGAATAAAATTGCCCAATGTTTACCTTCAATACCCAATGCTGAAAATTAAAATTTGTGTTCTAATTGATGTCACTTCTGCTTGAAAAATTAAATTAATAAAGGTGCAATATTTTATACATCTTAAAATTTTGATTTTCTAGCTACACACTCGAATTACAACATTTTCATTACCTCCTTTACTGAAAATGGGTTTTGAGATGTTCATTAACTATAAACATAGATATACATTTAGCTTTATGTATATAATGTGAAATCACTTATTTTCGTGAGGGTTTTCTTTGTTATCGAGGTATGAAGAGACCCATAAATTTAAGTCCACCACGAAATGTGATTTTCCACAGATATTACTACTCAACAATACCTCATCCTCAAAATCAAATCTCCACAAACCCATATTTTTTTCCTCAAACCACCAAAATTTGACCCCATGAAAATATATGATTTTACAATAATATTCTACAACTTTATGTTGGCAATCCATATTTCATTTGATCAGCCTACTTTTTTCCCCCAATTCATAATTTAAAAAGGTTACTTAACTATGATACCAGCTTTATTCAGTCTTTACTTTTCAATCTTCTATAATGTTGACAGTGACATTTTTAGATCCGCCAAATTTCTTGCCAATTATGGGTTTAAAAAGCCTTGATCCACCAGCCACTGCTTCACTATGTCATAGTTTTTGTCCATCCACTTGATGTTGCTTTTCGTTTTCTCTATAGCCTGTTGGAAGGCCCGTGTTCCTGATCCCATGTCGGGATTCTCTCTCAGGAAAGCTTCCAACTATTTATAGAAAATATCATTCATAAATATTCATTTTATTTTTTCTTTGCAAAATCAAAATAAAAAATGTCTTTAAGACATAACTATATATATTTACAAGGTTTGTTTATTTTATCAGTTTGTAAAGGTAAAAAGACATTTTTCTCAGAACTGAAATTGATTCTTTATACACAGAGCAAAAATGCAAGATGCAGAACATACATATTACAAAATAAGGAATATAGTTACCTAGACATGCTATATATAAGTATAAAATCAACAAGCGATTTTGGGACATTCAATATTGACGAAAGATGTTTTGTTCAAAAGAAAATAGCACTTCTAGATTTTTTTCTGTCTAATAATTGATCTATTCATATGCTCTTAGTTTACAATGAAACTTTAGTGAAAGAACGTTATGAATGACTAGAATTTGACATGTTCATAAAATACTTTATAATGCGATTATAATCTCCAAAAGCAGAAAAAAATAAGGCATGTATATGATGTCTGTCACCTTAGTAATAAGCTTAGCATAGATTTCAGATACCTGTCTAAGTTCAAACTTAGTGTTAAACCGTGACGTCACTCCCGATATTAATCGTGTAAATGAAAATAAAGACACGCCAAATCTGTAATAAATAACCAAAGACAATTAATAACATATGCCTGTTGTTCCTGTTTTGGAGATATTTATGCTACTTATCTTTAATCATATTGTCTATCAGTGGGTATCATCAAAACTTATTCCGCATTGAAATGATTTTTGTGTGGGATATTGTCTAAAGTTATTTCACACTGTACTGAAGAGTAAATAATTCGAGAGGAAATATTCATCTATACTTGTGATGATTCTTTCTTTCATTCATTCTATATTTCATTCTACGGTTATACCGTTCGTAAAAATTAAAATGAGAAACGCGTAATTGTCTTTTTTTTTTAGTTTACTTGTCCATCAATTTACATTTTGAACAAATGTCAAATTCTATACTTATTAACCAAATTGAATTGCTCATTTAAGACTTAAACCGATGATAGTGTTATATCCCTAAAATGATATATATTTTGCAATAAGAAGATTGGTCTTCACCTAGATGTATACGATATTCATTAAAAAAAGTGATGGTAAATCTTCCTCAGATAAATTCTAAACATGACGGAAAGAAAACCTTGATTTATAGCAAGTTTTCTTTAGACCTTTCAACCCTATCGGGAAACATTTCTCTGTCATTATTGGTCTGTTTGATTTGTCAGAATATTCAACACAAAGTAAACTTGAAGTACTGTGGGCACTGAGCTCACAAATGATACCCCCGCCTCCCATATGATTATAATGGCAAAGTCCATGTTTTGCGATGGGAGACCCGAGATAGGCATCAGATCAAAATGTAAAATAGGAGGTGCACAATGGCACTATGTAATAAAGATTCTGCAAAAGTATCATTTAATTTTATTCAGTGGTATAGGAGGAGTCGCGGATAAGAGATGGGTACCCCTCTATATATAGACAGAATGTCAGTGTCTATGTTTTGCTATTGGATACCCGAAATATGTGTCCAATCAAAAAGTAAACTAATAGGTGCACAATGGCACTATGTAACAAAAATTCTGTGAACTTTTGTAAAAGTCTCATTAAATTTCATTTGGTGGTATAAGAGGAGTTGCGAATAAGAGATAGGTAAACCAAAGGGTAATGGGCTGACGGACACTATCACTATACACATCCCCCGCTTTTCCAGCGGGAATATAATAAGTGCATCTATAATGTGTATTACTTAAAATGTTTAATTATACTTCCTAGCTTTTTAAACTTTAAATGAGAAAACTCGACTGTCTTAACAATCATTTATATGGAAATACGTTCATTATTTCGTTAAATGTTTAAAAATCTGCAAAATTGAAGTATTACATTGTTTATAAATTACTCAAAATAAGTAACTGATTCTGTCCCCTCAGTTATATTTTTAAGTGTTTTTTTTTTTAAACAATGTACATACTGGCCCTTTTCTCACTTTGCACTGTGCTTTCTGAGGATCATTTACTATCAACATTCACATAAGCTAAAAACTTTTAAAACATTTATTTACTCAAGAACATGACATGAACCCGTGCAAATTTTGATATGTGAGTCGGTATATGCATTCCAGTGCACACGAACACTCGCATTGACAGATGACAAACACGTGTAACATTGTTACCTGATGCAATTCAAAGGGGCTATTGACATGGTGTAATACACGTGCTATCATTTTACCGAATTTGCTCATGTTTCCAAAGCTAAAAGAATGAAATCATAGATGATCTTCGAGATTGGTCTGAAACCACTGTGTAGACTCCTGACAAGCAAACTTTGAAATATCAAATGTTGAAAGATATACCTGTATTAATTTTTTAATTAGCAAAAAAGTTTATTCACCCATGTATTTTTAGGCTTGCTCGGACAACAAAAGGACCTACAAATACATGTATGGATGGTTTGTTACTGGTAATTCAAGAAGAAATATGGAGGTAACAAACAGTAATCAAGCTCAAAGGTCCATTGAAACAATATAAATCGGGAACAAAGCAGACACAGACCTCTATAAAACATTTGAGGTGGGATCAAGTGTCATGGAGGAGTAAGCGTCCCCTGTCGACCGGTCACATTCGCATATGCTCATTTTCATGATCATGAAAAAAAATATCCATAGACAATTTACTGTTAAAAGTGTTATGTTTTTTATTTGATTTTTTCTATGAATTTTTAATAGGATTAACAATGCTCAAAATCAAACCTAACCCTAAGCAAGCAAAATCAGAATTCCAGCTGTATAATCTTAGGTCATATGCATGCGCTTCACCTTTATGACCAAATTACCTCTCGTAATTCATATCGTGTGTTGAGTTTAGTCAAACTTCCAGCAATAAGACGTGAAAATTTATATAAAACACTCCCCTGTCTGAAATGTTAATTAATCATGTAAACAAGGTGTACACTAAAACGAACTTCAAATCTCTAATTTTACACCTTACTATCAGTAATTACCATTACTAAGCATATCAATGAAAAAACCACTGTTAATATCCTCTCCTGTCTATGTGAGTCTTGAGTCTATTTCTTTTCCCTTAATTCAAAAGGTCATTTTTGTTTGAGTAAAATATATGAATTGATCTATGTTAATACAACTTCTATAATTATTATGCTTTATACACGTTTTTACCCTGTGAATTATCTACATTTTTCCATTTATAGGTTACATATGTAGATGCAGAAATAAACACAGTTTAATCATTTGGAATGAACCTTATTTCTTTATTTCAAAGCTGAAGATAGTTTGGAATTTCCGTGTTCATATTTACATCAAATCAAACAGTAGCATATACTGTTTATTCCACAATATGACAAAAATTGGCAGAAGAAAGCGGGTTAATCTGGCTATGCAAAATTGGTTTTCTGTTATAAAGAGGTTAGGCTACATCATCTCATTGATATCGGAACCGACTGAGAGTCAAATCTATAGATTTAGCAGATATGCAAAGAACATACATGTTTTTTTCACACTGAATTTAGATCTAAAATAGTAATCAACGATGAAGAAATGAGAGTACATAAAATACATACATCTTAAATCACTTACCAATTTCAAGAATTCAAGAAATTTAACAGAAAGAGAGAGATGTATCGAGAGAGAACCGGATTAAAAATTCATAAATTCTGTAAAAAGAATTATAACAGTTCAAAATGAAATCAAAAATAGTTGATGCTTACTCTTTCAGTAGCTGACTCCAGTGCTCTCGAACAAAATCCCAGGCAAGGCCACGCCCTATTTCATTCTTAGATATATAGGTTATGACGTCAGTAGCATCTTGTTTACGTATTTCTGATGGCGTAAGCGAATATTTAAGATATCTGCAATGATAAAAACATCGTTAATGATTGCTTGCATGATGATGTCAGAGGCCACTCCTTCTAAATTCCCATTAAGTCATATGCCATTTTGCGTATGTTCCTGGGCTTTCTAAATAAACCTGCAAAATATAAAAAAAATGTTGAGAAGGACATGGGGAATATGTTTTTTGTTTTCATTCTCTTTCAACGCTGATTTTCCTTGATTGAACTTTTTGCCCTTGTCATTGCAGCTTTACCTCAACATGACTTTTAAACCATTGGTAATGAATATGGGATTAAATATTTATTCAAGTTATGGTTAAAACGGTGAAATAATGAAATATGGAGATTACGAAAAAGTAATCAAGCTCAAAGTCCATTGAAACAAGAAACAGAGAAAATACGGACCTCTAAGTACATCAAGGAATCTTCAATTTCCTGCTGATCGTGTATCTTTACATTTCTATAAGTTGCAATTCCTACAAAGCTCATCAGTCATTTCATAGCAAGCTATTCTTTATCGCATCCCAGACACTTTAATTCATTAGTAGGTTTTGCATTAGAATTATACAGAATCCAAATCATACTACACAAAAATAAAAAAAAAAATAAAAAATAAACCGGATGAGTCTTTGCCATTCACTCCACTAAATCTTCACTGAAAGGTCTGTAAAGGTGATGGAATGGCCGAGCTCCATAATTCAGCCACCTCGCAATAAACTTTCAATTACATTTCAGTGAACTGAATGTCTTATCTCCATTCTGTGAATCAGCCTTACCTACTTAAAATCCAGACTTCTTTGGAACAAGATAACGCCAGCATTAGTCTAGATTTCTCTGAAGCTAGGTTAGATTGCTGGTACATCTTGTAGGCAAAATCCCATTCCTCAATACCACCATGTCTAATGGATGAGCAGTAAACAGTCAAACGAATTGATGACCGAATTCTAATGAAAAAAAGAAGGAAAACGTGCCATGTTAATACGATATACCTCATCAATAATGCACTACCCTAGAAATTAGGTCAATTTATATGACGTTTATAAAAATGTACAACATTAATTACTTGCTATCGGATGCTTTGAATATGATCTTCTATAGTGATGTAAACACTCCTTATGATTCATAAACAATATGATATATGCTTGTTGCAACAAATATGTTTCAGTGTTAACAATATATGTAATATACATGTTCAAGATCATATATAACAACAGTGTTGACTTGCTGAGCCCTGACAAACATGGTGACATACCCTCGCTTATTTGTCTAAAGCAACAATCCATGCATTAGCGTACCTATGTGAAATTCTTACTTTTCCTATTGTATAATCAATAATATCTTAATTAAAGTTGAAAATTTCGATGAAAATATCACAAAATTTCGATTATGACCAAATAGAAAAAGGCAAACCCAATAAAATAAGCTTAAAATAATATAATTAATATTTCACGTGCAGAATTTTGATATTCCCACATCTTACTTACGGATTACTGTGTGGTGTTTGTTTCCAGAGTTTGAAAAGTCTGGACGCCTCATCGACACAACTTTGCAATCCATATTTACACGCTTCAGCAGCTATCAGTGTATTAACATACCTGGAATTTTTTTTTTTTAAAGTACAATGATGTATACTGAACTCCTTTTTGTCTTAATTTGAAAGAAAGTGACAGAAGTAGATTTTCATATACCCTTATAATTTGTACATAAGATTATCAAATACCAATTATATCAATGATTTCCATGGTAAAATTAAATTAAAAAGCATTAGATAACAAAGTCTATAGTCCCTATCATCTGTAATTTATTTGCAATACTTACGATTCAAGGTGAGTAAAATTAGAACTGCTCAAAGAAGAAGGATTAAATATACCACTGACTTTGTTTCTCATGAATTTCTGAAAATTGAAAGACACGAAAATAATTTCGCTCTTAATGTACATACTGTATATCAAATTATAAAGTCTAACTTATATGGTTATTGAACATTAATACAGCAATGTAAGTCATTTACAGCAAAAATATCTTTCATTGAATCATTTTGCAAAGACAATACTTCATACCAAATGTATATTTGTATCATTTAGATCTAAATAAATGACTTTATCAAAATTGAAGTAGAATTTCAATACACATGTTGTATATGAAATTGCTTGATTTTTTAAACAATACTTACAGAAAATGGCCCGTACAACGCTGTCCTTTCTAGCATTGAATCTACGTAACCTAATTCACGCAGAGCTGCTTGCCAGGCCACGAATTCTGTCTCTTTGTCTAAATAATTCACAGTTTTAAGGGCAATAGTCATGCTTAAGTCTCCTGATCTAAAAAAAAATACAGCATGGTATGAAATAAAACAATGTTGGGGGAGGGGCTTTTAAATCAGAAAATTATACATGCTTCCATTATTTAAAAACTATACATTTTACTATGAAAAATAAATTCCTTGCATTTTCAAGCTTGTTTATATTCATTCATTTGCTTTATCAGTCTGCAATATTCGCTCTTTTAATTACAGTTTGAAAACAAATAAATTATTCAGCTTTTTTACTTAGCCAAATTCCATGCATCATTGATAATCTGTGCTCTGTTTACTGAATGAATAACCTGAAATAAAGCCAAAATAACGATATTTTTAAATTTTATTTTTTTATTAAAAATAGTGGTAAAAGATAATTTTGAAAACCGTTTAATAGAACAAAATTGATCTAATGAGGGGTAACTATTTCATGTAATTAGAGATTCATTATTGAAGCTGGCAAAAAAGCAAGGCAAATTAAGGAAATTTTCACCGTGTGGTCCTCGTCCATTTGCTGAATAAGTCTATTCCAATTCTCATCACTGTAAGTCACGCGATAATACCCATACTGCATCACATTACCAATTATCCAATGAGATTGTTGTATATTTGATGTTATTATTTCTAGAATGACACAAAGGAAAATTGTTTTTATAAAAGAATAAAATAGCTAACTCTAATTTGTTTTGAGGAATTCAATCAGACTATATGATTATCTTTGAATAATTGGGGGATGGTAATGGGGACACTCTTTAGAAACGGCGATATTCAAACTCACAAACTAATTAGATATTTTGGGAGGAATTAAGCTACAATATCTAATCATGTAAACCACAAATATAATTAGGAAAATGTCACAATTCAAGAATCGGGCTATCCAAAAAATACAAACCTTGTTCTGTCTTATGCATCCAATGAATATCACCGTCAGTTTGATTAAAGTTTGGACTGGATTTTGTTGTATAAGTAAATGGTATTTCCCATTTGTAACTGTAATTTACAAATGTCAACTATTTATATAAATGAATAAAACGTTATGGAAAAAAAATTTATCTTTCTCTCTTCTTTTCTTACTTAAAAGGTGACACATATTTCCCAGGATCCACTGCGTCATAATCCCTGAGATATCTTTTCTGTGTGAGGCGGATGTTGCCGTCCGCCATGACAGTTACCTTGACGACGGGAAAATTCATTTGAAGTGTCCATGTATCCATAATCTCCTTAACATTTATATTCTTTTGCTCTATGGCAGATTGCTGAAATGAAAATCAAATACAATATATATAAAATGACCATTTTTGTAAAGATGAAATCAACCTACTGAAAAAAGATGTACATTTATATGTATAACCAGAAAAGAAGAATGGAAGAAAACATTGGAGCTGCCTCTTTACTATATTTTGACAATGCGATAATGAATTTAAGTGTTTCAAACTTAAGTTCATAATTGTGAAAACAGCAGAAATATACATTCTTTATTTCAATTTTATGTATATATAAGATGTATTTTCACTTACATTTCCAAGAGCGTACCACAAGTCGTCATGGAAAGCTGCTTTATATTCCAGTTTCTTCAGATATCTCTAATAATTGCAAAATAGAATTAAGAACTGAGAATCTTGTCTTTATCTAAATCATGCAGGATTTTCATACTGTGTTTTTAAGTATAAGCTTTCAAAAAAATATGTTGTTTTTTTTTTCTCTTTCAGGAATATTAAGGCTAGAGTTGGGTCCTTTTGTTTTTTATATCTAACTTAGAAGTAAGTATTAGACCCAAATTAAACACTAAAAATACTGTCTTCTCCAAAATTAAGATTGATTTTATTGAAAGTATGAAATAGATAATAGCCAAATTGAAATCTTGTTCAATTTCCAAATTTTGCACATGTACCAATTTTACTCAATTTTTAATTTCAATTCTGTATATAATGCATATTGCGTTTAATTAATTCGAAGAAGACAATCTGGAGCGCTAATTGATTTGATGTGAATACATTTTTGAAATAAATTTATAGAATTGGTTAGGACTCAAGTTCTACAAACTTCGTTGCTAATTGTATGCCCATATATTACATTTTTCACAAGTGTCAATATATCAAAGATAAACTCGCATATGCCCTGTGCTTTCTAAATTTAACCTTTATCAAAACGGAAATTTAAATGTAAAATGTAAATAATTAAAATATAAATGAGAAAGAAACTTAAATATTGTTCCACTTATTCGTTTTTTTAAGATAAACATTTATGCGGTAAATTAAACTTAGCACATGTACTGACTTTAAACTTGATATTATTATATCTTCTAAAAGACAAACTTCACAACATTTACTGAGCTTTGACTAACATGCCAATTAATGAACTTAAACTAAGCCGTCTCCAATCATTGTTAAGTCCCTAACTGAGATTATCCTTTACTTTTTTTCTTCAACAAATGATGAGTACCGCACCTTAAGACCATTTTTAAATGTTCCCTCTCCTAGGAAAAACCTCATCATCCGAATGATGGAAGCACCCTGAAATGTAAATGGATACATCATAGAGTAAAACTTTTTGATTGCTGATGGGAATTTCCGATTTAACATCACAGTTTCTTTTCTTCTTCACCCATGGATACTACATACTATTAACTGGTAAAAAGAAAGTCTTGGCCATTTTCATCAGAAGTTGAAAATGTTTAAAAGTATAACAACGACGAGCTGCGCACAACGCACGGTGACAAAAAGAACCCCCCCAAAAATACCAAGTCAGATGCGTGAAGTAGGTGACCTTAAAATAATTTGTTCATTAGAATTGTTAAAAAAGAATAAGTAGAATGTTTGAAATACCTTTCCATACGATATTCTATCGAATATCTCATTGATCTCATCAGGGTGAGAAACAGGTACATAAACCGGATGTGACGTCACTAGTCCATCAAAGTTAAAAACATCTTGTACGTCTTCAACAACAATTTGATCGAACTAAGTATTGAAGAAAGGGGAATATCAGTATGTGTAATAGAATACGCAAATGCTTATCTCTAAGGCAAAAAAGAAGAAAAAATAGAAAGACAGTTGCAGTTTCCATGAAAGAGACAACAATTTCTTACTGATTAAATAAAAGCATTCAAAGGAACGTTTGAGGCATTTTTTTAAGTTACAAAAATCAGTTAACATGGCAAAGAGGACTTCTGCAAGAAAGTTTGAGTTCTACTCAAGTTCATATTCTCTCTCTCTCCCTTTTTCATCATCATCATGCTCTTCAAATTTATCAGGAAATCAACGAACCATTTTCCAGTCCGGATGAACGTAGTCTACACCCATGTATTCTACAAAGCTGGCGAATCCTTCATTTAACCAAAGGTCATCCCACCAGGACGGGGTGACAAGATTGCCAAACCACTGAAGAAAAAGGAAGTAGATTGTTGAGTATCTCGTAATATAAATTACACAAGTCCAGTGGAGATGTCAGAAAGGAAACCGCCACCTCCCCATAAGATTGAGAATGTTTTGATATATGCTGTCTAATTCATTTTAACTACACATATTGTGAGTTTCCCTTGTCATTTAACTTTTTTCTTACATATGTACCCCCTCCTATATTTAATAATTTTGGATAAGCCCCCTCTAATAGACATGTATGGACTTAAGATAGGGAAGTAGTAAATTAGTTTGCATATTGAAAACGATTTTAAACTAGTCACTTTTCCTAGAAAAAAAAAACTTTCAAAAGGAAAAATGTTAAAATATTGCTAATTCCAAATCTAGTCATTTCAAGACTAATGTATTATTTAAAACAACGAAAGAAGTCATCATAACCTACAGCGACACTGTTAGTTAAAATAAAGTTATTGCAAACCTGATGAGCTAGTTCGTGTGAGACTACAACTGCTACCCTTTGTTTATTAGACTCTGACGACTCGTGTTTGTCGTATAACATGGCGGTCTCTCTGTATGTTATCAATCCCCAGTTCTCCATGGCACCAGCAGCAAAGTCCGGAAGTGCTATCATATCTGTAGAGGAATTGAACACAGCATAATTATGAACAACAAAGATGAACAAGCTAAGTCCGTAATTATGAACAACAAAGATGAACAAGCTAAATCCGTAATTATGAACAACAAAGATGAACAAGCTAAATCCGTGTTAACCGGGTTAAATAACTGCTTTTTAAAAAGAAGACCATGTTGCAATGTCAATGAAATAGTACATTATTTTTTACTTGAAAATAATTTGAGATTGTTGATCACTTTTTAATGTCTAGCATAAAATTGATCAACTCCATCTAAGTAATACAATGCTTGTAAGAGGGGACCCAGAAAATTTTAGATTTTCCTTCAGAAAAAAACACCTCAATTTGGGTTCAAAAAAACATTTTTAGCCTAGATTACAATGAAGGAGGGCTGTTTGAAAAGTTTGCGGATTTCCGTCACAACTTTTTTTTGTATTTTGTTTTTTGATTTAACGTCATATTTTATACAAATTTGGTTTTAACAATAAAGTCGTATTGTTAGAATCTAAAATTTCAACCTTATCCAAAATTTAAGATAACGGTCAACATTCACTAATTTACAAACAAAGTTTTTGATAGTCAGTAGTCATATCGCTTTAAAATTTGGTAAAAACGAAAATAAAAATCAAGTGGTTCATAGTAAAAATTGCTACATTATTACAAATGCCAAGTTTTGACTTAATATTTTTCTTCATTTAAAAGAAGTAAATTTCAGAAGAAAGGTAGTCCTTATTGAAAAGGGCCAAAATATGTCCGAGAACATTTCGTTGATTGTATTGATTGTATGTAGTTTAACGTCCCATTTGAGAATTTTTCACTCATACAAAGACGTCACCGAATGGTGAAGGGCTTCAAATTTAGACCTATACTCGGCACTCGGGGCCATTGCGCAGTAGGGGTTCTTTATCGTACCAACGCCTACTGTGATACAGGACCTCGGTTTTTAAGGTCTTATCCGATAGATCAGCGACTTTCACTTCTGATGCCGGGCGCTATGCGAAGGAACAGTCACTAGTTGTGTTTACGTCTTAGGTTTGACGCGGCGCGATGAATGAGAATCGGACTTGGGTCTCCTGATCATGAAGCGAAGGCCCTACCTCTAGGCTACCGTGACTGGTTGCGAAATTTCGAACAACCCAGGTAAGTATAAAATTTTGAAAATTATACTGGGCTAGGCACCCTCCCTCACCCCTTAATAAACCCTTTACTATCCAACTATCCAAGATATCAACCTAATAACATTACCAGCAAAACTTTTTTTTGTCTTGACACATTTATCATATTGAAGATATGATTCCTCTTTGATTTCCTGCAACATTTAACACGATTCCATGTTTATATACGAGTATTGTCCGGTAAAATCGTGGACAAAACGTTTTTCTCGAAAAATAATAGCCGAACTAAGCTGAAATTTTCAGCAAATGTTTATTCATCATATTTTAGTGCATCTTAATATTTTTTATAAAATAAAGACAAAAATAAAGATTTTATTATGCTTGAATGTGCACAGGGTACGGTCCTACTGCGCACGATAAAAAACCAGGTTTTATTAGCGAATACTCGAGTATTATTTCGAAATAAAAGTATTAAATAGATAAGGTTGGGGTAAAAATTATCCTATTTTTAATCCACTATCTATTATTTCGCCTTTTGTAAAATATCAAGGCATTTGCTTAATTTTTGGGAGTTTTCCGAGCAATTGAAATGGGAAAGTGGTAAACGCAACACACGAAAAATGGCGACGTTTGGTGACGTTACGGCGCACCGGAGAGCAGTTCAGTTTGATTTAGATGTAGTAATGACGCTGTCACTGCAGACCGTCGATATAAGGTAGCCTATTTAGTTGAATGATAGTGAGAGTACTGTCCATAACTTACTATTAAATCTTCAGAAGGTCCCATGTGTGTGCGAGATTGGTTCATCGACTGTTTATGGAGGAATAAAGGGAAAATCATGTATGTGCATCAATGAAATCCCCGAATTTTAGTGGGGCTTATCCAAGTTTTGTTTAGCAAAGAGGAAACGTGACGCTGCTTTAGACACTTTGACGTTATCATCCGTGCACCGTAAGGCGATACCACACATAACAAAAAGTCTCATATTTTGTTTATTTGAGCAGATATCTATTTGAAATTTGCTATGTATATTGATGAAAAATGTACTGAAAAGTAGTGAAAGTTTTAGAACGCAGTGATGAATATTTTTCAATTTAGACAACTTGTCCACGATTTTACCGGACAACCCTCGTACATGTAAGGACGTTATGCAGCAATAAAGACTGTACTTAATGTACATTAATTCATTTTAAATGATTATAATTGTATCCAATCGTTAAAATCGCCGTGTCAGTCGACTTCTGTGTGGTACAAAGTAAAGACCCTTTTCGTTGTGATCATTAACAAGAGGCCCAAGGGCCTTAACGGTCACCTGAGTATAATACAACAATTTAGAGGATCCCTAGAGTATAAAATTGAAAGGTGAAACTTTGTTGCCCAAAAGCAAGAAAAATAGGGTGATCGGGATCAACAAAATAATTAGTTTAGTATTCATAAACAGTTCATAAATTAGGTTCATATCTGTTCCCAATTTTTCACTATCACCATACAGTATATTAACAAACTATGAGTGCTTCTGTACTATTTAAATTCCTTGTGGAGATGTCTTACATTGGCCTCTCTTGGTCTTTAATGAACATTTAATAAAACAAGTAATTTTTGTCTCATTTTTATTTGTCTATTAATTACAAGTCTACCTGATCATTAGAACTATGAAAGTACTTTTTGTATTATACAATAAAAATTCTTGCATAATTCTCTTATTCTATTAACCTTTCAAATACTTTATTTACAGTGATTAATCATCAAAAGTAAATGGCAAAGGGGAATAACTCCTCTCAGTAGCATACAAATTAATAGAGCCCAGGCAAGGACCAGAACACTTGACCAAATAGTCCAGATGTTCAAAAATCTGGTAAAAATACCCTTCCTTATTAAAACTTTTACTCTTTTTGCCTCTGAT
The DNA here is from genome assembly GCF_033153115.1 of Saccostrea echinata. Taxonomy (NCBI): domain Eukaryota; kingdom Metazoa; phylum Mollusca; class Bivalvia; order Ostreida; family Ostreidae; genus Saccostrea; species Saccostrea echinata. The sequence goes on along the minus strand of NW_026889807.1, from coordinate 3,149,015 downwards.
ATGCCCAGGTGCAAAGAAGATTTTTAAAGAAATAATGCATTTTTACTCAGATTCACTATATTATCAATAGAACCCCCCCCCCCCCCCCCCCCAAGAAATACCAGAGCCTCTGACCATGGGACCAGAAGTTTGTTCATCATAAGTTATCACTTTGTTTATCTGCTTAACACTAAGGAGCAGACAGGATTATTTAAAAGAATTAATGCATTTTCACTATATTATCAAGAGCCCCACCCTTAAACCAGCACATCTGACCCAGGGGTCATGAAATTCACTACTCTGGAAAAAGCACTCTTGCTCATCATAACTATACACTTAGCTTCTTTGCTTTTTCACCAGAAGCAGAAAAGAATATTTTAAAAGAAATTTTGCTTTTTCACTATATAATCAATAGATCCCCCCCCCCTTTTCACCAGAACCCTTGACCCTAGGGCCATGAAATTCACCATTTTGGAAGAGGTATCCTTGCGTATCATAACAGTGTACATAGTTCGTTTAAAAATACCCAGGGGCAGAGAAGAAGATTTTCAAAGAAATAATTCACCTTTACTATAGGATCTATATAGCCCCGCTCTAGCACCAGAATCCCTGTCCCTGGGGCCTTGAATTTCACAATTTTGGAAGAGGCATCCTTGCTTATCATAACTATATACTTAGTTTGTTTAAATAATACCCAGGAGCAAAAAAAGAAGAATTAATGTATTTTCACTATATAATAAATAGAGTCCCGTCCTAGCAACAGAACCCCTGACCCTGGGGCCATGAATTTCACAATTTTGGTAGAGTCACTCTTGCTTATCATAACTATGTATTTAATTTGTTTCAATAATACCCAGGAGTAGAGAAGAAGATTTACAAAGAAATAATGCACTTGCACTATATGATCTATATAGCCTTGCCCTAGCAACAGAATCCCTGATCCTGGGGCCATGAATTTCACAATTTTGGTAGAGTCACCCTTGCTTATCATAACTATGTATTCAATTTGTTAGCTCACCTGAGCTGAAAGCTCGAGTGAGCTTTTCTGATCACCCGTTGTCCGTCGTCCGTCCGTCTGTCCGTCCGTCTGTCCGTCCTTCCGTCTGTAAACTTTTCACATTTTCAACTTCTTCTCAAGAACCACTGGGCCAATTTTAACCAAACTTAGTACAAAGTACCCTTGGGTGAAGGGGAGTTTAAATTGTTAAAATAAAGGGCCAAGTCCCCTTACAAGGGGAGATAATCAAGAAAAGACAAAAATAGGGTGGGGTCATTAAAAAATCTTCTTCTCAAGAACCACTGGGCCAGAAAAGCTGAAACTTACGTGGAAGCATCCTGGGATAGTGTAGATTCTAAATTGTTAAAATCATGACCCCCGGGAGTAGGGCGGGGCCACAATAGGGAATACAAGTTTTACATTGAAATATATAGGGAAAATCTTTAAAAATCTTCTTCTCAAGAACCACTGAGCCAGAAAAGCTGAAACTTATGTGGAAGCATCCTGGGATAGTGTAGATTCTAAATTGTTAAAATCATGACCCCCGGGGGTAGGGCGGGGCCACAATAGGGAATCCAAGTTTTACATTGAAATATATAGGGAAAATCTTTAAAAATCTTCTTCTCAAGAACCACTGAGCCAGAAAAGCTGAAACTTAAGTGGAAGCATCCTGGGGGTAGTGTAGATTCTAAATTGTTGAAATCTTGACCCCCGGGGTAGGGCAGGGCCACAATAGGGAATACAAGTTTTGCATTGAAATATATAGGAAAAATCTTTAAAAATCTTCTTCTCAAGAACCGCTGAGCCAGAAAAGCTGAAACTTATGTGGAAGCATCCTGGGGTAGTGTAGATTCTAAATTGTTCAAATCTTGACCCCCGGGGGTAGGGCGGGGCCACAATAGGGAATACAAGTTTTACATTAAAATATATAGGAAGAATCTTTAAAAATCTTCTTCTCAAGAACCGCTGAGCCAGAAAAACTGAAACTTATGTGGAAGCATCCTGGGGTAGTGTAGATTCTAAATTGTTCAAATCATGACCCGCGGGGGTAGGGCGGGGCCACAATAGGGAAACATTGAAATATATAGGAAAAATCTTTAAAAATCTTCTCAAGAACCACTGGACCAGAAAAACTGAAACTTATGTGGAAGCATCCTGGGGTAGTGTAGATTCTAAATTGTTCAAATCATTGCGCCCGGGGGTAGGGCGGGCCACAATAGGTATTACAAGGGGGGAAGTCTTGTAATGAACAGCATGGCCAAAGTTACTCAGGTGAGCGATGTTGCCCATGGGCCTCTTGTTTCAATAATATCCAGGGGCAGAGAAGAAGATTTTCAAAGAAATAATGAACTTTCACTATATGATCTATATAGCCCCGCCCTTAGCACCAGAACCCCTGACCCTGGGGCCTTGAATTTCATAATTTTGGTAGAGTCACTCTTGCTTATCATAACTATGTATTCAATTTGTCTCAATAATACCCAGGAGCAGAGAAGAAGATTTTCAAAGAAATAATGCACTTTCACTATATGATCTATATAGCCCCGCCCTTAGCACCAGAACCCCTGACCCTGGGGCCATGAATTTCACAATTTTGGTAGAGTCACCCTTGCTTATCATAACTATGTATTCAATTTGTTTCAATAATACCCAGGAGCAGAGAAGAAGATTTTCAAAGAAATAATGCACTTTCACTATATGATCTATATAGCCCCGCCCTAGCACCAGAACCCCTGACCCTGGGGCCATGAATTTCACAATTTTGGTAGAGAGCTTAATGCTTATTACAATCATGTCAACAGTTTGACTGCTTGATGTCCAGGAGTAAAGAAGAAGATTTTTAAAGATTGCATTAATTTTGGTGGTTTTAGCCCCACCCCTCAGGCCCCAGGGGGGGCAGGGACCATGAAATTCATAATTTTTGTTCCCCTTCACCCACAGATGCTATATGCCAAAATTGGTTGAAATTGGTTGAGCGGTTTCAGAGAAGAAGCTGAAAATGTTCAAATGTTAACGCACGACGCACGATGGACGACGGACGACGCACGCCGACGGACAAAAACGGATAGCAATAGGTCACCTGAGTGACTCAGGTGACCTAAAAACTTAAACTTCCTAAGAAATGATAAACGTATAAATAAAGCGGGTAAAACAACATGAATATATTTCTTGGCCTAACAATCGGATAGATGGAAAAGAGAATCCTACCTTGCTTTGGAAGTGGAAAGGGAATACCAAAATAGTCTTCAAAGTAGGTAAGCACCTTGGTTCCAACAGAAAGCGCATACTCGGTCTGGTTTATAGCCTCAGGTCTGGACCAAGCCCTATACTAAATAAAAAATATAAGTGCTGAAAGGCCTGACAGGTAGGAGTTTTATGAATATGTTCAAAAGCGAACAAAAATAGATGGCATTAACAGTGCAAACAAATGCAAAAATGAAACTCGGGCAATCTGAAATATATTTCATAAAGCGGTCACTAGGTACTGTTCAGTATTTTGTGATACTTTTGAACATGTGTATTTTATTGTTTATATTTATATGTGTACAAGTAATCATTTAAAGTAGGATTAATAAGATTAAATATTGAATTATTGATATGTACGTCATTGTACGTTTCATTGATAGAAGAGCCACTGCTCAAGAAATCTGTAAGGGTAATATGCTTAGCAGTGTTTACTAGCTGATAAACAACAATGGTTTACTTAGAAATAAAGGATAAAATAGATGAGATGAAAGTGGGCATTAGGATTGTAGATTGCAATACGAAATGTTTCAAATAATGTTTAACTAGCTAACAAGGACTGCGTTAAGTTATGTTTTATTTGTTTATATTCTTGCTAGGGTAAAATATTAAAACATGAAACATAACAATGAACAGGTAACAAACAAGACTACGTACAGTTATATTGTTAGCTGTTTTATCCTCTTTGTAGTTAAAGTCACTGACGATAAACGCTAATAAATATGTGGATACAGGAGGCGTGGTTTTAAATCGATCTGCTATCCATCCGTTGCCCCTTTGAATAAATATGAAGTATAAGAGCATGATATTTACATTTTTTTTTATTAAGAATGTTGTTTTTTTTTTCTTCTAGTTTATAACAATTCAAAAATTTCAAAGGAAACGTACACATGTAGTTTAAAAAATGTGATGTGATAATATGTCAAAGATAAGTCACTTTGGATTATCCTGCAACAATGGTAAACATTATACACCTATTTACTGGTTATGAGGACAATAGCAAGTTTATCGTTCCCCAAGACAGCAACTATTTCCCGAAGCGCAGCCGAGGGAAATAGTTGCTTTCGAGGGGGACGATAAACTTGCTATAGTCCGAATAATCAGTAAATAGGTGTTTTATTATACCGAAGCAGTCTTTACTCGTCATAATCTACATGTAGATAAACCAGAAGAGTTCCGAGATGAAAAGTGAGGGAAACAGAATGCTGCCGGTGAATAGTTTAATGACTATTTCACCATGGGCAAATAGCACAAAAATTATTCCACGGTAGGGGCTGTTTGGAAAAAATAGCATGTTTTTTCGTCATATTTTTATATAGAAAAAAATTACAGAGGTATAATAACATTCTCTATCGAATGTTGTCTTCCGCTACTCTCACAACACCTCTGTCAACGCTCATTGTACAAGATTCTTGTACAAATTTTAAACGGCGAAAATTTGAAATTTAAATAGTAACTAATTATTGTAATTATCAATAAAGATGATAATTCATCGTATATTTTAAATCTCTAATCCCTCAAAACGATTTATTGTCAAAGTTTTTTTGGGAACTATTTTGCGGAGTAAAAATTAAAATCCTAATTAAAAATCCTTTTAAAATGTAATAAATTAAAATAAATAATGTTTTCCGATAAGAAAAATAATTAGAAACGATTATCAACACAATTTTTAATCATTTACAAATTTTCCAAGAATCTTGTATAACAAGGGTTGACAGAGGTGTATGTGGGAGCGTAGCGGGAACAACTCTGGATTGAGAATGGGTAAACATAAGAATTTTTTTTTTTGATGTCTGTTTCCTTCTGTTGTAAATTTCATAAGCGTCAACGTATCTGTAAATGTTTTTAGCTGACTTTTCTAAAACCCCTCCTCTTCCAAGGAAGAAAAAATAAGGAACAAAGTTAATTCTTTACCAAAAAAAAAAAAAAAAAAAAAAAAAGATTTATCTCTGTGTTTTGTTTCGATGATTAAAACTAAATTAAGAAGGGGAAATATAGGAAACCGATCTCTGCAGTTTTTTCTAGCTTACTATTAACACTAGATATAGTTTTACAAATATTTCGAAATAATTGTTTTTGAATAACTTCAAATTTATGAGTATATTGGATCCAACCTATAATTGAACTTTATTATAATAGAAGAACTTCGTATACTTCATATGTATGCCCTTCTTGTATGATATGGCTGTTAAAAGCTGAAATAGGATATGCTTTTGTCTATCAAGCCCTCCCTACCAATGAGTATTAAATATTTTTAAGAATCCTTGATAAAATAAAAAGTTAATTAATTTAGGACTTTTTCACAAATTTTGCTAAATGACAAATCACAATTATCAAATATACATATTTACATTTGCTGTCTTTTTCTACTAAGCCAACTGTGAAATTGATTGGAAAGTCATTTTTGTGTATCCTCAAGCGTAGAAATATACACGGTGAAACTCGTGCTAAAGTGACGTAACAATGAGGCTACAGAGACGTTAATAAAAAATTGACGATATAGGGCAGCGAGAAATTCAAACATTTTTGGTGCATTTACTCATGTAAAGTGTAAATAAAAGGAATGTTTTAAGTTTAGTGTAAATTTTTGGTGTGTAAATCACACAGACTTGCACGTAGGCATTTCTAAAGAAAAAAAAAGAAAAAAAAAAGGCCTACATACATGCTCAAAGACATGTGAACATTTTGCTTCTATTCTGTTTCTTAATATACTTTGAACGGGAGTATACGAGATTAATCCGAGTATAAAATTGCTTTACATGGTTTTATGATTATTCACAATTAAAATCTTGCTAATTCTTGTTTTATTACCAAATCATCGTTTTTTTAAAGATTTTGACGGAAAGTTTGAAAAAATCAGGTCATAATTTTTAAATGAAAATCACAGAAACCTAAAGTCCTTTTACTTCCATATATCATAAACTGAATGCATCCTGAAGCCTTTGATACAAAACAAGAAATGTCCATTCTAAAGGTTTAATATAAAAGTTTAAAAAATATTGCTAAAAACATGAAGGAAATAAGAGGGGATACAATGAGCAAATATGTTAAGAAATGACAGAAGAAAGTATAGAAGATTAAAATATGCAAAGGTTTTGCACAAAGATAATAGAAAAAACTTATGATGTATTTAATTTCATTGCATAAGCTTTGCAAGAGGCCCTTTGGCCCTGAGGGTCAACATGAGTTTTTTCAGGCTATTGGATGTTCCAGCTTGAACTGGATCTCTGCATTCTTTGAAAGAATCTTTTTTTTTTCATGTTCATGCAGCTTGTTGCTTAGAAGTTCAGGAGTAAATCAAAAAAGATAAATTACACTGTATAATATTACTACCTTAGCCTCACATCGGGGCCTTATCTTCGGAAGTGGGATACAGGATTTTTTTTAAATTTTTGTAGAGGGCTGGCTGTTCATTCTAATCATGCAAACAGTGTGCTTGCTAGATTTTGACGAGTTCTTCAGATTTTCAAAGATGTAATGATACATTAAATCTAAATGTATAACCAACGTAGTACCACTCTTGAGCCTGAACAATTTACAATTTTTGTTAAAGGTTACATATTCTTTATGATCATACAAACAATATGCCCGCAATAGGAGATTTTCAGCATTGTTATGTGTTTTCAAAATATGACTAACCTAGCTCCACTCTAAGGAATCCTATGCCTTTGAAACTTGAATTACAAGTACATATTTCTTTAGAGGGCTAAATGATTAATTTAATTTTCTTAATGCCCAAAAGAAATGAATATCTTCAAAGATGTCATGTATTTTCAATATACCATCGTTATAGTAATATCATTAGGCTTGACAAATGGATCAAGAGGCAACAAATGTTTACAATTTGATGAAATATATACATGCAAACAGTTTACCTGTTAGATGTCCCTAAGTAAAGAAGAACATTTTAAAGATATAATGCATATTCTATACAGGATCAACATAGCTGGAACCGGAACCCTAAGCCCAGGTGCCATGAATTTTACATTTCGATAAAATGCTCATTGTTATGATAATCTTGCAAATAGTTTGACTATATACTTGATGTTTAAGAGAAATAAAACATGAGATTTTTGAAGACTCCATCACTTATCATGTTTTTTTTCTTGAGTCCTCAGGCCTCAGAAAGAGAGAGATAACGAAAATCACAATAATTACTGGACATAGATGCTTCATATATAAAAAAAGATTTCAATTGGTTCAGTCATTCCAGAGAAGAAAGTGAAATGTTCAATAGATAACGCACGATGACGGACGTAAACAGATAGCAACAGGTCATCTGTGTGACTCAGGTGAACTGAAATGTGAATATCTTTAAAAAGCGATTTTTTTTATCGTTTTCATGAAGAATGCAAAATAAGAGTAAAGTTAGATTTCATTTAAAGTAGAAAATAATGAGGAGATTCTACTCTTTTATTCCTTTAAAAGCAGAGATTGAATTTGGGTTTTTTTACGAGGCCTGCTAAGATGAGTTTTAAGCAGATCAATATTAAGAGTATTTCTGAAATATAGGTGAAATAGGAGAACTACTCTAGCAAGTAAGAATCTTGTTTTTCTGTTTACCTCTCCTCTGACCGTAAAAGGATAGTATTAAATAATGACGTCATATTTTCTTTTCGCCAAAGTGTGACGTCAAATTTGGCCTTGATGGAAGGTTCATCAAAACATGGTAGAATGTTTCTTGCAAACGAAGGTGCTAGAAATGACGTAACAGAAAACCTGAAACAGAAATTGTTACAAACACATAAAGGACAATAAACACAATATTACTCACCTATTATCGGAGGTTATTTTTGGCATGTTAGACAATGATGTCAAATGACCTTTGCGTACTAAAGTGATATCAAATTTTGCTTTAATAGCTGGTTCATCGAAGCAGGGGAATGTTTTCCGGAGGTCTGTTGCTTGAAATTGTGTAGTAGCAGCGTATCTGCAAAAATACCATAAAATGGCGAGAAAATGAGAAAGAAATCTTCCAAAATTTGACGTGCAATACCTTGGAAGAACTCAACTAGTATTTTAAAAGAATCAGTGAACATCTTGTGCATGCCCAGAAGATCTCTAACAAGGGGGGAATACTGCTAGGACAAACATAAGAATCAAGATTTTAAAGAATTTTTAAAATTACAATAGTACTGAAAATACATATTTATATTCTTAAGTATTTAAGTACGGTACTGAACAGCATTATAATGACTATTTACATTAACAATGTTAGTTGTTTTTTTCTCTCTCTAATGTATTTGTTCCTTTCTTCAAAAATTTTATTTTGCAAAAAAAAAAAAAAAAAAAAAAATGTTTTGTACATCTGAATAAAGACAAACAAGGTTACATCTCCTGTTTCCTAGTTGTAAAAACGGTATTCAATGTTCAGATATGTTCAAATTGATTATTTAAAATGAATTGGATCTCATATTACGATTAGTTTTGTTTAATTTCTCTTTAGCTCCTGCTCTATAGACTTTTTGGGCTTCTCAGTCTGGCAATATGCCAAACACAGTTTTCACAAATGATGGCTAATGTGTTAAAATTTCAAACATCAATCTAATAAATAAAAAAAGACACTTTAGAAATTCAGCTTTAAAAGATTTGTTCAAGCTGAAAAAATAGAGCTCGAATTAATATGAAAATATAATTCAAAAAAAATAAAACTTACACTGTCTGGTTGTTTCTTCTGTACGAGCTTAAATATAATCCGTGAAGATCGTCCTTCAGAGGACCAATAAAAGAGAGGTCAAGGTCATAATATTGACCTGCCTGTAGAGAGGCTGTCGTGTACACAATCAAGAATTGACGTTTCGTATCTATCTCATGTCTTTTATAACGAAGAGGAAAAGAGGAGCCAACAGGAGTCACCCGAATTTCCTCCGTCAAGTTAAGTTTATTTATATGTAGTGTGATATTGTTGGTAGATTCGTGACATTTGACTCTGATTCGGACAGATCCGTTAAAGGTGAATAGTTCAGGTGGACCTTCGTACATGTTCGGCTGAAGTTCTACAGTATATAGTTCCGGAAGTACAGACATGGGAAGCCGGACATCCTGTAGCTTAGAGGGCGCTGGTGTCGTGACTGGAATGGCTGATGTGGATTTCGTACATGCTTCACCTTTTAAAGACAAAGTTCAAAACTTATGAAAATGATTTTTAAAAACTGAACTCATTTTAAATATATATATATATATATATATATATATATATATATATATATATATATATATATATATATATATATATATATATATATATATATATATATATTCTGCTCTACCGCTCTTGTAATTACCAGACAACGCTAAAAAAAATAATTTGATTTGCTTCCTATTTTCTATCTACTTAGGTCAGTCGCGGGACCTGAACCTGCTACCTTCCGATCACGGAGCGAATGCTCTACCGACTGAGCTACCGTGATGTTGGATATAGTATGTTACGATAAATGTTACATTCCTGCCCAAAATGAATATGACATTTGTTTTTTAATTAATTATTATTATAATTATTATTATACTCAGCTTTGTATCACTCAATTTTACTGTTGATTTCACGCAATCAATTGACAGAGTGATCCGTATCTCCACACTGAGTATAGATTTCTGAACTCATATTACCACTCTCTGATACCGATGACGTAGTAAACTGTATACATGACTTTTTCCCCTTGCTTTTAAAAAAAACAGTTCCTTGAAAATATGTTTTATAAAAAGATAAATTTTGATTATTGAGTGTAAATAGTTCTTTATTATATTTAACTGCCAATAGAGAGTGGAAGCACAATTAAAATAAATTGATGCAAGCACAAGTTTAATTGAGGAGAGAAATGATTGAATTAATTCAATTATTGCTCTCATTAATTCAGCTGAAAGAATGGATTATGCAATTCATTCTTCCCCTTTTTATCACTAAATTACGCTATAACGCTTAAAATACGAGTCAATTTTACGCTTTTAAAAATTGTGTTATTACACCCCCGATTGAACAGCACTGGTAAATGGGGTGTCCGTCCGTCCGTTAATCTTACTTTGGGTTACTATACCCGTATCCCCTATCTATTTTATGCCACTGAAAAAAAAAAATGTCTTTATTACATAGTGCTGTTGTGCAACTCAGATTTCACTCTTTGATCAGACAGATATTTAGGGTTTCTCCACAGCCAAACATGGACACTGCTATTCTCTTTATAAGATGTGGGGGTACCCATTTCTTATCTGCAACTCCTCCTATTTCACTGAGTAAAATCAATGCCACTGTCCCAGAATTTTTATTACATAGTTTCATTGTATAACTCCTATTTTACGTTTTGAGCGGGCAGATATTTGGGCTTTTCCATAGCAAGACATGCATTTTGCCATTATTCTAATATGGTACCGAGGGGGAATCATTTTGTGAGCTCAGTGTCCATAGAACCTCAGGTTTGGGTGATTTTTTTTTATTTATTTAACGACATACTGTTGTATGCTGTTGAACAATGACTCCGGGTTTTAATTTCAAGACTCTCAGTATCAATTTTCAACGCAGAAAAAAGCACCCTGATTCAATATTCAACTATTAAAAACGAAACCCGGGGTCAATTTTCATTTCGAGACAAAATTCTTAGTAACCCCGGATCACTTCTCGTTGACAGGCTCTATGGTGTCTCAATATGACCCTTTGAATAAGTCTAATATCTCGTAAGTAACAACGCCAAGCTTAAGGCGCGTTGCATGACCACAACACGTCATGTTTTGTGTCAGCTTGACGGCGAGCTTTGTAAAGTTATGTCAGTGCGACAGCGTTTTGTGTCAAGTTGCTTTAGCGCGATGGCGTGTTGTGAAGAATGCGTCATTGCTAACGAGCTATTAGACTTGTGCAAATGGCCCTATTGGAACATTATAAAAGGCGGATCATCATATGTAACTACACTGTAAATTCGAATCTCCTTTAAATCTTATTATCTGCACCTGTCAACTCAACGTGATCTAGTTCCAGGCCCCGGGATCATGAAAAGTCTTAAGGTTAAGTCAAATTTTTATTTTGTGATAAAATGTTGTAGAAGTCAAACAATCACAAAATTTAAAATATTGTTCTATATTACTTTACAAAAGTGTTGTCATCCGCAAAATTAAAGATTAATTCAACAATAATTAAACATTTTACAGGCGATTGAAATTTTGACTTAAGTCTTAGTCTGTTTCATGATCTTGGATCAAGGATCATGAAACAAACTAAGACTTAAGTCAAATTTTGAATCGCCTGTAAAACATTTATTAATGGATAATCTCTAAATTTGCGACATCAAGACTTTTTTAATGTAATACTGAAAAATATTTGAATTGTGGACTGTTTGACTAGTACATAATTTTAGCACAACCTAAAGATTTTGACTTATTAAGCTCAAGATGTTTCATGATCCCGGGGCATGGCTGTTTGGATTGAATTACTGTTACAATAATATACATGCAAAGTCCAAATAATAATGCAATCTGACGAGAAAATACTTCCATGAAAAAAGGTACAAATAGGAACAAAATAATCAGTTCTGAAATGCAATCTTATTTCCCCTGTATTTCATTACTTCTGACAAGTTTATGAGCTATTCCTAACATACTCAATATTCATTCATAAATTGACATGAAAGAATATATAGTGTTTGATTTTTTGAAATCTAGTCTTTGAAATTCCTCTTAATATTTCTTTAATATTTTCTTTTATTTCTATCATTTTTCCAGAAACCCTGTGATCCTTTTAGTATGTGTTTTACACGATAAGCCTGATATTAATAATACGTTTATCTTATATCTTTCGTAATTCTTAACATCTGGCAAACAGTTCATCGTAAATATCTCGTTCAATAAAAGATTGGAAAATAAGAATGGATGCGAATTTGATGCTTTTTTCTCGGCGGGAGCCGCTATTCCTGCAATATCTTGCATTATTATTTGACGTGCAGGATCGTGTAAAAGAGGTTACATCAGAAGCCGCCCCGGAGCCCTATGGCGCTCTCCATTCACTAAAGTTACCCATTCCCTGAGGACAGTGATGTATTTATGAGGTTTTCGATACTTTATCTCGAGATGTTATCTGACGTAAAATATTAAATGACCTCTTTTCACATTGAAAAATGCAAACGCATGGTGGGTTATTGCAGTCATAGCAGAGAACAGGTCGATAGAAAATATTTCTTGCATGAATATAAAATCTACTAATAAAATATATTGGAGAAGAAGACCAATGAATATTCATTTATTGATAATAGATATTCTATCATTTTATCGCATTTTTAATTTTCAGAAGACGACTGCGATAAATGTATAGTTATTGTTTAACTTGCAGGTTTATGTACGATACATGACGATCACGTAAACTACTGTCCAATTATATATGTACAACATGTACAATGTATATCATTGATAGATTTTGTACATTTATCATGAGTTGATATCTCAGTGTATATTATTGTCTTTCCACAAATTTTATTTAAAAAAAACTTTGTTGTTATGACTTGTAGGGCCATTATTGGGGATCCTGCATAGCTTTTTGTTCCTTTTGGTGGCCATACTAGTCCTTCACAACAAAGTTTATTTTTAAATAAAATTTGTGGAAAGACAGATACATTAAAGGAAAAATGATTGTTTGAATTATTGTCTATTATTACAGTTCATGATCTAATTAAAATATTATTTTCTTTCATTAGTCATAACAACAAAGTTTATTTTTAAATAAAATTTGTGGAAAGACAGATACATTAAAGGAAAAATGATTGTTTGAATTATTGTCTATTATTACAGTTCATGATCTAATTAAAATATTATTTTCTTTCATAAACTTAAAATAATGTTTTTATTATAATTTGGACTTCATATCGGTAATACTTAAGAGGTCTCTGTTATCCATTCAAATGTCAATGTTTACTTGTAAAAGAATGTATTTTGTTGTTTATTGAGGAAGTAGCAGTTTTTTTTTATTGAATCTATGTATGTATCACAAGTTTGTAAGTGTATATCATGATATTGTACTATGTATGTAACTGATAAATATATTATATTGTACAGTAATGCCTATGGGATGTACGTCCCACGGAATAAAGAACTGAACTGAATCTTGTTTAGAGTAAATCATGTAATCCTCTGCAGGAACTGCCCATTGTATTATGTGTAAATAATTTATTCATGACTGTCTTTGATGCTCTTCGTGTTTATAGATAAGGTTTAATCAATTACGTAACAAAGATTGATCTCTTTTATATTTTTACTTTTTGGTTATAAATCTGTCAAGGCCTTAGGCCATGCACAGGTGCTTTGAGCTTGGTCAGCCTCAAGTGTCATCTTTTTAGGTCACGTGATTGCGGTTACCGTGTTCAAATCCAAAAATGGTATATTTTCCCACTTTCATTTCTTCCGTAAAATTAATTCTCAAATCTGATTGGTTAATGACCTGTAATCCAAAGGCAAGCCGGTGTCGCTGGAAATTTGGCCTACCCTGGTCACTTCCATGCGACGCCTTGTTGAATAAAGTTGTAAATTTTTATAATCTTATTTTTCCTTTGGAATTACAGGTATGTTCCATTTTTGTTATATTTTTAAATGTTAAGATAAATCATTTAAGTCTCATTTTGAAATAATTTTATTAATTGAATTTAATTATTATATTTTCTAAATTTGAGCTTTATTTCAAGTCTTACAATATCCTTTATTAATCCTTTTAGAATGTTATGAGTTCAGATTAATAACTGATTATAATGCAGAGTTTATTTTAACATTATTTTGTTAACAACCTTTGATGTGTGTAAATTTATTAACGTTTAATTGTCGAAATGCAGTAAGTTCGAGTTTCCTCGATTGTTAAAATTATTTTAAATTAATGAATTTCAGAGGGTATTTTTGTTACATATATTGTTCACCCCTCTGTACAGTCACCAGGGTTTAGCTTAGGGAAATATCTTTATAAAATTTAATTATTTTCTTATTTTATTTGTAACTGGTGACTGTTGTTTGTAATTATCACTTCCATGCGACGCCTTGTTGAATAAAGTTGTAAATATTTATAATCTTATTTTTCCTTTGGAATTACAGCCACGACAGATAGATCTCGAATCTACGTCAGTAGAGCTGACACCAAGGAGTTCAACCACAGGCAAGCGAGTTTTCCCCCAAAATAAAGGAAATATTCCCCAAATATAGAACACGTTCAAAAAGACACAAAATTCAGACGTGTCATTATGTATGGAAGTTTACTCGATGATAATCATATTACATGTGCTAACATGTCAAATAAAAAAAATGTATTTTTGTATATTGGAAATCTGAAAGAATCATCATTTGTAATCTCTGATATCAAACCATCATTTGTTTCGCATGTGACTACATGTACAGTGTATTAATATATTGAGAATTTCAGATGAATCTACAAGTTTAAATATCTTTGTATCTCTACAGATAAAATGATGTATTAAATCTCATTAAGTATTTATCCTGCTCAAGGACAGAAGTACATAGGTATATTGGAATACTTTTCTTTTCTGCTTGCATGACAGTAGCGCTGCAAAAGGAGATTGGTGTTAAGGAGTCCTGACCCCACCCCTCCCCTTCCGACATTTTCAGAGTAGTTAAATTACTAAAAGCAATAACCGTGTACTCCCTTAAGAAATATGCCTACTCCTCGTAAGTTTGTAAGAAGTGTTATATGCATGCATAGACGCATGCACAGTTATATGCAAAGCGGCGCCTTGTCTTTAAGAAGAGTGCAATCCCCGTCCCCGGAGAAGAATACAAAACACCGCCCTCTGAGAAGAGTGCAATAACCCGCCCCCTGAAAAGAGTGCAATACCCCCCCCCTCCCCCGAAAGACATAGATTTTAGATTTATCGTGTTTGGATATGTTGTATTTATGGTTGGCAAAAAGTTCTTCGGCATTTTTGGAGTAGTATGGACTCCCTTAAGAAATATTACAGGCTTTGAACTTCCATCAACTTATCAAACTGTATTCCTTGTCCAAAAAGTTATCTTATATTTAAGAAATAAGGTATCACTTTAAAAGTTTTATCGGGATGTAAATACGGGTTGGTCATGTGATCAAATCCCATAAAGCCCGAAGGGCTTTATGGTAGATTTGATCACATGCCAACCCGTATTTACATCCCGATAAAACTTTTAAAATGATACCTTATTACTTATATTTACATTTGTGACTGATTTATAACAGATAGTAAGGTACTAAAGTTTTAAACCCATAAATGATTTATTTTTTTTCAAAACTTAACGGTATAACTTGAATGTGTTGAACACGTCGATCACTTATGACGTCACTATGAAATTACGTACATCGTTTATGACTAAACAATCAATTTATGGTCACATGACGAACGTGTTTTACATAGGTGTAAAAACGCCTTGTTCAAATAGTGTTATATAAGGGAAATCATTTGCAAATGTAAATATTTGCATTTGATATATCTTATCAGGTTGTCTTATAACCTTAATATGTTTTGTTTAAGTTCATGGTCAATTTATTAAACTGAAGATTTTTTCGGCCAGGTTCTTCATTTTCACACATAACTTAATGTCTCAAAATTGTTTTTTTTTCATTTTTTTTTTTTTTTTCAAATAAAGTGCGGTTTGGCCTTAAAGGAAGATATAATCTGAAAGGTGAAGGCCAATTGATAAGCCAAACAGTGGCTTGGCAAAAAATCGAATATGGATTTATATAGGATATCGATATTCTTCAAGTTTTTGAATATATGTCATAGATACTACTTGAGTTTTACACATTTTACTGGTTTTTGACTTTTTTTAAAGTCCATAAATAATTTTTGCAAGGAGGCGTTTGCAATTTCTGATATGCATTTGCTGGCAAGTTTAATAAATTTCTCAAAGCATATCTGATGCTCTGCACAATTTCAGAGATATTAATCTGAACTCTGAAATAAAATATACAATTTTTATATATGACAGAGGTATTCATCTTTATTTAAAAAAAAAAAAAAAAAGTAAACAAATCTTGATTTCAGATTAAATTTCTTGGCACTTTTGTGTTCTCTTTACAGAAGGAAAAAAATGCAGAGAGAATATATATCAAAATTTCTTAAACTTATTTCACCTTGCAAAAAGTGTATATTCATTTGCCTCCAAATCACAAACGATACAAGAGATCAATTAAAATTATAGTTGACATCGTAGCTTCCTCTTTTGATGTTCGCCATTAATAACAGCATAAAAATGTAGACGATATCTATTTTTTCTTAAAATAATAAGTTAGAACTTTTAGCCTGACATTTAGATATTTCATGTTAATGTCGATTCCATTTTTTTTTTAAAAACCATAATATCAATATCTTTAAAAAATGCCAGTCATAAACGTTTTGCAGTCGTTGAGAAGGTTTCTTATCGCAGTGTTATCTTGCAAAACATTTCTAACAAATATCACCGGGAGTTTTTACGGTTAACAGGCTTCAGTATTTTATACAGACACGCTTTAGTTTGTCATAGAATAGAGTGAAATCTGAAAAAAAAAAAAAAAAAAAAAAAAAAAAAAAAGCAAGAAGCAAATAAACAAAAAAAGAAAAAAAAATTAGAAATAATTATAAATAAAATAAAAGCAAGATACAATGGTCTACCGTGTTGGATGGCATTTCAGCCTTTTAAAATGACTCAAAGATTTTTTTTTCTTTCTCAAATAAAATTTTAATCCTTCTTTCCGCATGTAATCTGTTATATTACATGTTAGTGAAGCCTTCTCATCAATTTGGTCAAATACACTGTACATGTATACCTCTCTCTTACATTTCCCACCTCGAATCAGACGTAATACGATGGTACTAATTAGATAAATACAAATTCATGACATAATGTAAATATAATACGGAGAGTGCCCTAGGAGTATTGTTTTCTCAGACTAATAGACGGGATATTTTTTAGCATGTATACAAGCATCCATTTAGCTATCCTTGATCAAAAACTCTCACTTTTCTACGGTCATCAGATTTCGCGCACAATACAGCACGTGCAAATGTATGCGCGTGCTGAAGTGTTCTGATTGTTTTATCTGATAAAGCTAATTACATGACGTATCTATAAATCTAGGATTATGTCTGTAATGGATTTCTCTGCTGCTATACTTTCGGGAGTCGGGTGAAAAGTTCCGATTTAACGTAAAAAACAAATCAACAAAAAATTGTCGCGACAAGAATAAAGAATTGAATGATGCTAGTTATTGAAATAAAACAATGTATAATATCTCTGTTTGAGAATGCAAGCATTTTGAAAAAAAAAATTGCTGACAATGTAGAGATTTATAACATATTTATCCCCAAAAATCGTGTACGTCCATTAAAATTGTCACACTAAGAAGTCTAGCATTGAATGGATGCATACTGTACAGAGGGTCACGGGGGTGGGGAGTGGGGGTAAATACTTTCAATGAATTCAAAAGAGGGTGTCTTCATAAAAACATTAAACGTACTCAATCCATTTAACTAAATGCACTCAAAGTGTGGAATTGGTAACTTCTGCAATCAATCTGAATTTTTTTCTCTTCAAATGGTTATTTTTGAGTAAAGATTCATCAAAAATATATATTATTTTTTTAGCAGGAAATGGTAGTTCTCCTCCTCAGTAGCTATAGTTTTAAAGAAAAAAAACCATATCTCTCTCTCTCTCTCTCTCTCTCTCTCTCTCTCTCTCTCTCTCTCATCAAATGGATCGATAGAGAGAAAGGAGGGAGAGAGTCATTCAGAGCAAGTGTTCAAATTCTCTTCTGATCATATATCAACCGCAGTATTGTTGGACTACCTTTGTTTGATTTTATATATATTGCTACTTAGACGCTGACAGAATAAATAAAATGACATTCATTGATATACCAACTATAGCGCATTCTAACATTGTTAATGCATTAAACTTGCTCTGAAATTTATCCCTGTAAAAAAAAAATTATTAAGCATATTACGTGCAGATAAGTGATGTAGTCATGTACATAAAAGGACGACGTAATTGCATTTAAAAAAAAAGTTCAATAATTCAAAATGTTTTCTTTCTTTCATCTTTTTAACATTTTTTTTAATAATCCAAGCTCCTCTCCACTAGAGAATCCTAGATCCGCCTTTGTGGTTGAGCGACTTCAGACAGTCTGTTACTTATGTAAGACACAAGATTTATATCTTTCTACTGTATATTTCGTATGCATAATCATGGACTTGACATTACGACAACTACGATACGAGTAGTTTACAATTCAAATAACGCAATTATTTATTCTGGCTTTTCAAAAAATAAAGACAGTGAATGAAATACAATTGTACAGGTGTAATTCTCCTACAATTCAAAATACATGTACAAAACCACATGTATGAATATTAAAAAAAAATATGTTTAAATTTAAATAAAGTTTCTTTATAAATGAATCGAATTTTGATTAAAATTTCATTTTGAAGACTTAAATAAACTTTTAATCTATCCAAATTTATCATTGCTCAAATCAATCGACCCTGACAATTGCTCTTCAAGGCAATTGACAAAATATTCTTCAACAGGAATTAAATTCCAAAAACTCAGATGCAGATCGCATTGAAGCCGATAAATTTTACAGGAAAAAAAGGTTTCAAAAAGAGGTTCACATCGCAGCGAAACGACACGTGAAGAAGAAAGAGAGTGGTGAAATTAATTAGCTGTGACATATTTATTACACCCAGTAATTAGAAATGAAGCAGTTTTCACAGTTCTGGATTACGCAAAGAATTCCACAGAGAGAGAGAGAGAGAACCATAATGAAGGTACAATAATGAATTTCTTTTTGATTAAGGATTTGTAAGCACCTGTTTGCGCTCTCTCAAGGTGAAATAAATTAATTCACAGCATTAACGATGTGCATCAATTAAAATTAATATTCCTAGAGGATGTACCGTAAGTAAGCTCGTGTATTATAACATTTGTTGTTATTTTTAACAGGAAAAAAATTATACAACGTTATTAAGAGATATTCAATTTAGAGTATAATAACTGGAGAGAGAGAGAGAGAGAGAGAGGAAAAAATGCTTTTGTCTACTTACATAAAGTGGTATCCCCTTTATCAATAAAATCCTTGCATTTATCAATTAATTCTGCCGCAGTTCCCTCGGAAATACCGGACTTATCGCTACAGTTCTGGTCAGTTCTGGCGAAATAGATCAAGAGTCCCACCCCTAACACCAAGCATACCACCAGAAAAAGAATTAAAATCCCCACATATACAGAAATAAAACACCCCTTTCTGCTGCTACCCGGAGTCAGCTGTGCCTCGCTATTATACTTAGCCATGTCTGTGAAATCAAAGGATTCAGCTTTGCCCATAGCGAAAGTTATCCGATCACGCAGATTTCATCCCATCCGAACCGCGTTCACTGTAGGGGCTAAAAGGGTTTCGCTCTTGGTATCAAAATGGACCTGACACCGATTTTAAAGAGGTCGTGAGACTTTGATTGCGACTTTATCACAGGTTTATTATTCCGCTGGGAATGTCTTTTAAATGATAAAATTTATGTGCAATCCTGCGGGGCAATATCTTAAAATGTTTTAGAATATTTGGAAATTCCTGAAGAAACGTTATACATATAGTTCATTGTTTACGCAATGTAAATAATAATCACTAAATGTTTAGAATGTGTAATAATTAAGCGCACCTAGCGCGGTTTCATATGTTAATTAGGAGTCGCCTTCTAATGATTGAAATGTTGTTTAAAACTTTGCGTTTATGAAAAGTCTGAATAATGTACTTTACGTAAATTGTTCAAACAAAGGAGATAGCAAAAACAATGTTAATGGCACAAGGTGGAATGCAAATTTGAAAACCAATCATGGAGCTTTTTTTTTTTTTTTTTTTTTTTTTTTTTTTTTTTTTGAGAAGGTTCCAATATCAAGAAAATACGATAGAATTTATATGTTACACCGTGTCTTCAGTTTAGAGGCCAGGAACTTTTATACGTTCAGGTGCAGGTGTTTCCATAACGCGTCTGAACATTCATTGAAATGAAAGCGTGTACATGTATACTCGCGTGTTCATTTTTTTTTTTTTTTTTTTTTTAATGTTATTCACGGAAGACTTCTGATGAGCAGAATCAATATACAGAAGAAAACTCAAAGGACTGATAACATCTGCTCCCCCCCACCTCCCTTCCCCCGATAAAAAACAAAATGATAGCACGAATGTTTGCCGGAAAATTAAATATATAATACAATCAATTTCTCGAAACAACTTGTACACATTTATTACTTAAAATATAATGTATATTAGAGCAATTATGTTTTATTTTATAAAATAAATCATTTGAGAATTAGTTTGATTTTTTTTTTTTTAACAGTAATACATGTAGTAAAATTGCATAGCTAGCGTTTTGAGGAAATAAACTTATTTTGTGATGTATTAATGCACACATTCCGACTCTCCTTCAAATAATTATGCAGTATTCTCTTTGCCACAAAACAGTCTGCTACTGGATTTGTCATGATCATTTTTTTTAAAGTTTAGGATGTCCAGAAGACATTAACCAGAGATTAATGAAAATAAGCGAATTTTACTGCCAGGATATTGATATACCAGTATTTCATATTTTTTGCATGCACGATTCATGCGTCGTTTCTTTTCTTATTTCCGTATTGAAGGATAATAAAAAAAAAAAATATTACTCGAGATAGAAATATATCTCATACTTATTACTGCAATCAAACTTTAAAAAAAAAGGTTGTTGAAAAAATCTTGCAAGGATTTTTCTCAGAGACAGTTAAACAAATATTTAATTATTTCCGGAGGAGCAGCTGCTTAAAATGGATGTACGCCACTTTTGCCATTGCTGGAGTGTCAAAACGTGAATACAAAGTACTAGTCATATTTATAGATGCGTTTGAGGTTCGATTTTGTCCATTTACTTTTTAAAAAATAGTAATTAAACTCTCCATCTGCAAATTGTACTGGCACTATACTTTTAAATATCTGAATTACAGGAAAATTAGGAACTTTGGAGAGAATGTTTTAAGACAGTAATACCCGCATATTAGAGTATTTACTTCAGTACTCTCCTTATTTCTGGTCCACTATAGCGAAGAAACAACATTACTTATTTTATTATATTAATATAAAATTCAGCATAAAATACACAGGTAAGCGTGTGGTCCACGGACCTTTCATAGTAGTATTTGGTATGATTAATATATCCCCAGTCTAAAATTAAAGAATTAAATGAAACATTTATGCATTCTGTTTCGTTTGGAAAGAAGACTTCTAAAAAAAAATGTCTTAAGTTTTCTACCCCTATTGCAGACTCCCTGGATGAAAATTTCAGATCCTTTCTACATCTAATTAAAGGACATCACCGATAATAGTTTAAAAGGTGGTGTTTTTTTTGTTTTTTTGTTTTTTTGTTTTTTTTTTTTTTGTTTTTTGTTTTTTTTTTTGAAAATTTAAATGAAAATTTAAATTCTGAAGCTTTATTGCACATCTACACGTTACCAACAATTGCAAAAAAAAAAAAAAAAAAAAAAAAAAAAAAAATATGTAAGAGAAAATCTAGAAACCAGATTTCCTAGAAAACGTCATTTTTCTACGTGCAATTGACCTTCAACCTGTAAATGAATACACATGCATTCCAAAACCTTACTGCATATCTACAGATATTACAAACGATGAATTGACTACTGCTTAATATGCAAGAGAAATTTGTGACTTGACTTTCAAATTTGACCTAATTTTCAAAATTTTAACATCGGTGATAACTTTTGAATGAGAGGGTTCTCATATCTGACAAGTGCAATATCTGTCTAAAAAAGTTTCTGAATATGATATTTGACTCAGTGACCTTGAAGTTTGACCTTATTTTCAGAAAGTTTAACATTGGTGATAACTTTTGAATGAGAGATGATAGGGTGTTCATTTTTGATAAGTACATTACCTGTGTCAAATTTTTCCAAGATATTTGCTTGGCCTTGAAGTTATACCTAATTCGAATCATTTTAAAATTGCTGCTAACTTTTGACGGAACAAAGATAGGGCATACATATTTGACATGTGCATTACAAGGGTTTCCAAATGTACTGTGATTTTTAGCCTCCACCCTTGACCTTGAAGTTTGACTTTATTTTAAGATAAATCGTTTCTGATAAATTCTGATTGAGAAAAGATAGGGCATTGACATTTGACATGTGCATTACCTCTGGTTTTTTGACCTAAAGGTGACCTTGACCTTAAGGTTTAACCTATAGTCTTTTTCAAATTAATTTTGCATTGTTAATAATTTTTGGAATGAGAGAGGATAGGGTATTAAGATGTGCAATACCTTTGACAACACCTTTCAGAAAGATATCATTTTTGACTTCATGACGACCTAGAATTTGGACCTACTTATCAAAAATTTTAACTTTGGCAATAACTATTGTTCCAGAAGAGATAAGGTTTTCATATTTTTTTCACCTGTGCATTACTTCTGACAGGATCTTTCGGATTGTATAATGGTATTTGACCTCATGACCTTGATCTTGTAGTTTGATGCAGTTCTGAGAACTATTAATCTTTGCAATAGTTGTTATCAATTCAATAACTAATACCTTTTTGTATGATGCACAGACAGGACAGGAAACAAAAACAAGCGAGTTTCAATATGCCATAAATAATTGCATCCTAATAAGATACCGAAAGCGGGGGGAACAATTTTTTGAATATGTGTGTTTCTAATTACTTCAAGGTAATAGTAAATCAAAAAGCCCATTACTGGCAAAAGATCCTTGCATATGAGTTTAGGAAATATATAGATCAATACATGTCTCGATTATAAATGAAATTCATCTTACAACCTGCATGTATATAAGTATGAAGCGGGCCTGCAATGAAGAATAAAAACGTTTATGTTTAAGATATTGTGGACTGGGCGGAGAGAATGCGAAGCGAAGAATGATTTGAAAGGGAGCAGCATAGACAATTGTATGACAACATGACAGAGGAATCGAAATTCAAATTAAAGTAGAATACCTTTCTATTTAAAATAGAAAAGTATTCGTTTGATTTTGAATGTCTGGTATTTCCTGAATCATATCTCAAAGGCTAAGGTAATTCATCCGCTGAGATGATTTTTTCCCTTATTACTATAATGTCTTAAAAGAATTGATTTTCTCGAATTTTTTTTTTCAAGATCAAATCAAGATCTCTATATTTTTTCAGTGAATTTTAAAAAAGGGCTATGGGAATTTGGTGTACGTGAAAGGCATTTTCATTCCTCATGCTTGTACATGTACATTAAAGAAAGTAAACCCCTTTCTTTTAATAGTCTGCATTGAGTTTTGTTTCATTTACTGGAAGCATGAAAAAAAAAAAAGAATGGAGACTGATACCAAGGTTTAGGCGTGAGCTTTTAAAAATCAGTTATAGCTTATCTTAACATATAATTTTTATTAACTTCATAAATATATGTTACTATCAAGGTAAATAAACTTGAAATACATTAATTCCGTAAAATCTGCAATGTACATGTACAAACATTACACATTACAACTAACAACAAAATTAACACTTTGATAAATGAATAATTTATTGTTTTATTTATTTCACTACATATCAAGGAACATATACCAAATGTATAAAAGTAAAAACTTCTAGGATTTACTACAATATGAATATTTTTCTACAATAAATAAGAGACGATATTTCAAATTTAAGAGCACATTTTTTTTTTCTCGTCCTAGAGTTATCGTTCGATCTTCTTCCAACAAAAATTGTCGTTCGTTCTATAGTCAAACAATATCTGTAATTCCAACAAAGTCTAGGATTTTTAATTTTTTTTGTTTTATTTTATTTTACATTATTTCATTTTAATTTATTTTATTTATTTAGTATCAAGGCAAGTTAACATTATTTGATTTCTGTTCATTAGTCTCATAGGATAAACACAAAATGTGTTGAATTTTTCTGAAGCAATTTTTCCTTCATGCATTGAAAATAATGTAAATTTTTTGTTTGTTTTTTTTTTTTCATTGCCTTGAAAGGAACGATAACTCAAAAACACTGTAATTAATTTCTCAAGAAAGTAACCCAGAGGAGGTTACCGCTCTTTGTTGAGAAATCTGATACAGGTCACTGTTCATTTCAAATGAAGTCTGGAATGCCAAACAGATAATTTCCCCTCGCAGCTCTTTCATTTGAAACAAAATATTCTATCCACAGCATTTCAAACACTTCTCTTGTGATATTCTTGCCCTGGAAAGAAATATATATCTGATAATCAACATCAAAAAAAAAAAAAAAAAAAGAAAAGAAAAAAAAGGAATATTTAAACGCATTTAGTAATTATGTCCTAACAATTCTAGTGAATTTATGAGAGAGAAAAAAAGCAAAACTGTAAGGTGATACATCCTCCGAGTCACTTTAATAAGATTTTAATGAATTTTAACAATTTCTTTTTAATTTGAAACTTCCGTTTAATTTCGATTGAGTACTTACTGGGGTTTGTAAATCTAGTCACTTAGATGCTTCAAAATATTATCTTTTTTTGCTTAAATTACTTAATCATACGTCACAGATTAGAACCAATATCGCGAAATTGAAGCATGCACTAAGCAGAAAACGAATTTCAAAAATATTCATCTTTCTACGTTAAGTCGCCCGCGTGGCGCAGTGGTTAGAGCGTCTGCTTTAGAGTCGCGGAGTAAGGAGTTGATCCTTACGTCGCGGGTTCGAATCCCACTGTGGGACGTGGAGACCGGTCCTTCGGATGAGACCGTATAAACCGAGGTCCCGTGTCGCAGTAGGTGCTGGCACGAAAAAGATCCCTCACTGCTCAATGGCCGTAAGTGCCGAGTATAGGACAAAATTTGCAGCTCTCCACCGGCAAGTTGTGGCGTCTCCATATGAGTGAAAAAATCTCGAGAGGGACGTTAAACAACATACAAACAATCTTTCTACTTTAATACAAAAGAATGATTTCAAGAAATGCAGGTACTTACCTGGGTATATACAACAAGATAATTATATGTAGAAATATGTTATGTAGCACATGGGGGAAAGATTCTAAGTAAGATATTTCAAAGCAAGGGAAGTGTGTGTGGTGGTGGGGGGGGGGGGGCAAATAATGAATTAAGTATAAACTTCGAAATTTTATCAAACATAAGGTTAGACCCCCCCACCCCCCCCACCCTCGGTTCAGCTCAGGCAATATTAAATAGAGAACTTACATCAGATATCTTGTGGAATGCTTCACGACATTCCTCTATGGGGATTCCGTATGATTGATTCCATACCGTCGTATACTCATCAATGTCAATTTCATTATCACCTGAAATAAAGATCATATTTATTTTTTTTCAAACATTAGCATTTAATTAGGGGTTAGCATCAGGCATTGATGTTTTATATACTAAAATAATGTTTTATTTTATGAGAAATTTTCCTCGTGTGAAAAGAACTTATATCTGATCATCATAGGTAAAATGATAAAGAAAAAATGTATACTTCAAAAGAAAGAATTTTTTTATGTTACGTGCTTCATTTATTTATTTATTGTAACAAATTTACAGAAATATAGTTTTTCTTCCCTTCGAAATATATGCACAAAGTACTGATACCCATGATTTAGCAATTAATATACCGGTACCTGATTTATCATTCACTTCAAACATGAACTGCATGAACCTCTGCTGCCATTCCGGGAAAGGTTTTCCGTTTTTGACCGATTGTAAACAATCACTCCACATCTGAACCCATTCATCTTTGGAGACCTTATCATCCTAAAAAATAGGACGAATAGCATAGGCGTTGGAAGCAAATTGATAGTGTGTGGGGGGATGGGGGTGGGGGGGGGGAGCAGGCTAAACCAAAAAAAAGTTTGAGGACTAAGCCCCAATTTTCAATGCCTATATAATGTCTATCTTTGCAAAAGTGGGGGGGGGGGCTAAGCCCCCTTACCCCCCCCCCCCCAGGTTCTGGCACCTATGAATAAGGAGCATTGATAATTATGGCGCATAAAAAGTGCGCGTAGTTAGAGAGTTACATGTATTTCTCCGTAATTTTTAGCTATGTCATCTCAAAATATTACCAACAGTGTTTTCCGTCGTATTTAAAATTCTTTTACTACTTCTACACCAAAACATTCCCCAAAATCATTGTTAATAAATCTCCTGAGCCTTAAATTGAGACTGTCTAGCTTCGTTTCATTATACTGCCATTTTGGGTGACAAGACAATATGATGTACATGTAAGTGACACAATTTTTAAATAGGTGGATCTGTGGCCCTCTGGTCTACCATCCCATTTTTTTTTTCAGACCAATGAGCTACATGTACAAATCTGCAGCAGCTATACTTTTACATGTAGCTATTCATCTGTCATGTTTTAGTTTTTAATTGGCCTGTTGGAAATTATATATATACTCTGAAATTAAATATTATCACTTTACCACATGCATGACTTTTAAGTCATCTATGTTGTAACATTGTAAATTTTGAATATATCGGGTTGCAGTAATGTTCAACAACTGGGGCTGTATCCTTCACTTATTGATTTAAATTCATACATACATGTATATATGTAATATCTGTGCAGATTTGGTTAGAGTATTGTCTACCCCTCTCTTCTCTCTTTTCAAGGAGGATGAAAAGGGGGGGGGGGCTTTTATGACCTTGAATGTTAGGAAATGGTGTTCTATATCGGCTGTTTATGTTCAATTATTCAACGTTGACAAGTACATGTGTACTCATTTACCTGATTTTCGTCTGCGTATTTTTTCAGGTCGTCCCATATGAGAAGTAATGTTTCTTTTCCTTTATTGTATTGATCCCCATCCTTAGGCCATCCCAGACTGTTACAAAATTTCTGAAAAGAATTCACAGCGTTATATACATGTTATAACAACACTGTTACAGTGTAATATGGCCCTTGATATGAAACAAAATTCTGTGGTCAGATTCGGAGTGCTATTCAAATCTCCTATAATCATCATACAAGATCGTAGTATTTTTTTCTTTTAGTTCATCTTTTTCAGTATTGTGTAACATGTTATTAATAAAAAACTCCGCCGAAAATTGAATGGTAAATACCGAATAGGTTAGAAACATATATATCAATTAAAATATAAAAAGCATGGCTAAACGTGACAAGTCTTAAAAGTTTACAACAATAATTACATTTGCTCAGGTGGGCAGAAGGACATTTTGAGAATTCACAGAAATCTGAACCGGATCATGTGGATATCAATTAATCTGAATATATTAGATGTTTACATGATAGATCAACTAGTACTTTCATGCACTCAAGCGTCTGTTTTTAATGAAAGAAGAATAAATTTTGGATTGTTTATGCAAAGATTCTAATTATACTATAAACTATAGGATTTGTTTTTTTGCTTTCTGGTCTGTGTATGTATTGTATTGAGACTTATTCACTGGAATATTTGGAAAACTTATTTTTTTCTCAACATTCACTTTCTCCAAACTTCACTGCTTAATTAAAAATAAGCCCCGTTTGTTACAGCTTTTTATTATTGATTTTTTCCGCTTCCCTGAATTAATGAGCAATAAACATGAAGTTTAATTCCAAGCCATCAACATTGCAGTAGCTATAAACTATTTTTTATTAAAAACATAACAATGAAGAAAACGTTTACAAGTTTCTTTGTTGTAATGGAGGATACACAGTTACTTTTGTTTGCTACGAAATCATTAGGTTCAGAAAATGGATATTGATTTTTTTTATATAGAATTTCCCAGTCTGATCTCAAAATGTTGTTTGGAAGAGAATGCTTTCAATTCAAGTAAGTATTCAAAAAAAAAAAAAAAAAAAAAAAAAAAAAAAAAAAACAGAAAGAAAGAAATTTTTTTTTGTGAAGATACACATTACTTTAGGTGAGACTAGGCCATATATGCGAATAGACCAGTATTAAAATATTGAATTCATTTTAATTTTAACGAAGATCCATATATTCTATAAAAAGGAGTCAGGTCCGTAGCAACGACAGATTGGGGTAGGTTTAGGAGAGGCAACCTCTGATCTGATTAGGAAAAAAAAATCAGAAAGGGGGAGGGCGACCAGCATCTACACTGTAAATGAAAATTTACTATAGCAAAATACCATGCTTAGAAAAAAGTGGTGGAGCCCCGCCCCTCCCCTCCCCACTCCCCGCGTTCTACGGGCCTGGGAGTTAAGAATAAGTTTAAGGGCTTTATCCCCTCTCTCCAGCAATTAAACTGTATCAATCATGCTATAGGGTGGTAAGTGTATGATATTATGAGTGCATACGCATGTCAAATATTAATCTACGGTTTCATAAAACATCTTATTTGATTAAAATAGAGGTTTAGATTCGCTTTGAGATAAGCTACGGTATTGACCCAAATAGGATGCCGAGTTTCTAAATCTGACATCATGTATAACGACACTATAGTTTATTTCGGATTTCAGATCTTTATACATGTTTATATTATGACATTGAATCTGTTAATCATCGACAATAACCTACATTACAACGCGCTAATTCAACATCAACATACTTGCAGTATGTTAACTTTGAATCCGCGCTGAATAAAGCGCCTGCAACCGCAGCCTCGGTCATCAAAAACATCTCAAGGTATTGGTCAGTTTACCCTTTGGTTGGTTTAGGTTTTTTTTTGGGGGGGGGGGGGGGGAGGGGGAGGTTGTCAGATTTTTTTTTAGAGACGTTGGTCCCCCTTCCCCACTTTTGAAACCGTTGCTACGGGCCTGTAAGAGGAAGGCCGGCTAAATTTCACTGAGTTTAATCGGTGCAAAGACAATTTTGTACTCGAAGGAAGTTAGGCTCACGTCATTTTTTTCTCTATGATCAAAAGTGTACGAGTCATCTCGTTGTTTGTCAAAAACATCCGATGTATATGTATGTTGAACATCAACATATATAAGTATATTATAAAATTCTTGTAAATGTTGTATGACTATTCAGATTTTATCTGGGAAGAGGACTGTCAAGACCATTGGAACTTGTGTCCAGTCCCATTGACATATTGTCAATAAATACAGTACAGTGTAAGTTCTAAAACAAACACCTTAATGTACAAACTGTCGGTAAAATGCCTTCCAAGTATCAATAGAATTTTAAGACTGTGTTGATGAAGAATTTTTTTTATACTTCCATTTTCCTTAACATTTTAAATTCCCTCTGGCGGATAAAAATCTGAATGATAGACTATAAATGTACACTGCTACAGAAAACTAGGGCATCATGTAGAATTGCAGGTTCCGTTATTAAAATAGAATGCTGTCAATTTAATTAGGATCTCATTTGAGTGAAAAGGACTGTTGCAGACATGGGCATCGATAATATGTTGATTTGCATCATTTATCACTGAAAATAGGCAACAGAGTTCAAACAGATATTTCTATATTGATTGGATAAACTATCTATAATTTACTTTCGCTTTATTTAATCAGCCATAGTGGTGTATTAATTGAGATTCTCTGCAGGTACGATGTTGTTAAATTAATTTGAGCTTTTTTTTCATCTATGTTTGATTGAATGTAATTTCATTTAATTAAAGGATAAGTTATCTTCCGCAATTTACATATTTATGCCACTATTGGACCAGACGCTTTCTGGCTCCTTTTATCAGGGAAATCATTCACTTCTGATCTTATCGGAATATACATTTCTATGAGAAAAATCGACAATAGAATACCGTATACGCGCATGCGTACTTTACCTGCAGACGAGTAGCTCCAGTTTGAGCTGTACCTTTATACTCTGCTAAAGTTTTTTTCCCCCCACAAATTAACCTCATACTGATTTAGCCAAGTAAATAATTGTCACAAAAAAGAGATACGAAAACAACATAATAAAATTAAGCACAAATGAAAACTTTGTTGTTCTAGATTAACTGAACTGGTTCGCAATCATTTGTCGGACAGGACCAGTACTTGACACTCCACTAACCAAGTTACATACAAATTAACTGAGAAGTATATTTTCTCTGTATTTTCTTTTCAATTTTCATGCAAATTATCAGTAAAAAATGATGAAGTGTAGAATTCTTAGCCTACTGACACAATATGCGAAAATCAGTGGGAAAATTCGTAATGTACGTATCTATTTATTGTGCATGTCTAACATATACACGTACAACATATACGTATACATGTATACACGTTAATATTAACATATTAAATGTAGAGAGAAAAAAAAGTGTCTCGAGTATTTTTTTCCTTTAAAAAGATGATCTGTTGGACACTTTATTTACTAATTCTTTATTTTTAATGTCAGCTCTGCTAACAGATATCTAGCTCCAGACGGAATTACCACAACCCCGAGCTACATCTTAATATAGATGGGAAAAAGATGAAGAAAGTCTCTACACAATTTATACGTACGTCAATGGCAATAAGGAAATCATCTTTGGCTATAACTCCGTCATCATTTCTATCTGTGAAAAAAAAATGTAAAAAATGAATGGATTAATATCGGCGCCAAAATAAGAAGTACTAGTATTATAAGTTCTAAATGAATATAATTATAGATACATAAATATTACCCAAAATGAGACTTAAGTTTTCCCACCAGTGACGTACATGTATGCTATTTTACATTTGAGCAAGTGTTAAACATTGGGAAACTTGTATATATTTTAATTTCACAGAATTTACTTCGAAAATTACGATACTTTTTTATGATCGATAACAGGTCTCACTACCATTCATTGTTTGTCAACGACACACAAAAGTTCAAACTATCAGTCAAAATGTTTAAATTCAGGATTCTGATCTCTCTCTCCCTCTCTCTCTCATTTCCCTCCTGGAAACTTTTTTTGCTGAAAAGTCAATACTTGGAAAGCTGTTCTAGTATATGTTAGGTGATGGCAAAGTTTCGACATATTTGTATAATCTCTGAAACAAATCGTATTTGCGTGGGATTCCAAAATGTTCATCCATCAAGATTACAAGTGGCGCGTACATCTGGAGAGCTTAATGTTATAACATTATATCAGGCAAAATAGAGTTCATCACGCCATTCATATGATTGCCAAAACAGTCATATATTTTTACTCATACTTGCCATTATCTTTACCGCGCAGCTCCGTTTTTTTTTTACTTGTTGGGTCAAAAGTATTATTAGTAGCGTAAAAAGAAAATATTTTAAGGATTACAAAACCATATTTTTGCTTTGAGACTTAGGCCTTAAATGGCCAAGAATTAAAGACATATAGCTCAGCTAGCAAAATCACTAGCTTGAGGCTAGGGAACTTCAAAGTTATTTCTCAACTAAAACGCAAAATGAACTCTAATTGACAACCTATCTGAGGAAATATTTGCCTTCGTTTCTGAAGCTAGGAATCCTATTTTTAAAATTAAGTCCCAAAAGGAATTTTAAGACACGTAACGTTGTCAGACCGATGTGTCGATCAATACAAAGACAAGTAGTCGTTTTATAGCCTGTGGTGCAACGCCGGTCCACAGGGAACTTTAGAACGACGAAAAGTTTCTCAAACTGCTAAATGTGGCACCATTAGACGGTCTCTTTTATAGAATGACAAAATGACACCAGATAGGTGCCAGTCCTTATTAAAGCGCCAATTTCTGTTAATTCAAGAAATTGCTCTTGTCTTCTTCTCGAGGTTAGCGATGAAACAGTGTGTTATTTAAGGTTCACTGACCCTCTGATCATTCAAATAAAAGTTTTCCTTGGCACTTACGATTTTTCAAAAGAAATCTTATTTATTATTAAAATGCATACAATGTCAGTATACCTTGCGGTTCACAGTTTTACAGACGGGATAAAAGTCAAGCATGCCCTTTGGGAGTCATCTCCCTTATCAAAGTATCAATGAACCTTAAAGGACCCTCCTTGAAAAGCAAGATCAACTAGAGCATTCTTTTGCCAATAGTCTGAACATTTTGGTGTTGTTGACTAACAACGATATGACGTATGACTAACACCATAGATATCTTTATATTGTAAAATTTGTAACAACTAAAGTTTACGACTTTCCCAATGCTTTGACTTCCTAATAATGCTAAATCGCATGATGCGTCACTAGGTGTGATGCAAATATAAGAATGTAATTGCCAGCCGGAAGTCCTCTCTATGATAAAGCTATAATATTTTTGCCCATATCTAAAGACTGGAAAGTTAAACTCTACAACAAATATCAGTCCGGTTTTATATACGCGTACATTTAATATACAGTTGTATAAAGTAAATTTCTTGACCGTTTTCATTTTCCGAGAAAGAGGTACATAATTATATAAACTTTTTTTCTAAATGAAGGAAAAAGGGGGTTATGCTCATTTAAAAGATATTACTACTTTTAATCAACTCTTTATTACAAATGACAAATAATGAAAGTGCGAAAGAAAAGTCAAATTATAAAAATTAATACTCCTGCTATGAGTCGAAGATAGCGAACTCAAGATCTGCCTGTGTATTGTCGATTTACGTGAGTACAATTAAGATCTCAGCTTTCATAAAACACACTAAATTGTTTCTTTGGTTAAGCAGAAATCTTTTATTTATTCAGTGTCCATCAGAATTTATTGGTACACGAACCATGTATTGAACAAAGATGTTAATATTTCCTGCAATCTATTTAATGCTTTCATTTTCATTATCGGAATGTCTCCTCAAGTACGTGTTTTCATTATTTACATTTCTGAATCATCAAAGATTGAATGTTCTTTTCATAAATTGCTTTTATAGCGCAAACAGCTCTCCATCAGTAGAATTCTTTGAAAATCACGAGTAATCGATGATGACAAATATTTTCTGATGTGTTATATCTATCACGACAGTTGTTATTCTATGAGAAATAATTAAACAGACCAAAAAAAATAATAAAATGTAGTTTGATTTATTCCTTTAATGAATATAAGAATACAAAAAAACGTATTTAGTTATCTCGTCTTGCTATGCAACAAAATCCACTAAAATACACCATCTTTTTTTTTGTAATCGGTTACTGCCGATCACAGTTGAATCCATATGAGGCAAATCTAAATAAATCAAAATGTAATAATTTGCGTACACATGACGCGACGGACCTCGTTTTCTACGTAATGACAGCTTCGTGTAAATCTATCAAAACATATTGCAGTGTAATAACCTTTTCTTAATATATTTACTTTGAGATGCAAACAGAAAGTTAGATAGTAAATAACCTTATGTTTTCTCTATGTTGGCAAAAATTTCATTTAGTTCACCAACGGAAAAATAACCTTTCCTATTAGAGTAAAGGGTGTGTCGAGCAATTCGAAATTGTGCATTAGTTTATTTGTTTATTAGGTAATTGACTGCTCTCTACATCCTGTGTCATTACTAAGGCCCTAAATTGGACATTTGCATTTTAAACTTCCTGATCATTCTTCTAAACGAAACACATGTCCACTCCTGTATTAAGGCTTTGTATGAATGATTCCTGCATAGCATCATTAAACCCACTCAGAGATATCATCATATATCCTCCAGAGATGTACCGCATTTAATTTGGAATTTGAAATTTTACAACTAACAGTACTCGAATAACTTTGCCCAGTGAGATGATTTAAATCTACTTTGGTTTTAAAATTAGTAATCGAGAAATTCTAACTAAGGTGTTAACAACCTCGTACACCGATTTGGCCTCTGTGTTGCGAACAACAACAACAACAACAACAAAGAAGTACTTGTAAGCGTTTAAAAACACTGTAATACACTGCTTAAACTTAAGGAATTTTAAAACTTCTCTGCTTGCTTTGATGCAAAACGTACAACATACATGAACCTTATTATTCAATGATTGTCATGAATAATTCCTTGTGGAGAGGACTTATATAGGCAGTGCCTGCTGTCCAATCCAGTTATGTTTAATCATAATAAAATATTGTTTAAATAAATAAATAATTCCTAGCAGTTCTCTGATAGGCTGGGAGCTTACATTATAGAAATCCTACTAAGTTATGTTCACCTAAAGGAAACCTTAAGGTGAACATAACATTAATTTTTTTCTACATTTGATCAAAAATAGATCAGGAACTTTAAGGTTAACAGTTAGTTATGAAAAGTTATGCCCCCCTACCTAGCCGTCCAGTTGAACATAACATTTATTTTTTCTACATTGGACTAAAATTGATACAATTGGTTAAGAAAATTAATTTCACCTAGGCCTTATTTTCTAATCAACGTTTATTTAATTTTTGTTACGTACATCGGACCAAAAATGGATAAAAAATTCCAATTTTTCCCTACGTCCATCATTGCGTACGGCTAGGCACGGTTTGCTTAACAAGTTTGTATCATTTAAACATGGAACGACATAAATAAGTAAATATGATTTTTCATTCAATATGATGAATTAGCAACATTTCCATTGGGTTCGAAGAATACTGTACTCTTTGGATTGCTAATTCCTCGTATTGACCTAAAAAAAAAAAAAAAAAAAAAAAAAAAACCAGCCATAATTGTAGATTGTTTAATGTGTTTAGGATCTCAAATTTAATCCTTAGTTTGAGAAAACGCAGATGTAAGGAAATGACTATACTTATTTAAAGTCCAATCTACCGTTGAAAATATAGTATATACCTTAAGGGTGAAATTTTAAAAAAAAATATTTTTTTGTTAAATATGACATACTTTTGAATTCTAGAATTATACTTGCCATAAAGTATATTAAAAACCCGAAGAACCTTTTTTGTTTGAAACTCCGAGAGCTGATTTTCTGCCATATCTGTATTCCTGAAAGACAAGAAAAATACATAATATTATACTCAGGACATAAAAAGACAGGGAAATATGAAGAAAGTCATTAAAGAGTCGACCAAAATTTCTTAGTTTTATCTAATTATTTTTGACATGCCTGTTTGATTTTGGACTGTGATATATCATGGTTTTCAGAAATGTTACATATACTAGGACAACATAATAAATCGAATATGATAATAATTTATTTTTGGAATTTGTTGTGATTTTTTTTTTACATAAACCAATAAATTGTGTGCACTATTAGTTGAATGAATATAGTGATAATTCAAAAGAAATATTAACCCTCATACGGAGATACATGTATATTTCGAAGAGCCATTGTCTCTAAATATAGGATACAGCGCAGTTCTTTCAAAATGACACTCATTTATTAGTTTTGGTTTGGTTAAAACAGAAAAAAAGTTTCCCACTTCAAACCAAACACTGCGGTATACACGAGGTGAAAGCTTTCATTTCCATCCTCGCATGAGGCAAACGTTCACACACAGGGACACGTTGTACGCCAACGAGAAAAATGTTCTTAGTACATTCCAACACGGTCCCAACCTATGATTGAACTCTCTCAAACGCTTCCCGTAACTGTCGTGTTCGAAGGAGAGACGAACGCTTTTGCTACCATCCACTTACTTTTAGGAATCTTTTCGCTCTTATAGCACCCTCACTCTCTCACCTATACACAATTTTTACTCAAACTGTCTGACAGTGTCCTTTCACTTAAGGTACGACTTCTACCTACATACAGAAAAACCAAATATCTCGAATGCTCTCTGTATCATGTACATACTGTTATGTACATGCTTAATCTCACTACTCCCTCAGTCTAAACCCTCTTACGAAGAGGTGAATGCTCTTAGTGCAATCACAAGACAACCATCCACCCACGAGACGAAAGTTCTTACCCCAACAATATTAAAATTACAAAATCTCCATAAATGATCATCTGACGGAAAGGCAACTTTTAAAAAAAAAAAAAAAAAAAAAAAAAAAAAAAATCACATCCATTGTCACTCCATCGACCTTAAAAAAAACGTCTTTTTAACCGTCATTTAGCCCTCCAATAATAAGACAAACATTTGAAACACGCACTTTCACTCACCGACGAGGCAAACTTTTTAAACAGTCTCCTCCACCTTAACCTAGCCTTCCACCGAGCTCTTGGCGAAGGAACAGTTGCTACCTACTTTTTATCGACTTAGGTCAGTCGCAGCCGGAGTTTGAACCGCCATGACCTTCCGATTATGGAACGAGCGCTCTACCGACTGAGCTATCGTGACGGTGTGTTGTCAAATACAAAGATGCGATAAATCACGAGATTTGTCTCCACTGTACATGTTTGAAGGATGATTTATGCATACTTTTTCTGTTGATGGGAAATTGTACCCAGGGAACTTTTTAAAGATATCACATTCCCCAGTATTATCATAGAATCAATTCAACTTAATTAGCTTAATCTGGACTGATAATACGATAATTGCTAAATGATATACGTGTTAGCTTCTTAGTTCATGTGGTTTTGTAATACAAGATATAAAAGCAAAAATAAATGAAAGGCTCAAAAGTTTAGTGTTTTATTTCTAACAATTCAAATTTATTGTCGAAAGTAATATTATAATAATAATAATTTTGTTAAGCAATGATTAATAATAACTGTTTACTGGATGTTCTGAGTGACCAGTTATAGACACAGGTTGTTTGGCATTTCGTCCAGGGAACATGTGACATAAGTTAAATTTATTCAAAATAATATGGGACTAATTGGTAAGCTCTCTTTATATTTAGAATCTGATTTCTTGATAGGGTATAAAGGCTGGAATTATGACGTCATAGTCTTATCTGTAATTTTGGTTGTTGTTTAACTTAACACAATGTGGACAAAGATATGGTTTCACACAGATTAGTTTATCTCAGCCAAAGGGTACACTGGACTTGATTTTCAGTCCTGTAATCATTGAAAACGGAGAGTCATAGAAATTAAACCTTGGTGAAATTATTGATCCTACAATTTTCATTATAGATAGACAATGTGTAGAAATTCTAATTAACATATGATGTCAAACTGGCGAAAAGCAATTTTGAAGTTAATCCCCTACTTTTGAACAAAATTTTACAATCATTTTATGCCACAATATCATTGGTTTCCATAGAGACTATTACCGACATGTTTGAAAAATTATACATTACGTTGAATGCATATCTTTTTATGTTATTTTTTATTCTGTGTTTATTTGCACATTAGAGTATCAGCACTAAAAGGTATCAAATAACAAAAGCAGTATACTGATCAGAGCAATAATTGAGAAGAACTTTATTAACACCCTATAATTCATGCATTTTCTATTGCTAATCTCTTCTGAATGCACAACTATTTTTACCAATTACCATATGTCATTTTTCTCCACAAGATATTTGTGAAGTATGGAAGTTGGAATGCAAAAGACGCATTAGAAAAGCTTCAAAAACATTTCCGTGTCGCCTGAAGAGCGACACTAAGTGATAACTTTTCTGTGCGTCTGTCTGTCTGTCCGTCTAGTTGTCTGTCTGACCGTTTGTCAGGCTTATAGCTAGAAAACTGTAAAATGTATTGGTTTGATATTTTGCAAATATATAGTTTGATACTATGACTTTTGTAAAATACCAGGGTTACACATCTCGTGTTTTTTGAACTTGACCTTTGCCTACTTTTCAAAATATTTCATAGAGCCGATAAACGGCTTTTTTGACATTAAAGAGATAAATATCCGCTTTTTACATGTAGCATGTGCACTGTTTGTCATCAGATATTATTGAAAAAAATATACCAGAGTGACAGTCCACTTGGCCTTGACCTCCATTACAAAAATACTTCGAAAGGTTAATTTAAAACTTGTCTTTTGAATCACTTTATACTTGTACATAGCGATATCAGGTTCATCAAAGAGGGAACTATAGTTAATTAAAGTGTCAAAGTAATCACTCCAGTTTATCATTCATGTAGTTTCTATAGTTTCAAGGTTTTCATTATAATAAATTGAACACTTAACTACAGTTCACTATAGTTTAGCATCTTATTTAAGGAATTTATCTTCATAAATCTTAGTCTTTCTCATCAAAAGAACGTCTTGCTTTCACATTTGCCAATCAATACACTCGTTATTTGAAAACCCCCCAAAAATCAAAGTCAATCTTTTGAAGAATAAATTTGTTATTCATTGATTTTGTAAGAATTCCTAAGAAAGCATTTGTACGTTTTCATTCAATTGACTTTTCTGCTTTGTTAATGACATATTTCATTGTTTTTATCTCTTTGACACGGGAAAACGATGGGCAGAAAAGATAATTTTAATCCTTATTGATTGTAATGTTTTTCTTTAATTCTTTTGTTGAGTTTCATGTGGATAACGATTTTTAATGTATTTTGTATCTGATGTCCGTCTCCAGTTGAGGAGAAGATGTTTCTTTTCTCTTCTTTTCTAAATTTGATAAGATTAGTTGGGATTTCAGCAAAGTTAATTAAAACATAATTCTCAAGTGAATGCAAGATTATATAATTGGAGCTACAGAAAAAAAAACCTTCATCTATAATATGTGACCTCCCTTTCAGTTTCAAAACTAAGACATGCTGATGTTTTCAGAGAAGGCCCTTTTGTGTTTGAATATTTGATTCACTACTGTATATACAGGGTAATTTTCGTCCGCGTTTTATTTTAGCCGCTTTCGCCCTCGTTGTTTGAGGGCGAGTTTAAAATGGAGCGAATAAAAAAGACAGCATAATCTCTAAAGCAAAACTTTGTCTGGGCTAATTTAAAGCGGGGCAAACTTGTTTTCAAGTGTTATAGGGCGAAGATAACACGGGGTGAAAAATAACCCTGTATGCAGTATACCATAATAATACATTTGAATATGAAAATAGTTTGTATATGATTTTTATGACCTACCATAGTTAAGATACTTGTTTGGGGTCTGAGAATTTTCTATCTCAATTTTTAGATTTCACCTCGAATCTTACACAGAAATAATTTCTAGTTATCCAATTATCCATACAGATCAGATATGGAATTTCACACAATGATAAGTTACATCAATACTTGTTGTCTGATGTTTGTTTCATTTCTCTTATTTTGAATTAAAGTGCTTGTTCATATTAGAAAGGAAATAAGAGTAGCCATGCAACCTCGCATGAGCATCGTTCACCTTAAAGGCTCAATCATTGTCAAGCCGTATAACGGAGATCAGAAACGCGTTGTTGTATTGCTGATATGAAGTAGTAATGGGAAATTCATATTCCAGATAATCTGTATAAATCATATAGGTTAATATTTCAATAAAAAAAAAAAAAAAAAGATTTCAATATGTCATATCCCACTAAAGCAATGTTCTAATCTTCCCAAGGTAGTTTTCAATTTTTTTTTTAATCAAGCAGGATTTTATATTTTCCAAGTTCTATCTTAAAGGGACATATCATTCAAAACTCTATATAAGCACAAGGATAGCATCAGGAAAAAAATATTTGTAATGGAGCATGCAATCAATATTACATGTAATTATTTACTCAAACATGTTGTTATAATTTCTGAATTCACTTATATATTTTTCATTTCGGCATCTGAAGTGTATTACAAATCAATGTATCAGTAAATTTACGATGTTAAGATTCAAAAATAGAAACGAAAACGGTTTATAGTTATAAAACTAATAAATGCCTTTCATATTTATGGTCAAAATGAACTTTTATAAAACGTTTTTGGAAGATGTGCTCCTAGGTATAAAAAGATTCAATATCATTTGTAATAATGTACCACTGTGATGAGTTAAAAAAAAAGATTAAGCCCCAGAGACTTGATTTGTCTGTCACCGACTCACAAATCATATACAGTGCACTTTGATATTGTATATATATAGAAACCTCCTGAAGCAACATAGACAGAACATTGATGGTCCTAAGAGGAACGCATGCATTATGAAAGCAATTAAAGACGCCATCTTGGGAAGCCTCTAGCCATTTCTGGAATTGACAAGTTAAGCGTCCATATGATATCTTGAATGCTACAGATAGAGACTTCTGTTCATTAAGCGCTAGACTCAAGCACTTGAAAGACCAAGAGTGCCACAATTTACAGACTAAGCGCATTAAAGCGTTTTCATCGGAGGATGATGATAACGCGGTACAGTATAATTACTCCTGTAACATAATATCAGAATTGAACACGGTATTGATTCCGATAAAGGCCAGAGGGAGATCAATTACCGTACTGATTTAAAGACACGGGCGAAGTCAGTAGATCACAAAATACCGTAGTTTAGCGATGATCAATGAAACAGATTCTAATGATCACGGAGTTCCACACCTTGAAATGTTCCTTTTAACCCCTCTGGCCTCTTGCTTCAGGTAAACATTAAATTAAAATGCCAATATTTTTTTGTGTTTTCCTGGGAAATTTTTGTCCTATTATAATAATTTTAGCTAATGCGTACGCGATTTGTTCGTATATAGTGTATATTTTTGCTTATTGATGAATCTAATTATCCAAAACTGTTCCCCACTTTTAATAATTGCTACATGGACATGAACTTACAATAACTTCGGGATAGAGATGACTTGAATCAAATTGTTGTCATTGTCAGTATATTTACAACCACATAATAACTGCCCTTTTGTGAGAGACATTTTTTGGCAAATCTCACCTGCTCATTTCGTCCAAAATTGGTTAACGATAGAGAAGAGAAAATGATTATACATATGCTGCGATTTTAATGTTTATATTGTTTATTTAGTAACTTCTCACTTAGCTTATACATATTTTATATTTCA
Source organism: Saccostrea echinata (assembly GCF_033153115.1). Classification (NCBI taxonomy): domain Eukaryota; kingdom Metazoa; phylum Mollusca; class Bivalvia; order Ostreida; family Ostreidae; genus Saccostrea; species Saccostrea echinata. The sequence goes on along the minus strand of NW_026889807.1, from coordinate 3,108,337 downwards.
TACCAAAAAGGTATTTTTTCATGAATTTAGTTTTTGTTCATTTTGCATCTACACTGGCGGAAAAAAATAAAGCGAGAGTTATTGCAGTTTGCATCTTAATTACGTTCTTATTAGCAACAATGACCAATTGTCCTTTTATTATTTTTGTTGCACCAACATAAATTTTTGGAGATCTAGAATGCTTTTAATTATGGGAAGGTGACCCCCTCCTTCCACTCAAAAGAGTTATCCCTGTCGTGCCCCTCTTCCTTTGTCTCCTTTGTGTAGCTAGGTTGTAAAAAAGTGTTGAAATTTAGTTGATATCATCTCATAAAAGCAAGCAAAATGTTTGAACTTGGTCCTTCATAAATTCTGTTACCAACCACTAAAGGTAGGATATTACAAATACGTTGGGGGGGGGGGGGGGCTTATTTAAAATAAAATAAATTCTTTGTGATAAATTTATTACTTATCTGTTCAAGAAAGTTATATGGCTAGATCCTGTTTATTTAATATTTGAAAGTGACTACCAGATTACAGCAGAACTCAGTAAAATTCTACTTTTTAATATTTAAAAAAAAATCTGGGCCAGAAAAAGAGTAACCCCTGCAAGATCCTTGCCTAACTCCCTTTTCGAGAAACCTGGCGGACATGCGTGTGCAGGCTTTTGAAATATAATATTGATCTTTTGAGAGTTTTATAAAACTGTAAATATTAATTTGTACTACAAGTTTTTTTTTTAAATTAAATCCCTAACGTTCCATAATTGTTTACGTAACTGTTTCACTGATGTTCTGCAGAAACATGATTTTTTTGTAGCTCAATTTCACAAGAGACTTCATTTTACAGAATGCAAATAAATATTGTATGACGCAGACATTTTTTTTAATTTGATATACTGAAGTTTTGAAAGAATCTCTCGTATAAATATTTAAAATAAGATCTGCTTTTGGATAATCGTAAAAGTTTTTTTCTGTAAATTGGAAGGGATACTAGACTTTGTCACGAAATACGGTAAAGTATTTTTCTCTCTAATGATGTCATAGATAATCGCGTTGTCATATTTGACGAAAGGGAACCCTATGGCCCCATCTTTACAAACACATTTGACAATGTGACGGAATGTATTGCTGCTTTCTATATATTTGTAATTACTTAAATTACTGCACATATTGCACTTCCTTTAATAGAGGTAAAACTGTATTCAAAAAATAAATCATTGAATAATCTTCTAGTAAACATAACTTCTCATAAAAAATGAAAATATAATTTTCGACTTTAATACCATATTCGTGTTTACTCGTAGTGATATATCACGGTGTGATTTTTGATACAAACAATTTTAGTGACATGTTTTAGCTGACTTTGAAATATACTTTTAATTATCTGTAATTACTTTAAACATCACGAAGAACTTTAATTATGCTAATTACTATGTAAATCAAAACGCGTCAATTTAATCAATTTACTCAACATGTCATGAGTTATTCTATCTACGCCATCTGTCACTCATGCTCAGAATTGTGCTAATTGTCATTGTTATACTTTATTATTTATATGTTACATGCAACATTGTTAATCAGTTAAGTCATAGGCTTGGGATTATTCGGGTGCAATTTTTGGATTTCCAGAATTCGCCCTACCGACCTAAGTTATAATAAAGTGCTATTCCATCGTTAGCATTTTTATGTTTCATTGTTGCCGGAAAGTTTTTATACTTATTTTCCCCGGTGATAATTTGGTGGAGAATCCGGGTAAAAACTTTCCGGCAACAATGAAACATAAAAATGCTAACGACCCTAACTTTCGGGTGACAAAACGTGCAGTGACGATAGGCACATATCTTTGCCGCTGTTATACAGCAACCCCCTCCCCCGTGAATCTTCCCCAGAAGTCTTGCTCTAGAGTGAGCCCCACGGAAGTCGTACTCAAGAGCCATGCTTTCCCTCCAAGCCATATTTCCCCCAACAATATCAAAAGAGAGCACCCAAGGGGGAAGCCTCAAGCCTCACTTTGGAGACTTACTCCCCCCTGTAATATTTGCTCTGGAGTGATACTATCTCTTTAGGGCCATGTTTTCTCTTTGAAGTCTTGTTCTGTGAACTTAATGGAAAGGAAAAGGGGGGTACAGATTTTATGTTTTGAATAATAGCAACTTATACGAAAGTAGTGCTCATGCTGTCTTATTAACTTTTATTTCGTGGTAGACATATGAGTACGATGTACTTATCTAAGCCATACAAAAATGATTTAAAATTTCATTGTAAGAGCTTAAAGTTTTTTTTTTAAAGATATCGTCCAGAAACGAAAGTGTTACGCATAGACATAAAATCAGCTAGTCGGACGAACGGACGGACAAACGGACAGTCAGTCCCAAATTAATATCCCACAGCAAGCAAGGACAATTAATGCACCGCTGTAAAGGCTTGGTAACTAAATTATCTCTATAGAGTCACTGTATAGTATTAGTAAAAGCAAGATTAAATGAAGACCTTCTATGGGGGAAGTCTGACTCTACAACTAGTAGTAGAGTGGGTCTTCCTACAGGGAAGTGTGGCTTCAGAGTGAAACTTTCCCGGTGGCCCTCTCACTCTGGAGTCAGAATTCCCCCAAGGGAAGCCTCATTCTAAGCCAGACTTCCCGGGTGAAGTCTGGCTATGGGGGAAGTTTCACTCTACAACACCGGCGACAAGATATACTCGTACATTTTATTTTTTTTTTATCAGCCGGCGATAATAGATGTCGATGGAGGAAAATGTATGCAATTAGGGTATGTGCATATTGGTGCAAACGGCAATAAGTCCATATGTACAGGAGGATAATATGTGCTGTCACCGACCTCTTTACGAATTAACGAGGGTTTTTAGAAAAGTTCGCGGACAAGTTCTATTGTGAGCGCGCTATTTGCATGAAACAAGTAAAACTCGGCAGACAAAAACTATACACATTTTCCAATAAATTTGCAAATATTTTGTGTTTTCCGATGATCCATAGAAAATTTACAGCTATTTCATTTAGATAAAACATGCTTCACGGAGCATGTCACTTTTTGCACATTTACATTACATAGACATTTTTAGGAAATTAAAAATTGCACTGCTGTAGCTCACAAAGATTTATGATAATTTACCTGCAGCAACAAGAATCATGAAACGTCATTTGGCGAAAGTTTGAATTAAATTGGAGGGGCCATGACTGTTTTTTCGTTAATTATAGATGACCAATGCGTAAAAACAAAGTCAAGTATGGAAAGGTCATTGAACGTCTTGGAGCACCGCGCTATTAAAAAAAAATAGGTGTGCAGACTGGTTAATACCCGAAACAGACTAAAATGTGCTAGGTGCTGCGGGTGCTGGGAATTGCCTACACGTATTTAGGACCAAATTGTTCAAATGGCAGTAGCTTAATAAGAATGGACGGATTGGCATTTTTGATGATCAACTTTTGTGATACCCCATTACCCTGTTTTTTGCATGGACGTTGCGCCTATGGATTTTTGCATTGTTTCCATGTACTATGTAGACATTGATTATAAGATCTCATTAATATCCGATACGCCACAATAAGACATTTTAGAAAAAAAATTAACATGTCTTTATATAGTTATTTAATTTTTAAGTAGAGAAAAAACATGAAAGTCTACAGAAATGAAAGATATTTAGAACTGTGAAAAGGCATAACACATTTGGAAACAGGTTGTCACGTCACCTAACGTTAAGAGATTGCTCCGTGAATCCTATGACCGCACAGTAAAAATCATCGTATGTTTTCAAACTTATAGTAAATGGACATGAGGTTTTATATACTAATATACAAAAGATAAGAATTTAATCAGACATACGTCATTCTTCAAAATGCACATTACATTTTCCGTAAATTAACGTGTCCGAACTTTTCTAAGAACCCTTGTATAACTGCGTTATATCCACATTTCTAACAACAAAACATGTACAGAATAAGTGTATTTTCGGTTCTGTGTTTGCTTAACGTTCCTTCGATAACCTTTCACTCATTGAAACACAACTATTTGCAGTTGGAAGGCTGCAAAGTAAGACATTCACTCATTGCCCTGTTACAACGCGAAATGTACAGTGTAATAGCAACGCAAAATGTAATGAACCGGGATTACTGCATTTTGCGTCATTACATTTTGCATCGAGATAAACGCAAAATGTAATAATGCAAAATGTAACAACAGACTTTTTAGGATTATTACATTTTGTATTATTACATTTTGCGTCGAGATCAACGCAAAGTGTTATAATATAAAATGTAATAATACGATTTTTTGATTATTACATTTTGCGTTGTTACATTTTTCGTCGAGATTTAGCAAAAGGCAAGAAGGCAAAATGTAATAATACACTTTTTGGTCAGTCAGGCTGAGAATAATTTTCAATTGAGTAGTGGATGAAGAAAAGAAATGGAAAGAAAATAAAACAAAAGAAAAAAAAATAAACATATGCTAATTCTTACATTTAATTGGATGTATAATATTCTTGATTTCATAAGCTATTTAAATCAATTCAATATTTAAATCATAGGTGTTGCAAATTAGAAACGTGCGTGCGGGGGCGGGGTGGATGGTGGGGTGGAGTGTAATTTCGTTGATCAGTGTGCTTTTGCTTTTTGATTGACACATGCATTGAATGTAGAAGTAAAAAATCTATTAATTTGTACTGGCAGGTGTAAATATAGCGGTGAGGGGGGTTATTGACAATTGTGATTTCATACTGTTTTTACAAAGCACGTACATTGCAGACCAGCAAAAAGTGAAATTCTCCCTCAGAGTTAGAAAAAAAGATGCATTTAGATTTTGTAATGTCCGTAAAAGCCGTAACGTTTGCCTCATTGTCATTTTTCCGTCTGTCTATTTTGTAAAAAGAGTTTTCCCATGACTGTATGTTTATATCAATTTGTGATGTATTACGTTCCCCAATCCAAAACACCCCCCCCCCCAAAAAAAAAAATCATATTTTGTTTTATTATATTTTGTGTTTTCCTCGGCGCAAAAATTAAATAACGCAAAATGTAACAACGAAAAAGTACGTTATTACATTTTGCGTTAGTCCCAACGCAAAAAGTAATAACTCAAAATGCCATAATCTAAAAATTTCATTACATTTTGCGTTATTTCATTCTGCGATGATCTCGACGCAAAATCTAACAACGCAAAATGTAATAATCCCACTTTATTACATTTGCGTTGTTTATACATTTGGCGTTGTAACATTGTCCTTGAACAGTGAAGAATCCTTTTGTTATTACTCCGTTTATTCGATCTCATTCAAAGGTCCGGTCTCTTCGCCCTCAAATGGGGTTCCAATCCGCCACGTAACGATCAACTTACATCGCGACTTAAACCACTGTACCACGCGGACGACTTCACAAAAACTTACAATTACAATATATATATATAAGTTTCTGGATAACCACATATCAATAGCAGAATGGCAGAGTTTCATCATGTGCAAATTTTTTATATATTAATGATTGAGGTTTAAAAATGTGGTTAATGAATGTTCGAAATGTCTTTCTCATAAAGAATTTAAAAAAAAAAACAAAATTATTTCGACACTTTTATGTACAAGGAGATACAATGCACAACAAGAGGATGTTGGTAGAGATATAAGTATTCCTTCAAAGGAAGACCTGGAATAAACAGATTTCCATTCAATACCCAGTTTATATCTGTATAGCATGTTCTCTTCATCTTCACACAATGGATTGGTCATCTAGCGTATAGTTAGTGTTGGCAATATCACCAAACAGTATTTCATTGACTAATTTCATTTCCCGGTGGGATCTGTGATTTTTTTTTAATTTTATAATTATCAGGAACACCATGATATAAGTTATGGAGAGAAATGGAGTTGTGTTTTTTTTTCTTCATCACAACCACAGGCGATATCGTTGGGATATTTAGAATTTGTCTGTTTGAAACTCTTGATCTGATATCGATTTTTCTAATTTGCTTGATTTATTTTTTGGAGAGCTGTCTTTCCCCTTTCCGATGGTTAGGAGCTTATCATGGTACTGAAATTATCAATTAAAATAAATGAATAATTTATTTAATAAGTTTAAGGGGAAAAGATGTTTCAAAATTGTTGAAAATTTGATAAACCAATTGTTTCAGAGATGCAATTGAGATTGAAAAAAACATCTAATATTTTTGCACAATTCTTGAGACCCTCACGGCAGCTCGGTGGATAAGTGCTCAATCCGTGATAGGAAGATCGTAGACTCAAACTCCGGCCGCGACAGACCTAAGTCGATAAAAAATAGGTAGAAATTGTTCCTTCACTAAGCGTTCGATCGGCACTTTAAAGTGAAAGTTGAGGACCTTTCGCATGGGACCTTAAAACCAAGCCCCCGTGACACGGCAGGAATTGGCAAGGTAAAGATCCCTCACTGCTCAATGACCCGCCCTGACTGCAGATTTAAGGTCTAAATTTGAAACCCTTCAAAGGTGTATGGTGACGTATTTATATGAGTGAAGAATTCTCGAAGGGGACGTAAAACAACACACAATCAATCAAACAATCAATCGGTATTTAGAACCAATTTGAATAGATCTATAAGAGATTTTTGCAAGTTCCTATTATGTAACAAACAGTACATATCATTGGCATTGTAACAGTTTGACTGGACCGGAAATGGAACCCGGGTGCCCTGTATCACTGGTTTGACGATGTACCAACTGAGCTTTCCAGGCCTATATCCATAGGCCATACCATTACATTATCTATAAACGAATGGAGAACGTGTATGGTTGGACCAGAAATCGAACCCTGAACCCTGCATCACCAGTCAGGTGCTCTACAAATGAGCTTATCAGGCAGATATCCACGTCTCAACCCATTACAATATTTTGGGCCTAACATATTTTCGGAGCTCTGTCATTCAGTAACCTTTCAACAATATTTTAATCACCTTTCAGTTAACTGAATGGCAGAGTTTTATCCTGAGGGAAACATTAAAAAGGAATTTCAAGAATTTTAACAGCATAATTTAACCTAAAACGATACTGCTGTAGCTTTGTGAATATTTCAATGAAGAAAGTTAGATCACGTGGGAAAAGGGGAACTGACGTCAATCTGATGCAGTTTTGCTACGTTGTCATAAATGATCAAAAAGTGCATATGCTGAGACAAAGAACGCTGCTTTATGATAGGATATAAGATCTTGTTCTCATTTAAAATAAAACAATTTCAACTCGGTTATCATCATAGCTTAAAACAGATTAAAAGCGACACAACAGCGGTATAACTCAGCAAGTTACACTTATTTGTCGTTTGTATCATTTGTGGTCTTTCGACAATATATTAATTAAAATTTTATTAAACAACATGCTCATGAAATTTATTACGTCTCTGTTTTAGAATTTTTGAGATGATTATTTTATCAACACACATCAACCATATTTTCAGTAAAAGCAAAATCCCAAAATATTTTTATATTATTATTTATTTCATTAAAAAACAATCTAAAACTGCAAAGCAATGAATATATGAACTAAATCAAAGTATTTGTAAAAACTGAAATTAAAATATAATGAATACCGAATCTCTTGAACAAAAGGTGACAATGTGTTAATGAGGAATTCAGAAGGGATATTATTATTTGATTGGTTCTTTCACCCTTGAAACAACTTAACTGTTACGTCCAATATAATGTTTGGATTTATTTGCTTCAATAGTTCTGGTATCAATTAAAACCTGCATTTCTTTATTTGTTAGGTATTTTTTGTTTGTTTCCTTGTTTTAAATCTGTGTTTTGAATCGAAAAGAGGGTTTTCAAAAACTGCTTTGCCAATTAAAGGTCAGTGGCACAGAATATCTATGAGACAAAGACAATACTCTGCAACATGCTCCTCAATAATCTTGTCACATTTTGAAACTGAGTCAAATTTAAAAACTGAGACAAATTCTATTCTTTAATATATTCTCATGAGAAAAGCTGGATTATGTCAGGTGTTGACTTCATTTCTGTTTTAAAAAGCAGAGATGTATCCTCACTGTCATATCGTCATTCTTCCGAAACTAGCTTCATTATTTAAAATTCCCTTTGACGAAAAGCTTTAAACATTTTTCATTAGAGATAATTGGTAATTTACGCTTGAAAAGATGAATAACGATATTAATGGAAAAAAAGCCCTGCGAAGAAAAAGCTTCTTCCATGGAAATCAATTATTTTATCCTAAGCTCTCGCTAAATTTCAATTTGTCCTTTTATTCATTCTCCTTTTTCATTTCCAGAAAGGAAATACGCCATATCCTAAAGGATTGAGTAATATTTCCCTTTTTTTGGAATTAATCATCCTTTGCCCATTGATTTCAAAATGAAAACAAACAGACAAATAACCGCGATATTTATTAAATTTCTCTCTTCATTTACTCTGATTTGACATTCTGATCGACAGAAAATTTATTTGGAAAGAATATTTTCACTTGCAACATGCGCAGTTGTATATACACTTGATATAAGATTATGAATCCATCGGGAAATCAACAATCTGCGCTAAATTGACAATAAAACTAATAAAGTAGCGCACATAAAATAGTTTAATAGTGTAAAATTTCGAATTTATAATCTAATTTAATTGTAGAGTTTGTAGCCATTGATAGTACTCCAAAGTATAGTGAAATACGCTTTAAGCAAAATGCCAGGGAACGAAAGAATTTGATCGTTATAAACATATTATATATCCGTTATATCAGAGAATTTAAAGGAAACTCACTCTGCTGTAAAGGTGAATTCCTTTTAAAGGTGTTCATTGTAACTTTGTTTTACTGTAATAACAACGTGTTCAGACACAAGGACAAACGGATAGTGTCCAGGGGCAAGTTTTACAAATTAAAAAAAAATTACGAATAAGACTAAAGATTTAGGTTGATTGTCAAACTTTGTAAAATTAATTATTCTGTTTAAAATTGTTAACATAAAAATATATTTTCAATTCTTTTAAATATTCAGACCATTTTCAAATCAATGTAAAATAAAAGTCATATGCAAAATGAAATGTCGGTCTTAGTCGTAAGTTCTGTTGTAAAACGGGGTCTTTATCTTAATGCCAACGCTCTAGATACGACGTGAAAAAATCCGATTCAAATGTTCAGCAATGATAATCGATATACATTAATTTAAATATATATATATTAATTATATATATATTTTTTTCTTTCTGTTTCTTATTAAGATAAACAGCGCTGTTCGTCAGGGAGCGAGATGTATTTGAATAACACAACACTCTCCTATTGGATTCAGACTCGTTTTATCGATGAATCTTGTCGGAACAGAGGAAATTCGAGCCTTTATGATTCCCTCGACATTAATTAGGTTAAGCAACGTGCGTGATTGTATTTTAGGTTGCAATATTGATCTGTGTTTGTTAGTTTCTGCTATTCTTCTCGTGAATCAAGTGATAGCTTTTACAATGGATTGTTTTTTCTCCGTTTGTAGCTCTTATCTTTTATTTGAAGTTACAAATCAATCAATGTACGGATATAGGGCTTAGAAACAAACTGTAAATATGGTACAAAATGGTTCAGAAGAATTAAAAAAAAAAACGCATAACTGACACTTTAGAATTCGTTTATTTACTTGTTTACTCCATTTATATTTATACTTTGTTGATTATTTTGTATTTTTTTTTATTAGAGTGCATTTGTTGAAGGATGCATCTACAATGATGGGTAAGAGAATGTCATATTTTATACAAAATAACATTTTTAAATTTAATTCCGTATATATAATTATTTAGACTACTAAATGTTTTTTTTAGAAAACGCATGATCTGTTGCGTGTTATACTTTCAGCAAAGAAAAGTCTGTTAAATTCTCTCTCTCTTTCTCTCCCATTTAACGAATAAATTTTGTAGGAAAACATTTTGCTTGACTGCATTTTTCTTTCAGCTTTGTTTTATTAAATGGAACAGCTGTATATGTCAAATACATTCACAGAGTTGTTGAATAATTGTTTTCCTTTAGTTAGCACGATTAATGTATACTTTTATCAAATCAGTTGTTTTCCAAGTACTTTTGTGCCCTATAATTCAATTTGCTTAGAAATGGCCCAGTCTGGGGTCAAATATTGTGTATTAGCTGACGCTGAAACCACACGGCCCCTACAGTGGCTTCTCTGATAATTCATCATACTTAGATTGAGTCCCTGGACAGCTCTGTCGCCATATATCACTCCCTAAAAAGTTTTTTCATTTACTTTTCATCGATTATGAACGCGTTAAGGTTTTTCAGACATGATAGGTCATGTTTAAGCTAGCTAGCCTGACTGAGGTCTTAATTAAATGCGTCCATATAAAACCATAAAAATGTAAAGGAGTGGAAGGAAATCTACATCATGTTATTGCTTAAATAGTTAGAAAAAAAAGAACACCTGTTGAAGATTTTTTTTAATTTGGAAAAAAAACGTAAATAAATAAATTAAGAAAGAAGACTAAAAAACAAAATATGTAACTTTTCAGAGAAAAAACCTAAGTAACTTAATTGTTTGAAAGTTAAAAAATTAATAGCTTATTGCTATTAGTACATATATAACAATAAATATTAAAGAAAATCAAGTGTTTCACGTTTTTTAAAGAAGAATTCTAGCAATATTGTATCTTGAACATAATCTGTTTTTACTGTGCTCCTAGGTGAGGAGTGAGAAGCATTAGGAATTCAATTGTGGAAAAAGTTCCAAGGAACTCAAGGCCTCTTGTTGTACAAATGACCGATAAGAAAATGTTAGTTTAATTTATCAGTTAATTTTTTTAAAATTATATTCTTACCCTCTCTGTGTTGCTTGAATGAATATTATTGAAGAAATTTTAATTCAGTGTAAAGAGCATTGTCATATTATTTGAATATGATGAACTTTTCCAAGACCAATCAATTATGAAATAATACTGACTTACCTAAATCAGATAGAATTACGAAGTTTGTATTTTGATAGATGAGCCCGGAATGTGCCAGAAATAGTATATTTCCGATGCCTTAACAAACACGATCGATCCAATGCTTTCCTAAAACCGCGCGAAAATGTCTCTCCTCTATCAAAAGACGACACTAGTTTCTGTCAACTGCGCGCGCAATGACTGTAGCAGACGACAATTTCGTCTACAGCAGACGACAGTTAAGTATTGCATGACAACAGTAATGCGCATCTCGATTTTTCTCTCTGTCTTTCTCATATGACACAATGGATGGGTATTGATTACAAAACAATTCTGACTAAAGCATTTAAAAAGATAATTTTCTCGATTTCTTTTCCCATTAGAAATTAACATTACCTGAATTAGTCTGTTTATACGAAGTGATTATTATACTGTCAAAATTCAATAAATGATGCTTATTTCCATATTACAAAGAGAATAAAACATATCCTTTTCCATATTACATTCTGTATCAGCCCGAGATACCAATATCAGCCAGAGGGCCGAAGGCCCAAGGGCTGATGATGGTCGGGGGCTGATACAGGATGTGATGTGGAATAGGTTATGCTTTATTATGTTTATTACATACTTTGTAATAAAATACAGCGCACATCAACTTTAGAAAAATACAAAATAATAATCATGCACTGACTTATGACTTGTAGCTTATTATATCAAAGAACAGTGATTTAAGTTAAAAGAATGTGAACCAAAAAATAGGTGTATTATTACAAGTACTAATTTTTAAGGTTTAATCTAACAGGGGTGTGATATAAATCTGTATCAGCCCTGCAGATCCATATCAGCCCTGCTATTGTGATGTAAGTTATATCGCATGTGCAAAACACCTGTATTTATTAATAAGTATGTAATAAAAAAGATTATAAGCACTACTTTGGAAGCAAAAATATTATGATTCGCAGTTCCATCAGCAAATGTTAGACTATATTGAGTAATATCCACTTTTGATACATTCATAAATCTGATCATCCAAACCATAAAAATTAATTGACATTATGTATCCATTGAAGTTTTACATGCCGATTAAGAGAATCAAAAACACTTAAACAATTAAAAAACATTGTCAATTCCTTAAAATTGTTTCTCGATAAAATTTAATTCCGAGTTTAAGGCTTAATTTAATAGCTAAATTTGCGTCTAGGTTAACATTCCACATAAACGGTAATTATTTTACATGTATCTGCATTGAACATACTTGTATAAATATTATCCGGAAATCAAATAGCAATTTTGTATTTTTTTTTTTCAATGCATACATACAATGCATATCTTAAATTGTGTCTCAAAACAGCATTACTATCAAGTAGGTTGAAAACTAAACATTCAGGGATAAATATTTGATAATGCATTTATATGAATGGTGGAATCGAAGCCATCTTTATTTTTTAGATATATTAAATACTATTTATACTCCTGCACATCTAACACACAACTGTTTGCATGTTATTAAGTTAAGAAAACACTGCACTTGTGAAATTCCAGGATTTAGGCTGGTAAAGCTTGGGACTTTGCTGGTCATATATTAAAAATTATTTCATATTCGAAAATCTTTTCTTTCCTCTTAATTGGAACAAAAGCAGACAAACTATTAATATTGGTATAAATGAACAACAAACATTCATCAAAATTGTGAAAACCATGACCTTTGGTTCAGGTCTCTTGCATCAAAGAAAGGCTAAGTAGCGGAAGTATGTTATGGCACAGAACATAATTTTACAGATTCACACTCTGTAAAGTATAACGTAAATAACCCAGAAAAGCCACGAATAAAACAATTACTACTATAACCCATCGTATAGATGTCAATGACACTTAAACTAAAAGGAGCACTCCACAACGGAGTCATCATGTGACGTCTATAAAAAAAGAGAAAAATGTGTGTTTATGAAAAGGGAAAAGTTCAACACTACCCCGGGGATGATTCAGTTCTGTTTGTAAAATTGGATTTTTGAAAACATCTCTGGGCCATCAAAAGTGCTGACAGAATCCTACTCTTCCGTCAGAAAAATAATCATTCCACACTTTCGCTTTAACCCTTACCAAAATTAGCATTATGTATTAGTGTTATTCTGTACATACGATCAAATAAATTCATTAATTCACGTTAACCGCACAATTCTAGCAGCATTTCCAAGTACTATGGAACACATGCACTCGATATGGACAAAAATTATGTCAAAAAAATATGCGGCGTAGCGGTGAACGTTTGCATCTTTGATGTTCAGAATTACGGAGAAAAAAAACTTATCGGAATTCAAAACACTGCCTGTCTTCAGTTTTGGAAATACAATTCATGAAAATAATTCTCTAAGTTTAATTCCTTGTCAATCATATATGATTTTCACTTTATATATATGCTTCTAAACTCCCGTTCGTATATTTATTGACATGACTTCTCTTTCCGTTTCATTTTCACTAGGCTTATATTTTGTGAACAGTTACGACGGCATGGTTTAGGTATTTAATCCCCATGATGAATACTTCATTAACTCTTTACAACTTACTGAACTGTAACGCAACATACACCTAATGTTCACGTCATAGAAGTTTCTCCAAAGTTTAGCGTAAATAATTGACGTAATATTTTAGTAAGATTAAAACATTTTTTATTTTATGAGGTTTTAGCAAGTATAAATTAGAAGGGAATTGGCATAAAATTGAAGATTAATTTTACTTTTGAAAGTGCGTGAAAATGCGTGATTGCGGGGAAACGGTATATGCGTGATTTTGCGTTAGAAATAGGAAATGGTATATGCGGTAAAATGCGTGACTGCGGGGAAGAGGGTTAATTATACCATCTAAAAATTGCAAGATTTGGAGTATATTTTATTCTGCATATTTCCATTAACTTCTAAAACTTTTTTTGAAATCTTTAAATATAAGTATTTAGATACCCTGTATACATTATATGGATTACTATAACGTCATATTGTATAAATAATTCAAATATTTGGACGTTGCCTTAACATACCCACATGGCTAAATTGAAAATATATTGCACATTTAGAAATCTTTCTTCCTGGATATCTGAGTACAATCTGTTTAAATTATTTTTGAACAATAAGCCCCATCCAAATTGTGAAATTCATGTCCCGAGGGTCAAGATTTCAGTCCCTGAGTCGAGCTAAAATAGTCATTCACTGAAAATAACCTCTTAAAAATGAAATTCATGTTTTCTGAGCAAATACCTAAGATTAGGGTTTTGTTGGTCACAAATTATCTTGAAAGTTCATAGACTTTAATCAAAAAATCTAATGTATACATGCCGACAGTTCTGATGATCTTTAACGTCTTTTGAAAAGGCATTATTACATTATTACACATTTAAATGCGTTTCCATTTTCTTTTAAAACGGCGTTATAACGACGTTCTGAAAGGCCTTGTATTGCATTTTGTATAGGCGTTATAACGCCATTTTTTTGAGTTATTACACCTTTTTGCATGCCGTTTTTCGCTTTTTAAGGATTTTCAAAGGGGTAATAATGCCTTTTGAAAAGACATAATAACGCCTTTTTGAAAGGCACAATTGCGTCTTTCTGTTGCGTTACTTCAAATTTTTCGATTTATAAATCCTTTTCATTTTATGCTATTTTTAACCCCTTTTTGGGCGTTATTACTATTCACTTTGCTTTGTAACTGCCTTTTAATATTTGCTTTCTCCATAGATTTATCCCAATAGACTTTCGTACGGTAGTGTATCGTCTTGTTCACATCTTTCAGATTATAATGGGCTCTATTGATTTTCGAATTAAAATGCCTTTACAGTGCTTTAATGATCTTGGCATAATTATATGTATCAATATTGAATTTCATGATCAAAAGATATATATGTTTCTCTAGCATATTTACGTCTATTAGTATTTTAAGATTGAATGAATGAATAAATAATTGACTTGATAACCTTCCAATTTGTAACATCTTTAAGAGCCTATAAGAATGAAGCATCCTTTTTAAAAGTTTATGACACTTTATTTCTTGCGATATTAAAAGCAAATCTTTGTAGAATAACAGTTTTCTTTCTGAAGAAATATGTAAATTTCAAACAAGAAATACTGCAACTAAATTGAGTCATTATTGTTAAAATATTAAATTTGTGTAGCTTGATTGAGTATCTAAACTAAGAGGATGGTCTCTTACTCTGGAAACTATGTTGAACTACGATATCCCCATTCTTTACATTGTTTGTTTGTTTGTTTGTTTAGCATTCCTTCGATATTGAGACGCCAATACTTGCCCGTGGAGGGTTTCAAATTTAGACCTGTTAGGCTGTACCCGAGACTTACGGTCTTTGAGCAGTGAGGGATCTTTTTCGGGCCAACATCTGGACCTAGGTTTATTTGTACATATCTGAAGGACTGGTATCAGTGCTAGAGTGTGGGATTTGAACCTTGGACGTAAGAATCAACTCCTTACTCCGCGACTCTAGAGCAAACAATCTAACCACAGTTCCCCGCGGGCGATAAGTCCTTTAGTAGATAAATGAGCAAATTGACAGAAAAAAAAGATCAACGCCTAAATTTCTCAATTGCTCTTGTAGAATCTGCTTTCAGTGGCATTTTAGGCTTTTGTATATTGGAACAAATTTTTGAAAACTAAATGTCCAATGTTGGGGAACATTCTCAAACATAAATCTATATTAAAAAAAATATATATATATTATTCTATATCAATATATTCTCTTACTAAAATTGCAGCATAAAGTTAATACAGCTTCCTTATAGAAATGATGAATTTATATGAGCATATCCCTTTGATTAAAGTGATGATCTAAGATTTTTTTCAACTAAATGCAACAGAAGGATTTTTAAACGTCCTCTTAAAGAATTAAAGAAAACTCAAAGTATTTTGATAAATCCATATGAAAGACAAATTGCAAGTCTTTCTTACTCGCACTTAATAATAATAAAAATAAACAATGATTCACGAAATATATATATATATATATATATATATATATATATATATATATATATATATATATATATATATATATATATATATATATATATATATATATATATTTATATATATATATGACTGCCGTCATGAGAAAAGGGCCCTTAAGGTCAAAAATTCACAAATTGACTTTTGGGTAAATTTTGATAGCCTGACTCTTTCTGAATGCAAATATACAATTTTTTTAAAAGAAGTATCTCACCTTTTCAGTACTTTTTGAGCATTTTAGTAAGGCGCTTCAAATTTTAAACAACGTTGACGTTACTCTCTGAAAACGTAATGACGTCTACGTCAAATTCAGTTTCCAAACATTCTTAATTTTTTTTTAAATATATGTAACCTTACTCGATTTGACACATATCAACTTTAGAAAATATTTTGGGTTTTTTTCTTCCAAGCAACTAGTATATATATGTAATTATTCCTAAGGAAAGCCTAGTTCATATATTTTAGAGCAGATCTAGTAAATGGGGGGTGGGGGGGGGGTGGGGGTGGGGTGTTCTAGACAGGATCTAGAAACGGTTTATATGCAGTCAAAAATTAATACTTGTTTAATTCCACACATGATATTCTTTTTCATATTTAATACTCTAGCTCAATTTAGAAAATATATAAAGCAGTTTAACATTAAAACATAAAAAAACTACACAGATGTCCCATAGAGAAGGGAGAGATCCAACCCAAAGAAGGGCACCGCGCGCAAGGTGGGGCATCCCCTTGCAAAAAAGCACATCGCTCCCGATATAAAAAAAAAAAAACCCACATATATATTATTTTCGAGTATAAGCACGCATCCACTCATCCACACACACGCGTGTTACTTTATCCCATCTAAATTTGTTACGAGGGGATAATAACACCCCATGTATTTTATGTATCACCGAAGAATTCTAATGGGAAATAAATCCAGATACGCCATGATGTGTATTTTTTTTTTTTTTTCAATTTTAACGTTTGTTTCGTTCAAGAAAATCATAAATACTTTAATAAAAAATGTTTAAATAATAAAGTTTCCATTGTCTATACAATTCAATATACTTCGCCTGTTATGGAGTAGAAACCAAATGATAAAAAGAGAGGCACATAGTCAACTCAAAGGATTGTCTTAAAAAAATTTATTGCGTGAAAATTGAAACTTTTTGTCAACTTCTTATTTTTAAAGTTTATCACGCTTAGTTAATCAAACGTGGTTATAAATGCTTCTGTACTTTAATTTTTTTTTGAGGCACCTGTGGCCTCGACGCTACTTCTGTATCAATCAGTCCACAGTTCTTTAAAAGGCCGTTACTGTTATCTCAAAAAAAATATGGAATTGGTTTCTGTAAAAAAGATTCCTAATGAATTGGCAAAGTTCTCGCGATCATATTTGCCAGGTACTAATTATCGCCGGCTGGATATACAAGTATAGCTGGCAGTCCCATATCATATTTAAGCTTATTAAAGCTCGACATTTCAATTCTAGAAAAATAAAATTTCTTGTAACATTGCGCTTGATGTGAAATAATAACCTCTCTGGATTCGTGGGACTGATAAAATCTCGTCAGATATTAACCACTCATGTTATTGCAAGTCAATACATTACAACGATTGTCTGGTTCCCAATCCAGATTTACGAAAAGTTTTAAAAACATTGTGTAGTTTGACCAAAGAGCTGGTTGTCCTGCTCATGACTCTTTTTTATATATGCACGCTAAACGGAGCTGAACTTTTCTGAGCGAATCAAAGTACAGTTGCATCACAATTTTGATGAAATCTGTTTGAAACTGCAACTGAATATCTTGCGATACTTGAATATATATTTTACGCATTTAAGGCCATCTATTCATCTTCCACCGTGACATCAGCCATATCCTGACACCTAAGTTTTTCATATTTCGATGCAACGAAATGTATGTCTTAACCACTCAAACCAGTACTTAATTAAATATTACGTCCAACACACGTTTATACTTTTTTTGTATGAGGCGATGCGGTTAAGCAATATCCCCTTGAATGTTTGACACTCTGCTGGTCCACTCTAACTTGACTACCAATTCCTCTGAATCTCAAAATTAAAGAACATAAGTATTATTTAGAGAACGAGACAGGTACTGTATCGTAGATACAAATTTGGGGTGGACGAGTGCGTAGCACGAGTCTCCACCCCAAATTTGTATCTACGATACAGAACCTGTCGAGTTCTCTAAATGATTTGTGACACGATCAATAAAAAAAAAAAAGTACCGCCCACTTCATACCCGTGCAGCATCCGAACTTCCGCCAGAGTTCGTTTGTTTTTTTCTGTAGATGAGGCCTCGACGGGGAGTATACATCCGCAGTATATATATATTTTCACGGACAACGTAAGACTTAGTCAGATTAGTTTTGACAACGGGGTAGACGTAACAGACTCGAAGTCAGTCTTAATTGATAAGGTGGACGATTTAACCTTGTTGTAAATGGAGATTGATCCGAATTTATTTCAGGGGTCTTAAAATCTCAGTTAACTATAGATACACATTCAGGCGATACAGTTTTTCGATGGATTTTGATGTTGCGGATTTTTATTTTCTTATTGAAATGCGACATTAAAAACGAAGTGAAAGAGATGTGCGGCAGTCGTCAGCGATAAGGATTTAAGATGGAATTTTTAAAAAAAAATCCTGAAAAATGGGCGGAGGGGGAGTGCGAATTTCACGTAATGTATGCTGCATCCGCGAACCCATTGGCTTTACTATTTTGAAGGGGACACAAAATGCAGGGAAAGCAAACAGGTTTTCAGGAATTTCTCGAACATAGGATGTTTTCCATAATTGCGACTTTTCCTTTTCGTTTGGATCGAAATAACGTGTAGATTCTGTGTGGAATAATTTTTTTAAAAGTGATTGAGAAATTTTGACATTTTACATTCCTAAGGAAATATTTCTTCAAATTTATAATAGGAAAAAATCAGCATTTACTATTTGAACGTGCTTTTGATAAATTGAATCAGATTTATTTTTAGACCGTGTTGTATTTTAGATACAGAACAGTTGGCTAATACAAGACAGTATACAGAGCTAATACAGAACAGAAAGTAGCTCCGCCCACTGTATTTCCGTTCTGTATTGCTAGTACAGAACAGCAAACTTCAAAGAAAAACACCGCAATCGTGTCACAACTCGTATTTTAGCCTGTTACCACACGACTGGAATAGAAACATTTTTCTTCAAAAGCAGAAAGGTGTGTGTGTGTTTGTTTAACCATTTTCCTTAAAGTCGTGTAAAGGTATAAACTTCAGTATTCCGACATCAACAGAACTTTCAGAAAATGTCAAAATATCCGGGGAATCGAGATATCAGAGTCGGGATCGACGTCCAAGATCTTAACACGAAACGTGACCAATTTATTACATACATGTATGAATTCTATATAGTTAGAAAAATAAAAAATGCTTCCTTGCATATTTCACGATCATCAAATTTTTACATGTACCTCCATTTTTTCCGTTTTAAACATTACCAGTGCTTTTATTTTCCATCTTTCTCAAAATGTAGATTTCTTGATTATATTTGTTGTCTTACGATTGGTGTTAATGTTGTTGATGATTTTGAACATTTTCATAACATTTGAATATGACACCTATAACCACTTGTTATAATTACTAGTACTTTTTCCTCTATCAGTGATTTATTCTCAAAAGATGTCACCAATTCAACATTTCTCAGAAATTCGTAATTTCTGTACAGCCTCATATATTGTTTAATTTGTTGTTTCCACTGTATGTTTCATAAATATTTTCTATCATAATATCACTGTCGATGGAATTGTTATTATCTTCAACATTGAGTATAATGCTGCTGGAAAAGGACCCACCTGTTTTTAATTCCAAAACATATTACATTTCAATTTTAAGCCGGCTTGTATAAAACAATTTAAGAAAATTGATAAAATAGTCATTTTTATCAGAGACTACTTTTTTAAATGTATTTTTTTGATTATTTCAAAATTGTTTTCTCTTAAATATTTTTTAGCAAATCTTTGTGGCACCCACCTCCTCCGTTTTTCCTAAGCATATTCTCTTCACACACATTTGGAAATCGGCGCTTCACCCTTAGCTGTCAAACAGTGCATAACAGTATGTTTAACTATGGATTAAAATTAAAATGGCTGAATAACTTTTACATGAAGGTATTTTTCAGAATAAAGAAGCACTTATAAAGAAGTATATATGTGAATTGATCTCTCTCTCTCTCTCTTAGCTGCAGAACTGTAGCTCTCCAAAAAAAAAAAAAAAAAAAGAAAAAAGACAGACATGAGAGCAACAGTGCCACCCATAGAAAAATCTGTGTATTTATTGCGCATAACAAATTGCGCTCGGTTCTGGATTTACTTCTCCAAATTCTTGCCTCAACTGCACAAAAGCTCGATTTCATAAAAATCCTTTGACGTCTTTCAACTACTCTTGTAGCTGACATCTTTACGAAGCGCGTTTCGCCGAATTGTCTAGCCACCCAAAATAGCAGTATTAACAGGCGAAATTTTGGATGGTCTTAATTTCTGGCCCAGTAGGGCTATTAACAACGATTATGGGAAATGTTTTGATGTGGGAATAGTGCAAAAATGTGTTAGGAACACACGGTCAGTAATATTTTGAGTTTGCAGTTTAAAAATACGAAGAAATAAATCGAGGAACAGCACACTTTTTTGTACGAAATAAATATACAGTTTTTTTCTATGGGTGGAACTGTAGCTCTCCGGTCTGTCATTTTTTTTTCGGAGAGCTACAGTCCCGCAGCTCTCTCTCTCCTAAAAAAAATATATACGTGTATGTAGAATACATTTTAGTGTTAAAACTACTTACTATGAGTAAAATTTAAGCATTTGCAAATTGCTCAGAAAATAAATATATATCATCTTTTGTTATACATACATGTAATATATAGACATCGCTATAAATCGCTCTACCTAACAATGTGTTTAATGTCGCTTTGAGATTGATTATGTGATATCAAGTTAAATACATCAGCAGAATTATAAATGAATGCATGTACTAAATAGTAACAATATTATTCATTAGAAATGTCCTAATTAAATTTCATATAATTTGATTGGGGGGGGGGGGGGTAACACTTGGAAATCCAATTTTTTTTCTTGTTCGAGTCGACAAAAAATACTTCCGTGTTTACAACACCACGACTTTGACGTCGTTTTCTGCGCATTGTGACGTCAAAAGATAAGGGCCCTTTTCTCATGACGGCAGTCATATATATATATATATATATATATATATATATATATATATATATATATATATATATGTGTGTGTGTGTGTGTGTGTGTGTGAGGGGGTGTGTGTGTGTGTGTATGTATGTATATATATATATAATCCTCTGCATTATAAAGCATTCAGTAATACTTCTGGGAAGCAACCTGTCATACTGACTTGAAAGCCTTTCATAGTAAAACTTGATAAGCAGCTTATCAAATACTTAGTCAATATGTATAAACGACTTTAATAAAATGAAACTTGTACGTGCACAGTTTGAAGGCTATAACAAAAACCAATCAAATTTACATGTACATGTAGCTACCATTCGTTTCCTTCAAACCTATTCCCTTATCATTATTCATGTTCTCAGAAATGAAAGTAATATTATTCTAACTAACCAGGATCAAACTAAAATAAAATCATATAACATGATATTTTACATGGCAGCTATAGTAAAGTAAATCAGACAATGAAAATAAGTGGTTACCGTCCTGATATTAAGCTTTATTGTTAGACTGAAGAAATAGCATAGTATAGAAAATAAAAAAAATGAAGAATGTAGAATGAAAGTTTACTTTTAAAAGAAACATTGATATTCATAAAACAATTTCATGATGTCCGGAATCTTCATAATCTATAAACTAGGTCAAGGATACCATTTATTATTCTCTTTAGCTGGTTTTTATTTTTAGGGAAAACAAATTCAATTTTGAAGACAACTATTGCGTAGACCATTGCTATCTTTTTCATATGGATTTTTTAAATATATCTGTTGTCTCTTGCATTTTTATGAAATATTGCAGTTGTCCCTCTTTGATCAGACTTCCTGGAGAAGATTTAAATAAGCTTATAATCTAGATGACACACTATATAGTCATGTATTTTATACTGTATTTTTTTGTTATAATATTGAGTTTCTTTAGTTTTCTTAATGCTTCATGGATGAATGATTCTATGCTATATTTTGTAGCTCGTACACTAAAGGTTTGTTGAAAATGCATGTTTATGTCAAGGTTGATTAAGATAAATATATCGGAATCACTGTTGTACATGTGTACCGCGATAGATAATAACAAATATAATACTTAGTAATTGAAAAGCAAACACACTATAAATGCATTTCAAACACTCTTTAATTGCTTTCCATTACAATTATCTCTCTATTCGGTCAGACCCAATTGATTGATTTTTATTAAATATAAAAAAGCTGAAAGTGTTTTTTCTGGAATAAGTCATTATTAATGCATGATGTCATTAATTCCCTTTTGTTCTTTTTTTACGAAGAAAAAGTATTACGAAATTCACAATATTTATCTATAATTTTAAGGCACTTGACATTTGTTATGTCCGATGTATTCTGCAGAATACAGAATTGTGGATGGTTTCTTTTTTTAAAAAAAAAGTTTGAATTATTAAGTAACTTGAGCTGCTCATGGACGTAAGATGCTTAATGAGAGGGACGTCTCAAAGTGTACATTATGCTGAATTAGGAAAGAAATGTCCATACATAGGACAAGACGTTTGAGGATGTAACATAAGAATGGAATCTTTGATGATTTTTAAATAGTTAAATATAAGTTCAAAGAAAAGAATTCACAAAAGTTAAACAAGAAAGGATGGCTAGCAAAAATTACACATATAGCAGAAAAAAATGTTAAAGACATCAAAAAGTTCTTTTCAATGGCTGAGAAAATATGGTTCTGACAAGAGGCTTAAAAGATCGACAGGTATCTTGTTTCTTTAAAAAGCAGTAATTGTTTAAAGTCAAAGAAAGTGCATATAAAATACCAATAATGACCTTTTGCTGTGAAACAGTACGTTAAAGTGGTAGACATATATGCTTGTTCAAAGCAAAGGAAAAGAAAAAAAATGGAGAGATTGAGGATGAATCGTCTATTTTTATGCTTCGTAGACATTCATCAGACAGTACATAGGTGAATATTAAGACTTTCAACCTCAAGATCATGAAATATATGCATGTGCAAATATATTAATGTCAAACATATCTAAATTACATGAATGGAACAACATTGTGCACAGGTGCTATTGTACGAATGCAGAATCGACATATACACTGAAATAGGAAGTCTCATATTTACCATTCAATTGAAGTACGGGTTAATTTTTCCCATCTAGATCAGTAGCACAGATGATATTGACATTTAAGCATTGAATCATTTATCTTTGAAAGATGTAGTCCCATAACTGCAACGGTGCGTTCAAACAAATTGAGTATATATCGTGCGTTAGGTTTGTATTACAAAGTTAACTTCTGGACAGACTAGTGTTAACGTAGCTAATATAATAAATATTTAACAGCAAGGAAATAGTGTGTATATTGTTGACAAATATTGATTGCAAGCATTTATTTATACTCCAAATAATTATATGGATCTGATATTTTTTAGTGACACGGGTATGTATTGCTTTAAATATTTAAATCCACTGAATATTATTTCCTTTATTTCTTATAAAAACATAAACAACACTAAGCAAGCCACCTGCATAGATTTCTTAAGCAAAGGCTGTTCCATCAATTATGCATACAACGACATACACATCTATAATACAATATTTAACACACACACACACACCCTCACACACACACACATACCCTCACACACACACACACACACACACACACACAGATATATATATATATATATATATATATATATATATATATATATATATATATATATATATATATATATATATATATATATATAAACAATAAAATGTCTTTGGTTGTAGTGCGGGAATTAACGTCGCAGCTATTGCAGAGAAAATTCACATAACCCGCTTACGCGGGTTCTGTATTTTTTTCTGCAACAGCTGCGACATTAATTGCCGTACTACAACCAAAGAAAGCATTTTATTGTTTAATTATCTTTTAGATTGACTTAATGAGGAGTGGCACGTGTAAGTACTGCAGTAGGTCTTTCATCCCATAGAATAAAGACCCAATATTATGAAATCAAATTATGTATATCAAGTTTTTTTTTTTTTTTTTTTTTTTTTTGGTTTCATTGCGTTTTATTATTACTTTAAATTAAGAGGTATTGCTTAAGAGTATTTTGTTTCTCTATCGTTGATATTTTTATTTGGTGGGGCAACCAAATTTGACATACATGTTCCTTATTCAGTACCTGAGTAGGAAATACCGGTGGTATTCAAGTTTCAGCTTTTCAGCCATTTTCAAAATGGCTGCCATTATTGCATATTTAGAATTTTGATTTTTTTTTCTCAGACATTTTTCAAATCGTTGAAATAGTCGATCAAAATTTGGTCAAACAAAAGATTCAAGTGTTATTTCACATATGTTTGCAGTGAGGGTGCGGCAATTTAGAGATTTTTGTTGTTTTATGTAACGTTGCAGTTCCTCCATTCTTGGTCATGACTTTAATTAACTTTTTAACTTTACTCATTTCGAATATACCTTTGACCCCGTTTTTTCTTGTTTAATCTTGTATCTCATGTCTGCTTGAGTGTGAAATAGAATTTTGCGAAGTCTAGGATATATTCTCTAACGTACATGGGACTGAATTCCTCTAGCACTTGATTAAAGGGTTGTCTTGTTAGCCAGTTGACAAGTATCAGGAATAGTGTTGGCAAAGTCTAGGCAGTATATTCTTTTCTGTAAAGGGTTTTGAATTCCTCTTGCACTTTTGTAAAGTTACCTAGTAGACAATTATCAGGAATAATGTTGGTGATAAGAGACAGCCATGTTTAACCCTAGCTTTTAAAAATAAACGATTTTATCAGACGGAGTTCTCTTATGAACTTTTTTGAAACTTTGACTTCGTACAATGTCTTCATCACGTTGTCGATCCAACGTAACTGGGATTCCATAATATCTAAACAGTTTCCAAAAAAGCTTTCTCCATTGATGATTTCAAATGCTTTTTTTTTCAAAATCATTGAAGTTTATGTAGCGTGATTATTGTAATTCCTCATGTTAATTGCTCTTAAAAGAACGCGTAGTGCAGTGTTTGGTCTCTGCAGATTCTGATCGATCTAAACCTGTTTTGTTCATTTCTTAATATTTTGCCTCTTTTATATTATGTATTTCACATAACATGAATTAGAACATTGCATACTACAAGAACAATTTGATGCCTCGCCATTTTTTGCCGAGATTAGGATCATAGTTTGACAATCAGTCCCCTCTTCCACTAACAAGAGATTCTCTCTGTTTCTCATGGATTATTTAACAGTAGATTTCCCTTTTTCTTGTCATCAAGTCCTCACTGCCTCAGCTCATTTATTATTTCTTCAATCCCTGCAGTTTTCCATATTAAAAAAGATTTATCTTAAGTAGCTGTTGTCACTTCCTTCACGCTTAATTCTTCCATATATTTTATATTCAGGTCTTTCCCTAGTTGATTGTTATTTGGTCCATCTGTTAATTGTTTTTCTAGATCTAGCTTAAGCAACACTTTTCTTTTTGACCGGCTTTTACCTGTCCTTCTCTATCTCAGAGTTTTATGATGCTTAATGAGTCCTCAAATCTCTTCTGTGGGCTGCCAGCTCAATTTCCTGAGGAAGACTCATATATAAAGTCTTTTTCTCGCCTGCAGTTATGATGGACCTCTTTTTCTAGCTCCTGATATTAAGTTTGAAGCTTACTTCTTTGCAATCTTGTCATGTCCCGTAATCGAAGATTAGGGTACATATAGTTTTTGTCCTGCCCGTCTTTTTGTCTTTTTTTCTGCAAAGATTTTAACATTTGATTGGTTGGAGCAATGGCTTTCATATTTCACATGAGTATTCCTTGTGAAAGACCTTTCTTTGGATATCATCATATTTGACATTCCGACCTTGATCTTGTATTTTGACCCATTTTTGCAACATTTTTCCAAACTTTAACCTTGGCCATAACTTTTAAACGGTTGGTGCTAGGGCTTTGTTAATTCACATGAGTATTCTTTGTGGAAGACCTTTCTTTGGATATCACCATATTTGATCTTCTGACCTTGACCTTTGATTTTATTTCACTTTTGAAAAAAAAAAAAAAAAAAAAAAAAAAAAAAAAAAAAAAAAAACTCTAACCTTGCCCATAACATTTGTTTGGTTAAAGCAACGGCTTTTAATATTTTCACATGCGTATTCCTTGTGACAAGACCTTTCTTTGGATATTATCTTATTTGACCTTTTGAACTTGACCCTGGATTTGTACTCACTTTTGCAACATTTTTCTAAACTTTATCCTTGTTCATAACATTTGAATGGTTGTCCCTGTGACAAGACCTTTGTTTTGGTACCAACATTTTTCCACTCTTGACCTTGGAGTTTGAATTGCATTTGAGAAACTTTAACCTTCGCCACGGGCTGTCATACGGGGGCATCAATGTTTCACAAACACATCTTGCTTTTGTATCCTGGAGTTCTTTATTTTTCTCTCTCTTAGCTTTCTGCCAATGTTTTAGTGACACCAATTCTTTAATTTATTTATTATCCTTTTGCTAGGATTCTTTAGCTATGCTTTTGAAAATGTCTTTACCTGTATTTCATTTGTTTATGGAGGTCTTTTGTGGTATCTAGACTTTGAATTCGATTCTCTTATTGGATTTTTTCCCTGTTTTTTTAACATTGTACTCAATGCGGTTATGTCCCTTCCGGAATTTGTTACTCTTATTTTCAACTTATTTTGCCAAGTAGTGGTTTAAGTTTATGTATGCTCCTCCTTTTATTCATACGTAACTAAGGTCAAGGCTTTTGCATCTCTGACGTATCATGACATAATCGGTCTTGATTTCATTATTCATCTGGCATCTCCCACGTTCTACTTTATAGATACATGTTTTCATATGTGGGAATACGGAACCTCCGATAACAAGGGCATTTATTGGAAGAAATTCAACCATAGTTTCTTTTGCATTTACGTAACTAAATGCATTTTGTAGGTGCAGATTTATGTTTGAGTTATAGCTAGTATTTTCTGAATATATGTTAAGGTTATGTTTCTCATAGAAAATTACAATTTAAAATTAAGTCAAAATTATGCAATTGACGAATCCGATGTGATGAAAGGAATTAGGAATAAATTCTTAAAAGATGAAAATGATACAAATATAACAAACTTGAATTAATCCCGCATTTATCGCCAGAGAGAGAGAGAGAGAGAGAGAGAGAGAGAGATATCATCTGCAACAAACTTTACTCTGTTTCTTAGAAAAGTTAATGTGGTCTGTATGAAAGGACAAAAGAAATTTCTAACTTGAATTCTTCAACATCAGAATATAGACTCCAATCTGTGATTGTGGGTGCTGACAATCATAGGCTTTTTAAGCTGCCACTTTTTATGGAAGAAACTAGTTCATTTCAGTTGTATGCAGTACTTTTCACGCCAAAGTATAGCGAGGTGGATTGAATTCATGTCAAAAACTATACTTTAAATCCATTTTCTTTAAAGAGGTATACTCTTAGTCGTACAGTCCATTTCATTGTCTGGCGTTGAACATTTTGATTGTGTAACAGATGGCGATTGCGAAAGTTACATTTTCAAATCTTCCAAGTTGATTTTCCGAAAACGAAAATGATGAATATTTATTAGCAATAGCCATGTGATTATTAATTCATTGATGAAGTACACATCATTACTCCAAATGTTTTGACTAAAAGAGTTGCACACGAAAATACATGAGATCATTTTATATTTGCCAAGTGCTGTAATTTTCAACGTATCCTCTCAAAGTGACACTTTCCTGTCCGTGATAAAAATTAATGTATTTATACCATCAAATGATTTTAAACTGCAGTTTAATCAGGAAATGTTTATTACGCGACACTTGTGAAACTTCCGTCCTGGGTGTTTTACTGTGTTATTATTTCAGATAATTTGATTTTTTTTATTCCATCCAGTAGACCAATACCAGAGCTTTTGTGCGTCATCGTCCGTCATTCATCGTGTGCTGTAAGTATCTGGAAAGCAATAGAATATTTCAGCTAATTCTCTGTAATGGTTAGATTGCATTTTAGCCAGCTTTTTGATGTTGCGTCAATGAATAAGGGCAAAACTTATTTTATGCAAGCAGAGTACAAGTGCAATACTAAAAAAAAGGTTTTTGTATAGGTTTCCTTTCCACCATTCAGACCATCGTGATCTGCAAATTGAAAAATTCAGAAATCTTTTCCGACATCGATTTAAACCTTGTGACGGTACATGTTGTCGTTTTGTACATATTGTAGTTGGCGACAATATGTACCTACCCTCAATGCATACATTGTCGTCCATCGGTACATATTGTCGCCGGCTGAAAAGTTACACATGTACATTCTCTCGCTGGCGTCATTACGTGCCTCACCTCACTGTACATATTGTCGCCCAACAGATATTGCTGCTTAAAGATGTCTTTTGTTGTTTTTGGTGGTATTTTGAATGTAATTGGTGTGTGAATCACACTGACGTGTTTCGTATGCTACTTTATGCAGCGTGATTGTGACGGTACATTTTGTCGTCCTGTTCATATTGTCGCTGGTGACAATGTGTACCTACCCTCACTGCGTATATTGTCGTCCATCAGAACATGTACATGTCGCATGACAATGCATGACAATGCTCCATATAAATATGACTAATCATTACTTTGCAGTTTTTGAGAAGATAATTTGTAAAGAATTTTCCCATATATCCCTATGTAAAACTTTGATCGCCAATTGTGGCCCCACCCTAGGTCCGGTTTTATTTGAAGATACTTGAATACTTGAAGATTATTTTTATGTAAAGGTGTGTTACTTTATATGTTAAAGCGACAGTACGGCTGCAAAATGTGTGCTTTTTCTTCCAAATTTACCCAATATGTCATTAAGAAATAAGGTATAAAGTTGATGTAAGAAGTTTGAGAAACAAAAATATTCTCTACTCAAACAAAATTAACGTAATTAGAATCTGCCGGAAAATCAAGGGTCGTACGAACTGGAGCAATCTTAGATCTGTTTATTTTGTACCACGTGAATTCTAAAACGACACGTGCCTACACTGTAAAGTTTACATTTATAATGAATATTAGATGAAAGCAATTTTCAAAAACACAAATTATCATGACTTTCTTATAAAATAATCTTAAATAATAATCGTAAAGATTTTAGTCTGCATTCAGGCGAATTTAACAGAATTAAAAGTCAAATGTTTAGGTTTTGTGTATTGGGTCAAAGAAAGGAAAAACCAACTAATCATACGTTATCGCGGCAAATGTCAAAAAAAATATTTTTCTGCACAATTAAAAAAATTAGCATTTCAAATGGCAACAATGTTTATAAGTCAAAGATGTATTTTTTATGTTGAGTTTACACTATTTTTTTTTTCTTTGAAAGTGACGGAAAAATGAGAAATGATAACAAGTATCAACAAACCTGTCGAATAGAACCTTCGAGAGCCCTGCTTGAGTGTCGCCGAGTTCCCGTTTCCTCTTTATCCAGCGATTATATTAATCCCCAAACTAAATTTTAGTCAGGAAAGTTGCTTTTTCAAGTTCTATTTTCAGTTTCTTTTTCTTTTTGGTCGACTTTGTCAATGTAGCAGGCCTTCCGGGATTCCCTCTCTAACCATGCTGTTTTGTTTTTGAAAACTATGCATGCGTGAATAGCATGGAATGTGGAACCCTGAATTCGTTGCGATGTATATATTTACGTCCCATAAATAACTATTAATTTTAATGAAATAATCCAAATTATTTAATTCTAAAAATTGTAATTTTCTGAAAGTTTATACATTTATGAGTAGTAAAAAAAATTCCAAATCTTGCCGGAAAATTTTATCTAGTCAGTTTTTTTTAATGAGATGCACTTTAAATAAAATTATTTGATTTTGAAATTTTACCTGTGGACTTAATTGAAAGTATATGTTAGTCAAACAAAAAGAATTTACCAAAGCAAAAAAAAAAAAAAAAAAAAAAAAAAAAAAAAAAATCAAACACCGAGGGAAGTTTTATCAAAGGTATTTTTTCTGCAGTAATATTAAATTTTTCGCTCAGCAACAGGGGATCTAGAAAAACTTTCTGCTTAATTCTAATGAGAGCCAGCTCTTTACGGACACTGTGAAATCTATGATTCTTGGATGCAAGGTTGAATTCAATTTTTCAAGTACTTTCTATGTCTAGCATCCACCCAAAATAACAAACCTATCTTTTACGGAAATCAACTAAAACACACGATAATATTGATAAAGGTTATTATTGAGGAATTTTCTTAAAGTTTGGAAAAAAAACAATGCAAACAAAAAACAAAAACAAAAACAAAAACATAAAACAAAAAACAAAACCAAAAAAAAAAAAAAAAAAAAAGAAAGAAAGAAAGAACAAAAAAAAAAAAATTAAACAAAACAAAAACAAAACAAAAAACAAACAGCATCGATTCAAAGTCCCATCTTAGACACAAAACCTTAAAATGATATAAAATAAGAATGATATGTCGATCTCATGAGATTTAAAAGCGAAAAGTCTGGATCTATTTTGTATGTGTGTTATTCTTTTTATTTTCATAACTCAAATCAATCCGTCTTCGGACGCTAATCATAAAACAAGACCAATAAAAAAAAAAAATGGAATGGCATAATATATCTTTGAAAATATCGTTCTTTTATCCTGAACACTTATTATAAATGAAAAAAAAAAGAATCTTTAAAATCTAAAATAATACAGTGACTTAAATATGGATTTGCAGACTGGGTAAACCATTAAAAAAAATAAAAATCTTTTCATTTTCTTTTGACATAAGCAAATGTGATTTCCCAAGAAATAATTCAGGAAAGATTGTGCACCTTTATTAGCCTACCTGTTTTTATACTCCTATGAAGCAGAATGTACTCAGATTTTTTTTTTTATATAGAAGAAGAAAACGGTGGACTTCAATTCGATATTTAGCTTCGCACTCGTGAAAACATCGAAAAATCCTGTCCCACTCGTGAAATAAATTCCATATTCATCTACAAGACATTGAATATCCTCTATATAGCTAATATTATAAAGTTCTCCTTACTGTCTTTTTTTTATTGTACTTGATGGGTTTTGCATTATGTATTATGATACCGACATTTATTCTTATTATCATATTTCAAAGATAAAATCAAATATATTTTTTTTCTTCTCCTCTTTAGGTTGAAAAAATGAAGAAATAATAACAAATTTCATGTGTGATACAGAAAAGGACTTGAAAAATCATGGTACGTCTTTTCTTATTGTTGAACAATTAAGTTTTCTAGAAAAAAATGATTCAGTACAATTGTATACGTAGACGGAGTTAATTTAAAAGTGTTTGCATCTTTGTTTTAGGCAATACCTGATCCAATTCATTGGAGATCCAGAGATATATCCCTTAAATATGATGTTTCTTATCTACGTCCTGCAGAGGTCGCTGAAAATCAAACAGAGAAAAACAAGCGCTCAAAATCGGACTCAGATATTGATACACAAACCACCGATGAATTTAAAGCTGCTGTATTTCATTCTAAGACAAATACAAGTTCATATTTTTCTTTTGAAGATCTGATTAAAACCATAAAAGTTTTAGAAGAGAAGAAGGATGCACTGGCGATAAAGAACATCTTAAATGCTGCTTCTTCAAATGATATAAGAAAATTGTGTGAAAGTCTCTGTGTCGAGAAACCTAAAAATGATTTTATTTCCGACATTGTCTCGGAAACGATAGTAGAAAAATTCTGTAAAGGAAATGAGTCAAAGTTTACTATTGTAAATATTTGGACAGGATATCGATCTGTGGAGAAAAATTTCGAACAGTTAGAGCGACAGCAACTGTTTGCGCGATATAAACCCTTCAGAAGAAAAAGAGGAATTGATACACTCGTTGTAGTTGTGGAGCAAAATATACAAAGAAAAACGGGAAGTTTCTGTGGACTA
Organism: Saccostrea echinata; assembly: GCF_033153115.1. Classification (NCBI taxonomy): domain Eukaryota; kingdom Metazoa; phylum Mollusca; class Bivalvia; order Ostreida; family Ostreidae; genus Saccostrea; species Saccostrea echinata. Next base: position 3,076,363 of record NW_026889807.1, on the reverse strand, counting down.
GACCTTATTATTGTCTCAAAAGATGAATGCAATTCGGAAGCAGCCTCATTGCTCTCTTTTGAATTTTGTGATACAACAGATTCGAGTGTGATTCAGATCGACGATGAAACCATCGCATTATTGTTTAATCAACACAGTAATATAACATTGATTAATAAATCTAATGTTCGCTCAAAAGGGTATAAATCAGGCGCACCTCATGTGGAAAAGACACCAACTATTGTCATATATTGCCAAATAAAAGGGGTTGTACCTAGGGGAGAAGAGACATTCCCTGAAAAAATAAATGGATTCATTGTCGACGTTCGGGAAGGAACTTGCCGACTAGCTGTAAACCCACTTCGCCCAGGTGAAAAGATTACGGACGAAGTATTTAAAACAACTGGAACACTAGGGGGATTTGTTAATATCCAAAATCCAAGGAAGGTGGGATTTTTGACGTGCGCTCATGTTGTTTTACCACCCAAAATTTTACAAAATAATTCTGCTGAGGAATATGTTCGAAAGAAAGATGTAATCCTTATACATGATCGAGAAAAAAGACAAATAGGTAAAATAAATAAAATCATGTTCATTCACGATAAGCCAAATGAAGTTAGTATTGATGCGGCTCTGATAGAGATTACAGATCGACACCCATGTGATGGATATTTTGCAGACGTTTATTTAGAAAATCAACTTCATTGCGCTGGTAAGTGTATACATTTTACAAGCCTAAAGAAGAAAATTTCAGACAGAATATTGATATTAGTAAGGTATATAACCTTTTAATTTGGGGAAAATTTTTTTAATTGATGTACATGTATATGAACTTTATTTCTTCATTTTTCTTCCATATCTTCAGGGTTTTCCGACAGACAAATACTACACTTTTCAAATGGTCAATTAGATCAAATCAACATGTTTAATTTCCGGAAACAAGTTATCAAGGTGGGTGCTACAAGTGGTATTACACTTGGTTCATTAAGAATTGGAAGGAGTTGTGCTCAGATTATAAATGATTGCGAAGTTATACTGAATAAAATTTGTCCTATTCGATTGTTTGGACAACTGGAAGTCATTCCAAGAATAGATCCATCCCAACCATCTGATTCGAGTGAAGCTTTTCTCAGTGAAGGAGATTCTGGAGCTCTAGTTTTTGTTATTGCGAGAGAAAACCCAGTTATCTTAAAATGTATTGGGATAGCTGTTGCGAAAACATCATATGGGGCCTGCTTAATGACGCCAATAGACAAGGTGTTTGATGCTCTTGGTCTTTCGTATAATTGTTTTACAAAGTTTTCCACACCGAATTCTTACAAGGAAACGGATGAGGAAGGACTCCAGGATGTGCTTGCTTCAATAACACAAAAACTTACCGATATGCATTCAAATATGGCAACAAAGCAAGACATTTCAAATATGGCAACAAAGAAAGACATCCAAAATCTTAAACGTGATTTAGAAAGCTTTAATAGCAGACTTAACGAAGCAGAAGAGAGAATAAGAAAAGAGAGGAAAACAGGTAAAAATGAGGACAAGCAATAAATGTGTAATGATGTTTGTTTGTTTATTGTTTAACGTCCCTCGGAAGAATTTTTCACTCATATGGAGACGCCACCACTTGCCGGTGGAGAGCTACAAGTTTTGACCTTTACTAGGCACTCAGGGTCATTGAGCAGTGAGGGATCTTTTTCGTAGCAGCTTCTACTGCGACAAGGGATCTCGGTTTATACAGTCTCATCCGAAGGAATGGTCTCCACGTCCCACAGTTGGATTCGAACCCGCGACGTAAGGATCAACTCCTTACTCCGCGACTCTAGAGCAAACGCTCTAACCACTGCGCCACGCGGGCGACTAAATGAATACTAGCATCAAGTATGAAGAAAAATCGTAGATTATAAATTTTGCAAGTGAATGGATTGAATGTATTCACTTTCAGTGAATAACATTCAGGAAAAGATACAAATGTAGCCAAATCAATGCCTTTTCGATTTTTATATGAATAACTAAATTCGTTTAAGTCAGTTCCGTGAAGGAGAGTCCTTTGGACTTTTGGAAGATTTTTACATGTATGCTTTATGGATATTTTGTTTGAATATAAGGATGAAAAAAAAATCACATTGTATTCATGAATATACTTTTAAGCAATGAATATAAGTGAAGACATGCAAATTTCATCTTTTAGATCAGGAATAACAGGAAAAAAAATTGCAGAGAGAAAGATACTTTGTACATGTGCACTATGTACTCCAATTTCATTCATCATGCAGTAGTGCTAAATACTATAAATTTAATATGCCCTACTTGTTTAATGTCACATGAACATATATAATATAAGATATTTGTTTTATGCTACATATACATGTTAATGTAATATATTTGTATCATGCTACTTGAATATATATATATATATATATATATATATATATATATATATATATATATATATATATATATATATATATACGACTTGTTTAATCTTAAATGTACACAATTATGTAATATAAAATTTACTTGTTTAATGTCACAATTAATTTCGTTATGCCTTTAAAGTTGTGTCCTTCATAATTCTTTACTAAAAAAGTCTAACATTTCCAATTTCACTAAGAATGCATAAAAATTGATGAGCTTGACCGCAGAGTGAGATGTTGGACCTGATGAGATGGTGAGACGTCACAGGGTAGGCGAGATCAGGTATATCTTATTTGCATTCGTTGGAGTTCGATAGAACCGCAATGAGGGTAAACGAAAGTTACATCATGATATATCAAAATAAAAAGTAAAAGGTATAACAAAACATTTACTGACTGTGTTCTCGAGCAACATGCGTTTTGACGACCCTCGAATCAAACTGTTAGCCTGAGGCCTAATGGCCTCAGGCAAACAGTTTGGTTCTTGAGTCCGAAAAAACGCATATTGCCCTCGAACCCAGTCAATAAATGTATATCATTTACTTCTTAATGTAATAATTTATGGTGTTCCTGGTAGTTTGATTGCTACAATTAAAACATGACATTTAGCAAAAGACCTCCAATTTATTATGCAATTAGTATATTTTTTTTCTTTTGAAAGAAACTTTTTTATTATTATTCGTTTTACTTTTTATTTTATTTTTATTATTAAGGTCTTCCGTCTTCACGGAAGACCTTATAGTGATTCTACTGTTTCTTCTTTTTCTTATTATTTTTTGACCAAATTTTGTGCAGGCGTTTTCTCAAAAACTGTTCAGTGGTTTTCAGTGAAACTTTCAGGAAAAATGAGTCATTAAATGAACTTTGTTTATCACAAGGAAAATTTGGTAAATTCTCTTTTGGTTCCAAGTTATGGACTATTTCCTGATTTTTAAATGGACTTTTGTCGATGAATGTTCTAAAGAACGGCTAAAGATATGAACTGGAGACTTATTGGAGAAGATAGATCATGGCCTTTAGATTTGCAGAATCATCTTTGTTGTGCGTCGTCACCACTTCCGGTTGCTGCCGGAAGCGAATTCTGAAAAGGGCATTTTTTACTTTTTTTGTTTTTCAATTTTCTTTTTATGATTTTTGTAAATTTAAGAGAGACTCTTTTGTAAATGCTTAATATGCAATTTGTTTTAAAATTGATCAATCCAAACTATAGATATTAGCATTTAAAAATCTGAAGCGGGTCCAAAATGGCGGCTGTTTCCGACGAGCAGGTCGGCATTCGGAGCTCCTCGGGTGGCTCGTTCCTCGCACACTAACCTCGGATGTCAACGGTGTTCTACCATGTTGCTGATAAAGTCATGTGATCTTATTTGAAATTCCTCCAAATGTTATACCTTTGAAATCTGAGTTACTTTGAAGCACGCCCAACACTATGTTTTGCTTTCAAAGACTACTTACATGATGCTGTGATCAAAACCAATATACACGGAAGAATTAGACAACAGAAAAAAATGTTTGAAGAACTTTATGCTAAGTAAAATATGAAATGAGTTACAAGGCAGTTTCTGGGTGAGAAATGTAATCGATTTGATGCATATTTTCCACCAATCACTTCCGAGGTTTGTATGGAGAGTAGCTGAGTCGGTCGAAGATTGCCGATTGGTAGGTCGGAGTTTACTGAGAAAGCCGAGCGTCTTGTTGATCGAAACTACCACAAGGATCAATGAAATATGAAGGAATTGTTGTTGGATCTGGCAGATTATGAAATGGATAATCTGTTTTTAAAAACATAGATACTCTGACCTCCAAATGCAATAAAATGAGTAATTTTTACGGTACATACAAATATATATATGAGAATGGAAACCATTCAATAGAAAATACATATTAAAGAAAAGGCGCAAAGATTTACTCGTCACGATTGGCGCAAAATAATGTATCGTGACTCTTCTTTCATAGTAGAAAAATGGTCTGATGCAAAAGTGCAGAAAAAGATTACACGGACACATTTGTTTGAAATACAGGTATATGGAATTGCATGGAATAAAAATGTGAATACAAAAAGAATAAAAGAAGTAAACAGTATCATCAGTTCATCAGTAATCGATTTTTTTTATTGTTTAAACTCAAGTAACGAATTCCGATGTGAATCTGCTTGCACAAAATTTGGCTAGCTAGCTCTCATTCTATATTTCTGCACTATATAAAAGAACTTTTAACCTCACTGACGCTTGCTACTTCAGGCAATGATACAAAGTAAACATCGATGATGGCTGGTATAATAACACTGGTGTAGTGGCTTCCATATTGAATTTTCACGAAGGCGCTCGGGGTTTAATCCCGAATTTGTTCGCTTAAATTTACGTTTTAAACTTTATAAATGATGTTGAGTGGGGTTTTTTTTGTTAGAGATGATAGACCATGATTTCTAGATTGTCGAAGGGACCTTTTCATGCGTCGTCGTTAGTTCCGGTCGCTTGCAGAAGCGAATTAAAAAAATCGATTTTTTCATCTTCAATATTTTCTGTTATATCTGTAGGGTTAAGAGAGCCTCTTTTCAAAATACTAAATATATAATTTGTTTTCGAATTGATAAATCCAAACTCTTGATGTTCGTCATTTTCGCTTTGAAGCGGGAGTTAGACCTATGAAGCGGGAGTTGAAATGGCGTAATGGTTAACACGTTGGATTTTCACGCTGACGACCAGGGTTAAATCTCCAGAGTGTCTGAAATTTTTTTTTCACTTTTTCAGCTTGAATTTACATTTTTATTTTCAAAATGGGACGGAAGACCTCTCATTGCTCGCAATGAGTTTCTAGTTATTATTATTATTATTATTATTATCAATACATATATTTTATTTGTGCTTTCACATAGACATATTGTACATAGATTAGTTAACAATCAGTACATGTATACTTTCATTTCTACTATTTATATTACACATTTTCTTTCTAGTAACTATGTGTTGCATTTACAGCAGATATATTTCAAAATCAAACTGAAATTATAGATGACATGCTTTACATTTTTGTGAATTTTCACTGTAAAAGCTTTATATACAGAAATAAAAACGAACGGGGGGGGGGGGGGGGTATTAAGTATTTTAACATACTTTTACATTTGTATAAATAAATACATTATAACATCACAAATAGTTTTCCAGAATTTTTCATATTCTGAAAATTTACAATTTCTTAAAAGTAGCAGATGAGAATCGAAGTGAAAGTAAAGGTTTCACTTAATACCAGAAACGACATAAACACGCGTACTAAAAAAGAAATAAAGACAAATTCATTTTCTTTTTCTTTACGTTTGATACTAAAAGATAAGGTTAAATTCGTCAAGGAATGGAAATTCTCTTTTTAAAGCATTATAATTAGAGCTATAAGGGTCGTAGAAAGAACCCCAACGTTTGCCTCAACAAAATTGGATCGTGGTTTTTCTATTTGATGATGTTTAATAGTTAGTATTTTCCCAAGAAGTTAGCATTTCTGGTTTCATAATGTCCCCTTCCTCACTATTAATTGTTAACTCTACAGTTAAAATAAAATAATAAAAAAAATAAATTAAAAAAAATCAACTTACAATTAGTAATATTAAAGTTTTCCTAGTCTTTGTCAGCGATTCCCGTTAGAAAGTGCATTTAATTTGTCCTCTACAGTTTTGCTACTTATATTTTATTAAGGGGGGTTATTTGTTCATAGGAATGGGAATGCGTAGTTAGCTGTCCAATAAGAAATAAAATGTACACTGAACTTGATTTGTACTGCACAACTACTCGACTTTGATGAAATATATATCTTGTTTTCTGCACACTTGTTACCAAATGATGATGATGATGATTTTTTTTTTGTGGGGGGGGGGGGGGGGGCTGCGTCAATTACTGACTGCTTTTATGGATTAATTTTATCAGTCATTTGCAGTTAAATTTAAAGCATTATTTATTTCAGATTTAGTGGCTGATTCTTTGATTAAATTAAGGTTTAAACCTTAAATGTTTGTCAATAAAATGTAGGAACATGTTTAACTTTGTTTTCATCATATTTATCTATATATGTAATACATTTGCATACTCACTTCAGGTTGCCACTATTGTCTTTATTATTAAAGGACTCTTTACACACAAAGAGACATTTGTGCAGTATAACTCTGGCGGTTTATGACAAGTAAGTCTCCAAAAGTTTATGATTTTTCAAGGTCAAGAACCACACTCTACATAGGTGTGATGTTCACTAGTAGACTCATTGATGTCTTTGTCATTACAGTCCACTTTAATGTAGCTGTAGTTTGTAGTAAAATTAATAAGCTTAGAATGTCTGGAAATCTCCAGCGATCTTTTATTTTATTTTATTATTTACGTTTGTTTATTTCTGAGTGACTAGACTTGGGATGATTCCCACGTCCCAGATTGTTTACACGATTATTTAGAAGGAACCTTTTGAAAATGATGGTATACATGATATTTTTTAATGGGCAAAGTTTGGGGAATATCGGTGCATTCTGTAAGTCATTTTTCAAATGTTACATAAATAAGAGTTAGCTAAATTACTTTAAGCAGATGAATAATAATTTTCTTAAAGAGGGTGCAAGCGCACATATTTTGACACATTTTTGAAATGTGGTATTTTTTTCTAATCAGGTAATGCATTAAGGTCCGTGTAGGAGGAAGGGGGGGGGGCTCTTTTCTGACAATAGTCTTTTGCCTAGTTTTTATATGTGATTTTTTTTGAAATGCTGCCTATTGCTAAGAAAGATCAGAGAATGGCAAATTCCTACATTACCGAAAAGTTGGAGGAAGTCTCCCCCTCCACGGATTTTTGAATAGATTCATACACAGGGGCCGGTAACTTTGTTTGATTTTACGTATTCATTATTTATACAAAAAAGATATATTCCTTTTGGTCTATTTAGTGAATATGTAAAATAACAAAATAATACTGGCCCCTGTGTGTGCAGTTTATCGTTTCTAAATGTTATTTTTGTAAAGGTTATCCCCGACTTACTATCAAAAAACCTTGCTACGGGCCTGTCATTGTTTGTATCACACAAAACATGACTGTTTATGTACTTGGTATTCTATTATTAAACTTATATTGTCCTACCCGGTGGTTAGGGCTTAATCATTTTGAAACGTTGTTAGTATTTTCTGTTTATACAGAATGTAATCAGTTATACTTGCTTCAATAGTAACTGCAATATGAGATCACCGCCCGTGTGCTTATTTTATTTGTAGCATTTTTGTAAACCAATTCTGTTAATGATAAGAAAAATACCTAGTCTTAATTATCCAGTTTCAAGTCATTTATGTTTTTACAATCTCATGGTAATTTTTATTGTCCTATGACGTTACGTTACCTTATACAAATTATGACGTTACTTTTGTTATTTTCAAATAAAGCAATGCCATACTGTAAACTCTCTTTAGGGGAAAGTAAAATAGATATAAAAACACAATAGAAAAAAAAGAAAAAAGAAAAAAAAAAGAAAAGCAGTCCCATAGAGCTTAAATTCCACACTATCTGTTATCAAAATGTCATTAATTTTGTTGATGAGACCCTTCGTGGTAAGCTCTTTGTTTTTTACATTTAGATTTGTGGGGTTCTCAAGGCTTACAAATTTTCCTTTAGTTCCTTAAACTAAAATGTTCTGTAAAACATTAGACCATCCACATCGTACTAATATAAGAAAAAAACAAGAGGCCCATGGGCCACATCGCTCACCTGAGTAACTTTGGCCATGCTGTTCATTACCAGACGCCCCCCTTGTAATACCTATTGTGGCCCCACCCTCCCCCCAGGGGCCATGATTTGAACAATTTAGAATCTACACTACCCCAGGATGCTTCCACATAAGTTTCAGTTTTTCTGGCCCAGTGGTTCTTGAGAAGATTTTTAAAGATTTTTCCTATATATTTCAATGTAAATTGTATTTCCTATTGTGGCCCCGCCCTACCCCCGGGGGTCATGATTTGAACAATTTAGAATCTACACTACCCCAGGATGCTTCCACATAAGTTTCAGTTTTTCTGGCCCAGTGGTTCTTGAGAAGAAGATTTTTAAAGATTTTTCCTATATATATTTCAATGTAAAACTTGGGATTCCCCCTATTGTGGCCCCGCCCTATCCCCTGGGTCATGATTTGAACAATTTAGAGTGTACACTACTTGAGGATGCTTCCACATAAGTTTCAGCTTTTCTGGCCCAGTGGTTCTTGAGAAGATTTTTAAAGATTTTTCCTATATATTTCAATGTAAATTGTATTTCCTATTGTGGCCCCGCCCTACCCCCGGGGGTCATGATTTGAACAATTTAGAATCTACACTACCCCAGGATGCTTCCACATAAGTTTCAGTTTTTCTGGCCCAGTGGTTCTTGAGAAGAAGATTTTTAAAGATTTTTCCTATATATATTTCAATGTAAAACTTGTATTTCCTATTGTGGCCCCGCCCTACCCCCGGGGGGTCATGATTTAAACAATTTAGAATCTACACTACCCCAGGATGCTTCCACATAAGTTTCAGCTTTTCTGGTCCAGTGGTTCTTGAGAAGAAGTTTTTAAAAGATTTTTCCTATATATTTCAATGTAAAACTTGTATTTCCTATTTCGGCCCCGCCCTACCCCCGGGGGTCATGATTTGATCAATTTAGAATCTACACTACCCCAGGATGCTTCCACATAAGTTTCAGCTTTTCTGGTCCAGTGGTTCTTGAGAAGAAGTTTTTTAAAGATTTTTCCTATATATTTCAATGTAAAACTTGTATTTCCTATTGTGGCCCCGCCCTACCCCCGGGGGTCATGATTTGAACAATTTAGAATCTACACTACCCCAGGATGCTTCCACATAACTTTCAGCTTTACTGGCCCTGTGGTTCTTGAGAAGAAGATTTTTTAATGACTCCACCCTATTTTTGTCTTCTCTTGATTATCTCCCCTTGTGAGGGGACTTGGCCCTTCATTTTAACAATTTAAATTTCCTTTTACCCAAGGATGCTTTGTACCAAGTTTGGTCAAAATTGGCCCAGTGGTTCTTGAGAAGAAGTCAAAAATGTGAAAAGTTTACAGACGGACGGACAGACAGACGGACAGACGGACGACGGACAAAATGTGATCAGAAAAGCTCACTTGAGCCTTCGGCTCAGGTGAGCTAAAAAGACTGGCTCCTATAATAATGTAAAAGATGTCAGTATGTTATGAACGTACTTTTCTTTTATTTGTTAAAGTTGTTGACATTCACCATGAAGTTTTGAACAAATATTTTCAAAGATAGTTATCTCGTGATCGGGGGGCCCGGGTTGATTCTCTTTCGCCGCGCCGCGTTAAACCTAAAGCCAAAACATAGGCTGTGAATGCTCGTTAACCAAGCGCCCGGCACTAGAAGTGAAAGTCACAGGTCTTTCGGATGAGACCTTAAAAGCGAGCGGAAGGCGTTGACAGGATAAAGAACCCTCACTGCTAAATGGTCCTGAGTGCCTAGTATAGGTCTACATTTGAGGTCCTTCACCGGCATACGGTGACGTCTCTAGATATGAGTGAAAAATTCTCGAATGGGACGTTAAACAACATACAATCAATCAATAATAGTAAATTCAAGTTTTAGGCCTTTGTTTTTTTTTTCTTATAAATTATATTGAATAGATGGTTCCGATTAAAAAAAAATGTGAATGAGTTTTCGAAATTTAATTGCCGGCAATGTATGTAAAGGAGTTAAGGAAAAGATTGCAAGGGTCCGTGAAAATAATCCGCTCTATGAATTTTTTCTCATTTTTACATATAATTTGCCTTACGTTAATGGTATCATAATATGAAATTGTCCACCATGGTCATCAGGGTTATAAAGAAGATATGGTTGCCATGGTGACAAACGTTTTTCAATATTTTGATATTTATGTAGTGAAATTTTAAGTATGCAATACAGGTATCAAAATTGAAACAAATTAATTTTCACCAGATATTAAAAAATATGGTTTCTATTCATTGAAGATAAAATTGTATCGGAAACTATTGATATATTAATGCTTTGGGTAGTAGTCATTGTAAATTTGCAGTAATATTATCATCCCAAGAGCTGTTTTCAACGTCTTGACAAAAAATTGCCCAATGAATGTTCCTTAAATTGATATATTTTGTAACAATTATTATAAATGACTTATGATTAAAATATGAAGTGGGGTCATCACATTCTTTTTTAAGCTACATGCATTTCACCCCCCCCCCCCTTCCTAAAATGTTACAATATTTCATAAATTTTAATCTGATGGCTTGTTGCTGAACCTTTAATATGCACAATCTGTTAAAAAACTATAGAAAATACGTATAGATTAATAAATATTTTTTCTGAAAATCTTGTGGTGGTTGCTCATTTTATACGTAGAGCAGAATGATAAAAGTATCATGTACACAAAACACAACAACATGCATATTTTTTTTATTTTCCCATCTCCAAAATATTCATTCCGTTATTATATCAAAATAAATATATACGTTCTAAACCAGTGTACAGTGGTCCAAGGGCCAAATTGTTCATGCTCTGAACACTCATCGAGTTCTCTGCACTGTGACTTGGAATCGGAAAGGGAGGGGGGGGGGGGTCACTTGAACACATTGAATGAATAGGTTTTTTTTTTTTTTTTTTTTTTTTTTTAAATTTTATTTCCCAGACCTATACTATAACATTTGAATTCCCTACACGAATCTTTATGGCAGCTGCCAGGGATGGGGCCCTGACTAAGCTCCATCGAAATACAATTATAGCATAAATTAGTCCTACATCATCTCGCAGGATGATGACATGATAATAATATTACTTGTAGATGAAAAATAAATAATGATAATTATAGGGTTATATACACACACATATATTCATACATATATACATATACATTAATTTTACAACCAGAAGAAAAGAAAAGTACAAGTTTATTTAATATTGTATGAATATTAATACATTCCCATTGCTGTCAAAAGGGGAAATCACATACATTCACTCAGTCCTTGGGTTCCCCTTCAGCAGCACTACTAGAGGGACAGAAACCGTCTAGCAGCGGGAATTATTTAATTTTTCTTATAAAAATAAATTAATTTAATACATAGAGATTACATGAACAGATTTTTTTTTTTTAGTTTTATAAACTTATATCTATATACTATAACAAATTACAGTAATTTTATAAACTTTCCAATAATATCTACATTTAGAGCATAATTACAAAATTTAATTACTTTACACCAAAATACTGTAGATTTTTTTATATGATGTACAACATTATATTCAGTTTCATCAAGATTTCTATTCTACAAAACATTTTGTATTTATATATTTTTAATGCAATAAAGGAAATAAAATTGTTCAGAAAGTATGTTTTCTGGTTACGTTCAAAATAAAAACCGATAACAATGTCTTTCCATTGAATGTTAACTTTAAACACAGTTGAAGCTAAATCCCAAATATATTAAGCATTTCTACATTCAAAAATAAGATGGTGCATGTCTTCTACAACAGAACAAAGAGAACACTCGTCTGTGGTAGCCTTTTTCCACTTTACCATATATTTTTTACAACAAAGTAAATTGTGCAATAATTTGTAATTGAATTCCGCAATGTTTTTATCTATAGCCAGTTTAATCTTTTGCTGATAAATAGATTTCCACATTTTTTGACTAACATTGAACATTTCTCCAAGTATTCGCTGATGTTTTGGCGGAATAACTTTTTTACTTAGAAGGATATCATAGAAAAATTTACATTTCTTGCTTTCAGCCCTAAAATAATTTCCATGAAAATTAAAATACCTTTTGTTCTTTATGTTAATAAATTTATATTGTTGATCTTCACTTTTTTCTCTAATATATTTAAAAATTGTCTTGATCATTTTATATTCACGCAATAAATTTGACTTTTTTTTGAGTTTCTTCTCCTATATTTTCGATGGTTTTAAATCCACCATCTGAAAAGAGATCTTTTACATATTTTATATTTTTAACCCAATTTCTAAAGAATACCGTTTTTCCCTTATACAAAAACAGTCTATTATTCCAGATCGGTTCTTGTAAAATTTCGTTAATACTCATTTTCTTTATATCGGGAAGTTTTTTACATTGATTAAAATAAATAAAAATTTCTTTATAGAACAAAGGCAGTCTTTTAAAGGATTCAAAGTCGTTCAAACCAGTATTGTTGGTTTTTAATATATATTCAAAATTTACATTATACACCCCTAATAAATTGTCAAGGTGGCACAGCATAGAGTTGTGATTAGCATTATTCACGAGTCTTGGTATCCAAGTAGCTTTTAATGCTTGGAACTTGGTAAATATATCTACTACTCCAATCCCCCTTCTTCTATTTTACCAATTAGCGTATTTCGCTTAATTCTGTCTCTGGAATCCCAAAGGAAGTTGAAAATAAATTTACTTATTTTTTTTAGTTCGTTTTCTCGCGGAATAGGTTAGATAGATGCAACATAGATAAATTTACTTATACCTAAACTATTTATGATTTCAGTCTTACCAAAAATTGTAAGTTTTCTTTTTTTTCCATGATTCAAAGAGTTTTTGCATATTTTCGCATTTATCAATCCAATTTTTTCTATAGCATTCCTCTTTATTTATACCTATGTATTTTGTCTCTAATATGCCTCAATGCCCCTGTCAATATGCATTCAGTTTTATCTATATTCAACTTCGATCCAGCATAATTTGAAAACTCGTGTATTGTTTTAAGACATTCTTTCATTGATTCCACATTTTTAAGAAACAATGTAAGATCATCAGCATGATGGACATGTTTATATTCTCTACTGCTATCAGAAAGTTTAATTCCAGAAATTTGGTCGTTATTCTTGATTTTAAGAGCTAGAATATCATCGACAAATAGAAATAATATCGCCGAGATCGGACACCCCTGACGAATTCCCCTAGACATAATGCATGTTTTGGATACCCACCCATTGTTTTTTAATCGAAAAACTGGATTTTTATAAAGAATTTTCATCCATTTTAAAAAAATTGTTTTTAGGTTGTATTTCACTAAAGTTTTGAATAAAAAATTCCATTCTATCGAGTCAAAAGCATTTTCAAAGTCTAAAAATAGCAATTTTCCATCGTTATTAGTTTCTTCACAGTATTCTAAAATATCTAAAATAATTCTGGCATTTTCACCAATATATCTCCCTTTAATATATGCTGATTGATTTTCATTGATTATATTTCCAATAATTTTTTGCAGTCTTTTTGCAAATTTAAATGCAATTATTTTGTAATCAGTATAAGTCAAGCTGATCGGACGATAATTTTTAAAAATTTTTTCATCGCCTTTCTTGTATAAAAGGGAGATAACTGCAACTCTCTGTGAAAAACTCATTCGTTCATTTTCGAAAATACTTTTCAATGCTTCGTAAAATAAATGTTTTATATCTTTCCAAAAACATTGGTAAAATTCATTTGTAAGGCCATCTAGACCAGGAGATTTGTTAGCTTTTAGATTAAACACTGCATCAGTGCATTCTTCCAGAGAGGGAAATTGTTCACAGAAATTAGCATCGCTTTCGCTCACTGTATTTTCTAACTCAACTGAAGATAAATAGTTATCAATGCCATCATCTGGTATATTATTTGAAGAGTATAGATTTTCATCAAAGTCGCACACAGCGCCTAAAATGTCATCAGTAGTCTCTATATTATTGTCATTTACATATAGTTCTGTAACGGGGGAGGAGAAAAATGCGGCGGACCAGACCGGGATTCGAACCCGGGCCCCCTGAATCTCCAGTCAGGTGCTCTACCAACTGAGCTATCTGGCCACCGGCGATCGAACCCGTCTGACCGCCACAGTTCTTTTATTACATTTTGTTTTTGTCTACTTTTTTCTAGATTAAGAAAAAATTTTGAACGTTTTTCACCTTCTAATATCCAATTGATGTATACACTAATAATGTTTATGTTTATTAGTATGTTTATTTAATGCATTATCTATTATATATTTTTTTGTATGCATTATCTATTTATGATATCTCTGTATCTGAGTTCTCTTATAATAACAAAACTATCTCTCTTATAATAATAACAAAATTATCTTATTGACAAACAAGTGTCTCAGGGCATAATAATCCCTGTGTTTGTCTTAAGAACCAATGTACTGAAATGTGATACTTCTTTTAATTCGAATTATGGAATTAATTTAAAATATCTCTAAAAGGAGATTGGATCATCGGATTATTCTATTGGTCCGAATTTCATCTATTCATGTTAAGGAACACATTTCTATTTCTGGCTTAAAAGGTGATTAACCTAAGCCACTAAGACGAATTAACAGCTGGAATCGGATCATTAACTTATTCTGCCTTTTATTGACCAAAGTCATTCTGATCCAAAACATCCCATAAGTGGTTTAGGATCAGTAAGATATAAACCATGACCAGCAGTTTGCCTGGACACGAGTGTTGTCATACACCAGTACCTTGGAGACTGGACATGGGTATAAAAGGGTCCAGACCGGAGGAGACGGCCAGAGAGAGAGAAAGAGAAAGACTTAGACTGAGACAGAGAACGATCAGAGACTCTGGAATACCTCCTCCCCTGAACTGGAAAGCAACTACCTGACTTTGATAAGTGTCTTTAGAATCTTTAAGACGTTCACTTCGAATTTATTTTGGAAATAGAAACATTCTTTTGAAAACTATACGATCACTTTATTACATTGTGAATTCTATATTGAACTTTAACTGTTGTGTTGAATCTGTGACGTATGTAACCAAATAAAATCTCTTTTAATTGTTATTATCTTGTCCTGATTCTAGCCTTGTTCTGTTACATACATTCATTTTGGTGCCGTGACCAGGATCGGAAGGTTAAAAGAGATCCTTGCCAACGAACGGGTTGTGTCACTTCATTGGAAAATCCTCGCTGTAAGTAAGTACTATTTTCTTTTACTGTAGTAGTTATGGCTGACCAAGAGTTTCTTGCTGCGGTACATGGGTTATCAACAACAATGGACCATTTAAATCAAAATTTAACATTTAATCAAATTAAAAAATTTGATGGGAATCTTAAAGAGTTTAGGAGATGGATTAAATCTATTGAAAAATTTGTACTATTAGAAAGAGTACCGGCAGAAAAAATCAAACTTGTTGCTTTTAAATCCAGTTCAGGGGCAGTTAGTGATTTTATTCATAGATATTTAACGGGGGACCCTAATGTAACATGGGACGTATTGAAGAGAGAATTGTCTGTTCGCTTTGCCGACATAACAGACGCACAACATGCATTTATGTTGCTTCGTCATGTGAAGCAAGAAAAATCTGAAAATGTTCAGATTTATGCTGAGCGCTTGCTTTCCCTCGCTGAACAAGCGTATGAAGGTCAACAAGAAGCCGGCGGAGTTACTGAAGGTCAGCTTGTCGGGTTCTTTATTGACGGGCTGTACTCTGACCGATTGAAATTAAAAGTAATGCGTGACAATCCACGAACTATGCAGGATGCTATCAATTCCGCTAGAGCTGAACACAACTTGCAACAGCGTTTTCAGTTACGAACCGGTCGTACATATTTTGTTCCTCCAAGTAACACAGGAGAACCCATGGAAATTGATCACTATAGACAAAGAAGAGTAAGGAAAAGAGAAAATTATGACCGACCCAAATACAGACATTATGACAAACCTAAAATTGCTCCTAAGAAAGTTTTGGCAATAGAACAAAGTAAAGAAAGAAAAGATGTTGTTTGCTGGACTTGCAATAGAACAGGGCATATTAGTAGAAATTGTCCTTCAAGAAAGGTCGAGGCCATCGATGCCACAATGGGTAATGATGATGAACAATGGGAAGAGTTAAACTAAGACGCTCCGTCCAAGATGGGACCATTGGAGGGAGCAAAAGTCAAAAACAAAAATGTAATGAAAAACCTACTGTAGCAATTAATTCTGTTGAAAATCCAAATTCTTGTATTATCAAAATTAACAAACAAAGATTTAGGCCTTTGATCGATACAGGCGCCTCTGTTTCTTTGGTCAGTTCAAATATTTATAGGTCCCTCCAAATTCAATCAAAATTAACAAAACCAAAAGTAAATTTAAAATCTGTAAAAATTGATGGTTGTACAAATATTGAGTTTCAAATAGGAGGTCTTACACTGAATCATGAATTTTACGTTGTTCAAAACATAAATCGTTCATTCATTTTGGGAAGAGATTGGCTTGTACAAAATGGTGTTAGACTTTATTTTGATCTTGGTAGTTTAAGAATCGGAAAAACGTATGTACCCATGGTAGAAGATATCCATATTGCTTCAATAAGAGCTTCACAAAGAACTGTTTTAAAACCTCAGTCAGCAACGGTTTGTTTTGCCAAACATCGAGATCATGAAAATTTCAGAACTAAATTAGTTCAAATTAGTGCAATAGAGAAAGGATTTATTAGTGAAGAGCCAGGACTAATGATAGGAAATGCAGTTGCTAACACCAAACAATCACGAAAAATTCCTGTGCTAATTGTTAACAATACTAACAAAACTTTTAAGATGTGTGGTTGGTAGAATAGATGTGGTTGAAGAGAGAAGAGTTGAAACAATAAATGAAGTAGTGAGTCGAGAGCAAAGTGAAAAGATGTCTGTTGAATTACTTACTGAATTAGATGTCTCTCCTAAACATAGGGAAATGATTGAAAAACTTGTAAAGCAAAATAAAGATATATTTGCACAAACTGACGCGGAATTAGGACATACAAATACGGTTAAAATGAAAATTGACACGGGTAACCATCCTCCCATAAAAATGAAACCGTACAGACCACCACTGAATAAAAGACTAATTGTGGATAAAGCGATAGATGAAATGTTAAGCGCGAACATTGTAAAAAGATCAAAATCACCTTGGAGTTTCCCTATTGTAGTCGTGGATAAGAAAGACGGATCAAAACGTTTTTGTGTATATTTCAGACAACTGAATAAGATTACGAAAACGAATTCTTTTCCTTTACCTTTAATCGATGACTTATTGGATCAATTAGGAAAAGCTTCTTATTTCACTTCCTTAGATTTGAAATCAGGTTATTGGCAAGTACTTATGAATGAAGAGGATAAGGAAAAGACTTTTGTTTGTCATAGAGGTTTATTTGAATTTAATGTGATGCTTTTGGACTCTGTAATGCACCTCAAGTATTTTCAGAATTAATGTCTGTAGTATTACAAGATCTAGATTCTTTTGCTTTAGCATATTTGGATGACATCTTGATTTTCTCAAGAAATATTAAAGATCATGAAAAACATATTCAAATTGTCTTTGACAGATTGAGAAAACACGGTTTGAAATTGAAGGCAACGAAATGTAGTTTTGTTAAGGAACAAACAAAATATTTGGGATTTGTAATTGATAAAAATGGAATCAAACCTGACCCTGATAAAGTTTCAGCAATTCGTACTTTACCATCTCCAAGTACTGTAAGAGAGATTCGAAGTTTCATTGGTATGTGTAGTTATTACAGGCGATTTATTCCAAACTTTTCAAAAATCGCAGAACCACTCATAGATTTGACAAAGAAATATGCAAGATTCAAATGGAATGACAATTGTCAACAAGCTTTTGATTATCTGAAGGAAAGTTTAACAATCGCGCCACTTTTAGCTTTTCCAGATTTAAATAAGGATTACATCTTGTATACTGATGCTTCAGATACAGCTATTGGTGCATGTCTTGTTCAACCTTGTGATAATGATGATCAACTTAATATACCAGGTGTCAAAAATGAAAAACTCATAAGTTAAGTGATACACAAAAACGCTGGTCAACAGTTGAAAAGTAGGCTTTTGCTATTCACTTTGCGTTGCAAAAATTAGATCATTATTTACATAACGCAAAATTTGTAATTCGCACGGATCATAAACCGTTGAAATACATATTAGACGCGCCAATGAAAAACAAGAAAATTCAATTGTGGGCATATAGCATTGGGTATTGCTGGTTATAATTGTCAAATTGAATACTTACCTGGAACTGAGAATACATGCGCGGATTTGTTGTCAAGAACGCCAATTGTAAACTGTAAGAACGATAAAGTCTCAGTAAATGAAAACAATGAACCGGATGTGCATGAAAACTCTTTAGAAATAAACTTTATCAATTCTAACGCGATCAATCCAAAAGATTATGCAAAATATGATATTGAAGAGCCAGACATTCCTTTCAAACCACAGTTAAAGTTAAATGAAATTAGATATTTCTGAAGAACAAGCTAAAGATCCTGAAATTGTTCAAATTATAAAGAATTTACAGAGTGGACAAGCAAAGAAATCAGTTGGGGACAAACATCTTGTAATCGATGATGTATTGTACTTTTTGTCAAATCCAGATAATGACCCAGTCTTGAGATTGTATGTACCAAAACATTACCAATCAGGGATAATTAAACAATATCATGATGATAATGGGCATTTGGGGATTGATAAAACATTTGATGCAATTAGGCAAAAATATTACTGGTCTAACCTTTATAAAGAATTGTATGATTATGTCAGCAAGTGTGTTACTTGTGCCATGCGCAATTTAAAGAAAATACGCACCCCGATACAAGAAACAGACATTCCACCATTTCCTTTTGCCAAAATTGGGTTAGATCTATCAGGTCCTTATCCGAAGTTTTTATCGGGAAACAAGTATATTGTGGGATTTGTGGATTTATACTCAGGGTGGGCAGAGGCATTTGCTGTTCCAGATAAAACGGCTGCAACGATTGCACATCTTATTATAGAGGAAATTTTCCCTAGATATGGTGCTCCCTTACAAATCATTACTGACAATGGTACAGAAAATGAAAATAAACTTGTGAAAGAAACGTTAGAAGAGTTAAACATTACTCACGTTAAAACGTCTTATTACCATCCTCAAAGTAATGCAAAAGTAGAACGATTCCATCGAATACTTCATGATATCCTTGCGAAAAAACTAGAGGATAATCTGACAACTTGGGATATATTTTTAAATCAGACTTTAGCCGCAATTCGTTTTAACATCAGTGAATCCTCAGGTTTCTCTCCATTCTATTTGTTATATAGTCGTGATGTAGTTTTACCAATAGATAACATCTTAAAACCGCGACGAAAATACATGGGAGAAGACCCTCATAAAATTGCGTTAGAACAACAACATAAAGCTTTTACATTAGTACATAGAATTCTGAGACGATCTAAACGAAGACAAGCTGAATACGCAAATAAAAATGCAATTGACGTAGAATTTAGAATTGGTGACCCTGTGTACTACAAAAATAATGCTCGGCAAAGTAAACTTCAATCCAAATGGAAACCTTTTTATCGGATTATAGAACAAATATCCCCTGTCACATTTAAAATCAAAAATCAGCTTGATGGAAAAGTTACAAAGGCACATAAAGAGTTATTAAGATTAGCAAAGATTGATGAATGGGAGTTACCACAAAATGAACACGGTAGACCGCTACGAAAAGCCGCTTATGTAATACCACCCGAGTCACAGTCCGACGACAGTGATAATAACGAAATTATTGAAGAACTTTCTGAAAATGAATCGAATAATGAAGAAATGTCCGAAAATTTGGATAAATCTGTAAATTCAGATAACGATTCAATTCATTCAGATTCAATTAAATCTAATAACAGTTCATTTAGTGACAAAAGTGAAGATAATATCCCACTGGCAAAATTAGCTCATAAATATCGCCGAGAAAGAGAAAATTCTTCATCGGAAGACGATATTCCATTATGGGAATTATCAAAACGCTTAAAACAATCAAAAGATAATCAAACTGATATGCAAAAAGAATCCCAGCCAAGTGACAATAATTATGAAAGTAGCCATAGTTCATTCATGGAGATTAATGAATGTAAAAAGAAAGCTAAAACAAAGAAAGCTCATAGACGTTGTACCACGTCCAAACAGTTTAACCCCTCACCAAAACAAATTGAACGACTATTTCAATCGATAACCGATTTATTCTAATTATTTATTTTGTTGGAACGGTGTATGCATGACTGAATGTAAATTTGTTGACCTACTAACTTACACTTTGTCTTTATATCTTTTTGACACATAATTCACTGTCTTATTTACCATGGCATGTTTTACTGTAAAATTTATCTTATCAATAGCACAATGTTTAACTAATGGAAATTGGATCGTTTCCACTCGGACTAAAATACCTTTTGTGAAAATTTGTGAAAAGGGTCATGAAACATTTACAACTGATTTCGTTGTACGACCTCCCATACAAATTGTAACTTTAGAGCGATCTTGTTCGGCAGTAACAAGTGAATTAACTCTTCCACCTCATTACCATCAAGAAAGTAAATATAATATTTCGAACCTGTAACAGAAATTCATGAATACCTATAATGTTTCTTCAGTATCAATATGGAAACCATTACATTCTAAAATAAACAATTTGGTAAACATTACTATCCCAACCAAACTACAAGACCTTGAGACCGTACCTATGGACAGACTTGTTAAGGAATTAACAGAAATTGATAATGTGGGGTCTACTTCAATTTTCGAAGATTGGCCAAATTGGGTTTATGCATTATTAGGACTCGGAATAGCTTTAATTTTGGGGTTAGGTATATTTATTTATTGTAAATGTAAGGGACGTTGGTCGCCTAAGCTATGGCAGGGTGTAAAGAGCATTAAAAGATCAGAAGTAAAGGCTGAGGATTTCCCATTGGTGACGATTAACTCGTCCAACGTGAGTGACGTTGGCAGAGATCTCAAACCTTCTGCACCATTGATGACTGATAGTAATGGATATGGGATAGGTAAGGACACCATCAAGAAACTCTATCCGAACATTACTGCACCAGAAAATCTTAATGATTCATAAACATTTTGTAAGTCGATCCCTCCTTTATGGAGTCGAGGATCGTGAATATTGGACAATTAAATTCTAAATATTATTTACTACAACTCTACTTGATGTGATTTTCGTATACATGTATTTATATTGGAGTGAAAACTTCGTAGACGTGAATTTTTTTTTTCTTGAAGTGAATTGCAGTGAAAATTTTATAGATGTGAAAAGTTTTCCTTTTTTAAAAATGAATTCTTATGGAAGTGATTTTCCAAAAGTGCTTTCCTGGATGTGAATTTCAATATGTGTCTATCAATATTATGATAGAAATTGTGTTATGCTTTATATAAATATTCAACGCGAGTATGAATTAAACTTTAATTCATCTCTAGTATGGGAGGAATATAACACAATTGATGTATACACTAATAATGTTTATGTTTATTAGTATGTTTATTTAATGCATTATCTATTATATATTTTTTTTTTGTATGCATTATCTATTTATGATATCTCTGTATCTGAGTTCTCTTATAATAACAAAACTATCTCTCTTATAATAATAACAAAATTATCTTATTGACAAACAAGTGTCTCAGGGCATAATAATCCCTGTGTTTGTCTTAAGAACCAATGTACTGAAATGTGATACTTCTTTTAGTTCGAATTATGGAATTAATTTAAAATATCTCTAAAAGGAGATTGGATCATCGGATTATTCTATTGGTCCGAATTTCATCCATTCATGTTAAGGAACACATTTCTATTTCTGGCTTAAAAGGTGAATAACCTAAGCCACTAAGACGAATTAACAGCTGGAATCGGATCATTAACTTATTCTGCCTTTTATTGACCAAAGTCATTCTGATCCAAAACATCCCATAAGTGGTTTAATAGGATCAGTAAGATATAAACCATGACCAGCAGTTTGCCTGGACACGAGTGTTGTCATACACCAGTACCTTGGAGACTGGACATGGGTATAAAAGGGTCCAGACCGGAGGAGACGGCCAGAGAAAGAGAAAGACTTAGACTGAGACAGAGAACGATCAGAGACTCTGGAATACCTCCTCCCCTGAACTGGAAAGCAACTACCTGACTTTGATAAGTGTCTTTAGAATCTTTAAGACGTTCACTTCGAATTTATTTTGGAAATAGAAACATTCTTTTGAAAACTATACGATCACTTTATTACATTGTGAATTCTATATTGAACTTTAACTGTTGTGTTGAATCTGTGACGTATGTAACCAAATAAAATCTCTTTTAATTGTTATTATCTTGTCCTGATTCTAGCCTTGCTCTGTTACAGATCTTACAAAGGCACCTTTACACTTTTTATCATAAAGCTCGTCTAATTGTGCTTCTAGGTTGCGTTTTCTGTTCATATCGATATTTTGAAATTCAGATTCTTCTATTTTATTTATTTCCTTCTCTAATAAATTAATTTTGTTCTTTATATTTTGACTTGATTTTTTTGAGAATCTAATAGAAAACTCTATTGCTTTAATTTTGAATGATTCCCACGTATCTAACGGGTTTACCTGTTCTTCCTGTAGTTCACTTATTATAGCTGTAATTCCGTTTTTGTATTCTATATCAGTTAAATGAGAATTATTCAATTTCCAGTACCCGCTCCCTCGTTTCTTCTCATCTAATTTAAATGATATTTTTAAAACCCTATGATCAGACATTCTTTTTCCGAGATTTGTTCCAGGAATTTTACGTATAGTAATGTTGTTTAATTCGAAAGCGAAGTTTTTGTTTATAAATATATAATCTATTCTACTACTTGGAATATTTTCTGAATTGCACCATTTACATCCATTTAAGGATGGATATTTCGTTCTCCACGTATCCATTAAATCAAACGTATTTAATATTTTTTTAAGTTTTGGAAGACTTTGATCGTGATGATTATCAATTTTACAATTAAAATCTCCACATAAGATAATATTATCATCATCTGTTGTGCATTTTTTATGCAAAAAACAATGCAATGTTTGAAAAAATAAACCCCTTTCTTTAACAGAATTTGGTGCATAAATATTTATAAACGAAAATAATATTTCATTTATTTTTACTTTTAAAAACAATCTTCTACCGTCATGCGAGACATGTTTCTCAACTATTTCTGCATTCAATTCTTTCTTATATAAAATACTGACGCCTCGGCTAAATGATGAGTCACTATAACAATGAAATGATTTTCCAAACCATCTTGAGTCATATTTAATCTTATTTTTCTCAACATAATGGGTTTCTTGTAAAAAAATAACATCTATTTTTGTATCATTTAGCCATGTATATAGTTTAACCCTTTTTTCGTCCGAGTTAAGTCCTCGGACATTTACCGACAATACTTCAAAATTATTCATTTATCATTCATATAAAAAAAGCGAATATAAACATATTTTGTGTTAAAGAAAAATTATGATAAAGATCTAACAATGTTTATAGATTTCATTTTTTTTTAAAATACATTTTTGATAAGTCCTTAAAAAGGAACTACGATCTAAACAGTTTGAAGACGTAAACGTTTATGATTTGTTATTTGATTTGTTATTTCTGCGGTTTCTTACCGACTGGGGCTTCTGAGCTGTGTTTCCCCGTTTGGATCTCATGATATCCGTCAGAATTTGACCCATAGTGTTCTTCCCATACGCTCATATCGGTGTACAATGTACGTTTCTTATCTAGTCCAGACCCCCAATAGTCATCAAAGGCAGCTTCAACGAGTAGAGTGGATGACTCTACAGAGGAAAGTTTTTCCTTAAATTCAATCACTTGATCGAATTTGGCTTCGATGACCTGACGTCGTCTCTCTCCTGCAACCAATTATCCGGAACGGTCACCTGTGATCCAATACGTTTGGCGTCGAGCGCAGTAGCGGCGTTTCTGACAGCTGATGCCTTAATGATGTCACCTGCTCGCATCGCTTTGCTGTATTGAAAAGCATGTTCTGCGGAAGCATGCGAAATACCAAAAACCGTGATATCACACGGGTAGAAGTTTGACATGACATCATCTTTTCCACTGAAAGCAATAATTTCCTTTGAAGTTGAATCGTGTTTGGTACAAGCTGTATCTCCCGGGGAATGACCAGGGTTTTTGCAGACTTTACAACAAGCTTCATATTCGCAGTTATACCTTAAGTGGTCTTCTCCCCAACAGTTGGTACACACCAAGTTCCTTTTTTGGTGGGCTGACCATAATGAAATATAGAGCATTTGAGACTTGCACATTCACTATTCTTAGGTAGAAACTTGCCATTTTCCAATAGTTTCATATATACAAACCGATTTCCATTTAAAATTTCTGTCAATTTTAATGTGTTGGGATTTCGAATTTTTTCATATTTGATGTCAGATGTTAGTGTGGCACCTAGTTTTTCAAGCATGCTTTTGTTACACGCGTCATCAATAGAGAGGGGGATCCCACGCACTGTCACGCGTACTACCACTTCGTTTGGATTCTCCGTCCCCGCGGAAAAAGGATTTGTATCAAAAACAGAAACTGTTTTATTTCGCAGTTCGAAACCCTCAGATATAAGGAGATTCCGACTTTCGCGCGATTCAACATAAATTCTCCATAGGTCTCTATCCCTTTGGATACAATTAATATCGGAAACAACACTGCCCACCGCACACGTTAAATTATAGTCTGTAATAGGATTACTCTTATCCGTCTGAATATCTCTATGTCTCAAGTAGACAGGTTTTAACATCTTTGTTTGCTCCAAAGCCATTGTTCTATGAAAACGTTGAGTGAGCTTCATTCACCTCCACGTCTAGCACACGGTTGTATTAAACAGTTATGATAACACAAAAAATACACACAAAAATAAACTTTTTCTGTCTTATAGAACTTCCTATTGAAAAGAAAAACACTTCATAAATCCACTGTAAACAATATATACACAACAGAAAGCTAAATCCAAAGAAAAATTGTCAAAAAGACGGAGCGATTATCGGACACGTCTGTCGACTGCCCCGTCACGTGACCTCCTGATGAATGAATAGGTTAGGCCATTCCAAGTTTTTTCTATGTTTAGCGTCCGCGTGCGCCTTGGTTTTTGACACCCCATATCAGAAAAAAAACAAACAAAATTAGGACTCCTGAAATTGAATATTCTGGTCGAAATCCATGAATTCTGTCAATTTCTCTAAATATTTGTCTACAGTATGCCATATTAGGAATATTGTAAGCATTTAATACCTTGATTTTGCTGAAGAATAGATATTTCTACGAGTAAAGATAGATTAACCATATTAACGAAATCAATTCCTTTGAATGACGTCATTTTTGTGACTATAAAGTCTTGTTTTATTTTTTGGTTTGTGTGTTTTTTGCGAATAGGTAGGTAGGTTTTTGAAAGAAGGGTGGACGCTAAACATGGAAAAAACTTGGAATGGCCTTATTTCAGAGAACTTGTACCTGCAATATATACCGTATATAAAAATCCTAGCTATTATCTTATTTGACAAATTTTAGTGATTTGCTATTTGATATTTTCATTTGCAAATATTTTTCCTTTAGATTCATTGCAAGTTAGAAAACAATTCAGTTTCTCATGAACTAGGTAAGCCTATATAGCTCCGTTGTGAAGTCATAATGTCACACTTGACGTCAAAACTATAGTGTAAACTGTTTTGTTTCAAAAATAATCGTTGAGTGACATTGTAATTTATAATTTTGCGCTTCATGGTCAAGCAGTTCATGAAATATGCTGAGGTGAAGCGTTTTTGTTCATGTCCTCTTGAATTTAAAAAAAAAATAAATAAATAAAAAATCATTTTTCAAATATATTCCCCGTGAGCATGATGAGTTGAAATGGTTTTTTTAAATGTATATGCTCAAAATAATTTTGTCTTTTTTGGTATAACTGGTACCTCCGTAGTACCTCGATTGTCAGAATCAACCTCTCTTAGTTTCGTCTGTCATTTTTACACGCGTATTTTTTGCTAGATTTGTAACAATTTGCAAAAAGAAACTTTTCTTTGCTGTCAGAAGAAGTGTGTTGAATTTCAATTTTTCACCAAATACGACGCATTAATTTAAACATTTTACTACAACAAATGTTTACGCAATATGTGTGCCGACGACTCAATGTTTACATGGTCGATGTAAGAGTTGAAATTGCTAGAGAAGATCTTACAGAGGAAAACAATTTCCTCTGCGATATTTTTTAGAAATACGTTCATGTCCAGCATGTGCGATCTCAAACTGGTCTATACACGTATGTATGAAAATCGCATTCCTTTATCTGTTCATCCATATCTATTAGGTCTATATTCATTATAATCACTGAGAAAATCACGCCGTCTGAAGCCTCTAGGAAATGAAAATCTTTTCATAGATCTAGATCCTATAGTAAAGAAACCGATCTCAAATAAAATTCTAATATTTTAAATAAAACTAGAGGACAGAAAGATCCAGATGTGAATTAAATTTATTCATGAAATAGATTTCAGTGTTCAGAACTACGACAAAAGGTAGACGTGTCAAAACGGGAAAACACACACACACACACACAGGGATGAAAAAAATCTGCGTCGACGCTCACCAACACTCTGCAAAATCACATCTTTATCTTTTTCTTTCTCTGTTTTAAAAATATTGCCACGAAGACCTTTTGTCATGGGCGTAATCATAATCACGCTCCTTATTCAGCTGTTATTCCGCAAATGGTTACCGTAAATTTTCTTTTTTTAAACATCACATGAGTCGATCACGTGACGCCTTGCAATCGCTTCCTTAAATGATAACTTTGAATTACTGGTTAATAATTATAACTATTCTTTGTAACCACTTAAACTTCAAACTTTTCTGGCATCCTTTTTCACAGATTATTTTCCCCTTCAACTTTCAATGTAGTATTCTATAACTACAAACGTTGAATAATAAAGATAAGCATCATAGGATTTAATGTATTAAACAGTTTACTGACCTATTATTAAAAGTACATTACCTTACTGTACAATCCTGTCAACGTGATACTTACACGTTGCATTATAAGCAAGATAAAAGAAGAAAAGAGGTCTCAATATCTTATTTGTTAATCTGCGAAGGAAACATGACTTTTATGCAAACAGGTAATCCGGTCATTTAGTAATTTAAAATATATATATATATCTTTTTTTAATTTTTATTTAATTAGCCATTTTTCAACTGATATATACTTAGGTGACAAAATTTCAATTTGTACTTTAGGGTTCATCTATCTTATTGCATGTATTTGTGGACAAATATCGCTGATGCAAGCAGGTAAGTAAGAAATTTCTGAATATTATCAATTAATTCGAGAAAAGAAATAGAAAATACAAACGCTTTATTGTAGATTTTAGATTTATTCTGTTGCATTGATCCAAGTAATTCGTCATAGAACTGATATAAAACATCTGGCGCTTTAAGAGCATGTTTCTACGAAACATTTGATTAAACATTGAATATAAAATTGAGAGCTGAATGATTCCGTATTTTTCTTTGTATCAGATTCCTTGTATTGCCTAAGTTGCAAATCTGTTATTTCTCCAAGACATTGCCACACAGTAGAAAAATGCGCAGATGGCGAGGTACGTGCATTTTCTTTAAATCACGTTATTTTAATTCTAAGTTTACATAATAACACTTAGAAGTGGATAGAAGTGGAATCATATGACACCCCCCCCCCATTTTTTTCTCTTTATATGGAAATTATTAATGAATACACTAATATAATATGTAGTCGGTGCTAATGATAGAGATAATAGATTATAACGACAGAGTGAGGGATTCTATTTCTTCATTCAATAACATTTGTCTAGTACTTTGTTTATCACAGATAAGGAAAGAAAAAATAGAGGTGTACTTTATCTGTATTTTTGATATTGTGTATTTGACCTATAGATAAACACCCTCCAGCGCTTTTAATGTTGAAGGGTATGGTATAGCATTCATTAGACAGGAGGAAAATGATAAAGGGGAAGTTAAGATCAAGATAGATGGACTAAAAAAATTTGGAATTTGTATGTAAGGTGGAATTTGGAAATTTGGAATTTGTATGTAAGGTGGAATTTGGAAAGGTGAAAGAAAGAATAAATTGACCTCAAAGAAGGGGACATGGAGAGATTTGAGAGGATATGAAGTAGATATTGAAAAGATGCTTGAGTTCCTCATTGACAATATCTATATAGTCTTTGGATCTGCTGAAGTCCCGATGGGCATTATTTGTAATGTTTCATCATCCGACCTGTTCTTATTTCCTATAAAGTGGCGTTTATTAAAAACCCATTCCTTAGAAGAAGAAAAATATTAATCTGGCCTTCAATGCAAAACTTAGATATATCGATGACGTTTTATCAAATAAATGAATTTATGTAGTCTAAACATATTGAAAAACATACAAAAAGTATTAAATAATATTTCTGTGGTTCTTATGTTCCTGTGTTATATTTAAAAAAAATTCAGACATAAACTTTTTTATGTCGCCATCATAAAGGACTTCCATGTAAGTTTACCACAATGTAGTTTACAATAATCGTAATCTAATTAAAAATAGATCAGTGTTTAAAAATAATTACTTCATTAATGAAAAAAAAATGTTCAGTTTACCTGCAAGCTACGGTACATGAAAATCTCCTTATCATGTTAAAAATCAAATTTGTGTTCATGGCAAAAGAATGAATTTCTCAAATATTTTTATCGTAAGTTGCAGCTAAGTAAAAATGTTTCATTTAGCAAGCATATTTCTAAATTGCTTAGAACCGTATTTGATTTTAACAATTTAAAGAATGTTTTGACCCAAAACACATTATTAAACATTTTTTTTTTCAGTTTTGTTACACAGAAAAAATTCTCAACATAAATGGTCAAGAGTTGTACAATATTGGATGTCAGGAGGAAACTGTAAGTGAACAGTACATACATGTATATATACCACTTTCCTTTCTTTTTTGTTAAATTAAAGCCGTTGCTAGTAATTTTAATTTCATGTGAATATTATACATGTAGATCATGTAAGAGCAGCACGTTGATATAAATTTTGATATTTAAACACCCTTGATACTGTTATCAATCATTATTATTTCAAAATGAAGTAAGTCAAGGTCTACAGTGATGGAGTAGGATATATTTTATTGTTACAGCTTAAGTGTCCACCGTTCTTATGGTGAAGTATACTTGTAGTTCTTATACATGTATCACACAATGGATTCAACGCGTTTAAAGATAGTTTCTTATTGTTTAAGTCAATACCAATAGTACCTAAAATTTGCAGCACTCTAATGGTTAATATTTTTTGTAGTTTTGTAATTCAACAACAAATCCAATTGGTGTATCTCAGCCTTTCGGAAATCCATTTGAGGTGTTAAACAGAAATTTTCAGCCCCACTTTGCTGAATGTACAGAATGCTGTGCTACAGATGTTTGTAACCAACATGGATGCGGTTCAGAAGGTATTCCTTTTTTTATTTCAAGAGATAATAAGAAAAAAACAATCACTTGATGTACCAGTTGGTCTTTTATAATTTTAGGATATCCAATTCACAGAGGACCACTATGTTTCAACTGTCCACAGTCGAACAATCCCTCTCTTTGTGAAACAGTTGATGTCTGTAATGTAGATGAGGTACTATCACATCATATCACGCTGAATTAAGATGAATAAATATTTAATTACAATTTGGTTTTTTAAGAAGTATCAAAATAAAAACATACTTATAAAGCGAATTTCTCATATTTTTTTTCATAGGTCTGTCACATTCACTTAGAAAGAGAGTTTGGAGATGCATTTTATTCTCAGTCTTGTCAGAAGAAACGAGTAAATATCATTTCACAAAACTATACACTTACTTTCTAAACGTTCCTCCATCCCTACAAGTACCAAATTGAATAAATAGTGAAATAATATATTTTTATTAATCTATACAAATAATCATTAAAACTTTCGGAAATCTTTTGAAAATATCCTTAAAATTGTCTTTGTTTTACAAAAATTGCGGAGATATTATAGTGAAGGACTGATGCACAGTATTTACAACGTATATATCATTGTATAATCTTGCATTATTATCGATTGCGAATTATTTGTGTATTGTAGAGTTGTTTGAGACAGGAAACGTCTAGTATATTTGGAAAACGATCAGAGCAAAGCTGTACAAACTGTTGCGAAAGGGATCTGTGCAACATCAGAGTGCCTATATGTGAGTATGGTCAAATACACGTAACAATTTAGGGCGCTTTAGATTGGCATTCGGCATGAATCTGGCCCAGCTCGGGAAATGAAAATTTCATTGATCTGTCACAGAATATTTTATCGTTATTTTGGTGCAATGGATCCTGTAAGAAAAATTAGGGTAATATTTTCACGATATTTCGATTTGAATTTCGAATAAAATGCTCTATAATATGGCAAGATGAACCATTTGATACATAATGTATAATTTTAAAAACACTTTCTGTTGTAAACTTGCAATCTCTGAGTCATCTCTTCACGATTTTTAAATGTTATTTTAGTGCACTCTCATTCAAAGAAACGAACATACATTTGTAAAAAGTGGAGAGAAGACCCGGAAACTATATATAAAAAATTCAAAAGAAACCTCACTTCGTAAATGCGTTGCTATAGTGTCATTTTAAAACCCTCTCTAAGTAAGTAGTTATGATAGCTCAGTGGTATACGTTACCTGTTCACGACAGTGATTAAATAATGTTATTTGTTCGATCCATGCATGGAGCATTTATTGATTTTTTTTTAACTGACAATCAAGTCATAACAACTCGGCTACGTTAAAGCTACGTTAAGGAAGGCCTGAGTTCGAGAAGATAATTTGTAAAGAATTTTCCCTTATTTTCATATGTAAAAATATGATCGCCCATTGTGGCCCCACCCTAAGCCCGGTTTGCTTTGAAGATACTTGAATCTGAGCTACCTGGGGATTCTTCAATATAAACATATCTAATCACGGGTCTACTGCTGTTCTCAGTGGTGAATCCAGAAATTTCAGACGGGGGGGGGGTGCTGGTGGTTCAGAATTTTTCTTGACCAGCAAAAAAAAAAAAAAAAAAAAAAAAAAAAAAAAAAAATTACAGTCATTTGTATGTAAAGGTGTGTTATTGTATATGTTATGTAAATTATCTAAGTATAAAATTTTGCCTGTGGACTAAATTTAGAGTATATACAGGTTAAACAATGCAGAACAAAAAATTAAACCACTCCACGGGGAGAGGGGGGGGGGTGCGCCGGTTCTGCATCTGTCTGTTTTTTTTAAGAAGGTTTTTAAAGATTTTCTGTATATATTCTTATGTAAAACGTTGATCACCCATTGTGGTCCCACCCTATCCTTGGTGTCATGATTTTGACAAAATTTATTTTGTTTGTTTGTTTGTTGGTTGCTATAATGTTCTTTTCGATGTGATCAGAAAAGCTCACTTGCACTTCT
Organism: Saccostrea echinata; assembly: GCF_033153115.1. Taxonomy (NCBI): domain Eukaryota; kingdom Metazoa; phylum Mollusca; class Bivalvia; order Ostreida; family Ostreidae; genus Saccostrea; species Saccostrea echinata. The sequence continues at coordinate 3,044,742 of NW_026889807.1, read as the reverse complement.
AGTTCAGGTGATCTAAAAATGCCAATCCTGGGCACAATTTTCTGACCCAAAAGTGTTCTCCCTACAGTATTGCGAGTAATGCTGTCTGTCTCCCTCCGTGTGTGTTTGTTTGTTTGTCAATCTCTCTTTCCTTTCTCAAGTAAATATTCGTCAAAACAATATATCGACGACAATAAGTGCCGACCTTGACTGTACATATTATCGCCAACGACAATATGTGCTGGTGCTTGACTGTATTTTTTGTCGTCCATTATGCAGGAGAAAAATAAGGCTCGTCTCGGTACATATATATATATTGTCACCGGCGACAAAATGTGCCGATGGACGACAATATGTGCAGTGAGGGTAGGTATATATTGTCGCCGACGACAATATGTACAAAACGACATGTACCGTCAAAAAAGCTTTCTTTTCCTCCTGCATAATGAACGACAAAATGTACAGTCACGCATCGGCACATTTTGTCGTCAGCGACAATATGTACTGTGAATTTAAGTTTGTTCAAATGAAGGAACATGCCCGCTCTCAAGGGAAGTGGTTATGAATTAGTGAAAACTTAGTGATATCTTTTAAAAATCTTCTAAACAAGAACTGTGTCACAAAAGTTTAAATTTTTATGAAAGTTTTATTATAAAGATCATATCCCTCGGGGGAAGGGTGGGGCTACAGTATTTAGTCTAATATTTTCATAGAATATATAGAATTTTTTTTTTCAAAATCTTCTTCTCAAGATCTACTAAGTCAGAAGAGATAGTATGTATGTACAAGCTTCATTACGTAATGAACGTTCAATTTGTAAGTGCTTGCACGAAAAAAAAGATCCCTCACAATTCAATGGCCTTGAGTGCCGAGTATAGGTCTAAATTTATAGCCGTCCACCGGCAAGTGGTGGAGTATCCATATGAGTAAAAAATTTATAAGGACATTAAAAATGTACGATCCGCGAATGTAATGTATTTTTAACCCTTGGAAATTAGCTATTTTTATATTCGAATGACGAAAAAAAAATCCTTTCTACTTATCCTCTGTTTTATGCTTATGTTGTAACTTAAAAAAAGTAATTCTTTGGAAGCAAAAACTCATGAATGTTTATTGTAAAGATTTTTCGAGAATGATTGCGTAACATTTAGGTAAAACACGTGCATTTTTTCTGGTACAATTTCAGGGCTTTATCACCTATTTTCCTCATACCTTGTTCAAAAGAATTGTTTATTCAATAAGGGGGATGGTTGGCCACTGCTTATTATACAATTACTCAATATGTTTGTATTAAGAAGACTTTTGTAAGTTTATAGTTTTATTATAAAGTCACAGCAAAGGCAAAAACAATGGTACATAAAAAGTTCAATGGCTGTAGGTCTCGGAGCCAAGATGGTAAAAGCTCACATAGTATTGCATCACAAAGGTGTCATAGCTAAGATCGTAAAAGCTTTCATAGTTCGTCTAAGAGCTAAGATGTTAGAAAGGTCACTCAGTCAGTCTTGGAGCTTAAATATTAAAAGATATCAATATTCAGTGCGCACATCTTTTGTACAAGAAACTGCATCATATTGGTCACATACATTTGGTAACAACAATTAGTTTATTAGAGTGTCACTTCATTTATATTGATAAAGCCCGCCCCTCGCTGCATCTCTTTATTGGATACGACAATGTCCTCTCTTTACATTGATGTTGTGTATCTTGCACATTCTACAGTTAATTAGGTGGTTGCAGCTTTGCACAAAGTCTGATTGGAAGTGTTAATGTTGGAGAACACATCGTAAAAACTAATTGTCCGTCAAATGAAGACGCTCACTTTATGTATCCAATCTTCCAGAGTTTGTAAACAAGTTCATAATAAAGAGGTTATTGTCCGTCGCTCTACACACTGATAGTATCAATAATAGTTCTAACACAATATTTAAACATAAATAATTTATACGCTTATTGTGTTACATGCTCTTCTTTTCTTGTGTCTCGATTTCGCCAAAATAACCAGCTTAATCTGCACTCTATCTCATGTTTACATCTGAAGCAAAACTAGTTAGTGCTCATATGCAATATCAGCACCCGTATTTATTGTCGTACGACAACAATAATTTTTAATCCTTCAAATTTCTTTTTCTCTTGAACAGTTGCGAACTTGAGTGTATAATTTTCGGAAAGTTATAAATTTTTACACTGTAAATGAATGATGGTGGTAATTTTCTGAGATTAAAGAGATCGGATCATACATCTTTAAACAAGAAACAAGCAAAAGTAAAATCAATTTTGTTCAAAACATGAGACCCCCCAGGGGTAGGGTGGGGCGATAAGTTAATAAGTTTTACAGAGGAATATATGCAGAAAATCTTTAAAAAAAATTTCAAGAACAAAAGAAGAATCTAGTACCAGTGCACCGCCCCAGTTTGATATTTTTTGAGGGGGTGTAAATTCTTTTTAATTAATTTGTATATACTTTCAATTTAAACCACAGGAGAAATTCCATAATTAAATAAATTACTTAACATATACATGTACCTGTTTTCGCTTTTGTTCTTGTTGCTATTGTTGTTGTTTTTTTTTTTTTTTTTGCTTTGTTTTTTTTTTTTTTGCTTGTCAAATAAAATTATGACCCCCCCCCCCCCCGGTTCTGAAATTTCTGGATCATCCACTGAAAACAGCATTAGACACGTGGTTAGTGATGGTTATATGAAAGCATCCAAAGGTAGTGCCAATCTTCAATTCTTGACCCCCGTGGCTTAGGTTGGGCCACAATGGGCTATCAGAGTTTTATATAGGAATATATATCGAAAACAGCAAAGCAATGATTAATCATATTTATATGGAAGCAATGCCATGCATTGCCATGCAACATGTACTGACATGTACTGATGGACGGCAATATGCGCAGTAATGGTAGGGTCGCCTTGTCGCCGTTGACAATATGAACATGACGACAGAAGGTTTCATCATTATTACGCTGCATGAAATAGCATACGAGACACGTCAATTTGATTTACACACCAAATACATTCACTAAAATACCAAAAAACAACAAAAAGTCTTTACGCAACATATCTTTTGGGCGGCAATATGTACAGTGAGGGTAAGGCACATAATGTCGCCAGGGACAGTATGTACATGTGTAACTTTTCAACCGGCAAAATATGTACAGATGAACAACAATATGTCCAGTGAGGGTTGTGAGGTACATATTGTCGTTTTGTACATAATATGCACCGAAACGAGCCTTATTTTTCTCCTGCAAAATGGACGACAAAAAGTACAGTCAAGCACCAGCACATATTCTCGTCGGAAGCAATATATACAGTCAAGGTCGGCATATATTGTCGTCAATATGTTGTTTTGACGAATATTTACTTGAGAAAGGAAAGAGAGATTGACAAACACACACACACAAGCACGAAGGGAGACAGGCAGCATTCCTTGCAAAACTGTAGGGAGAAAAGTTTGGTAAAAAAAAATATGTTTAGGATTGATGAACATCACTATGATATGTCAAGTTTCTTCAGACATCTGATAAATCAGCCTTTTCATTTTTCTTGTAATATGTATTTGGAGATTAAATACATGTCTTAGTTTTTTTGTTCAGTAGTAATAATTATTTGAATTTAGTGACATCTTTTAAAATCTTCTCAAAAACCACTATGTCAGAAATGTTGAAAAGAATGAGTGCACTTTAGTACGTCATTTGGAACCTTTTCGGCTACCCATTTTAAGCTTTACATTACAATATATCGCTTAATTAATCTATGATTATTGTGCAAGCATATTCTTTTGATATTTATTCCTTGAATTTTTTTGTCATACATATTTCTATAATTACAGACAATGTCATTGAAAAGAACATATACAAACCTTAAATTTCGGAAATTTGAACGGGACCACTTACGAATTTAAGGTATCCGCAAATAGGCGGAGACATTTAAATCGCATGGATGTGGAATGTAAACATTAGCACATATATGATTTTTTTTCGCACTGCGAATTTAAATGGAGAAGAGAGAGATTGTGTAGTTTTATGGTGCACAAATAATAAATGATTCTAGTGTTTAGGGATGGGGAAGATGTCTCGCCCTGCAGACCATTATACAGAGGCGACATGAGCCTGTACATGTACTTACTAATCACACTGTCAATACCAGAATTCTTTCAAAACACCCGTAATGAAAAATACAAAGTAAAATAAGAGACATATAATCTTCAAACCCTATTAAAATTTGCGCAAAAAACTTCCTTGGTTTGAAGTAGGAAGTATGATAGATGCTGTCACAATAGAAACTTTCAATAACAAACACAATGAAATGCTCAATGAAAGCCTTAGCGTATCGAACAGTGGAATGTCACGTGAGTAAAGTGATTATAATATCAATGGTTGACACTCGGTGAACTGTTAATTTAGTGGCTAATTCGACCGTAGTTTGGAGACTTTTTCAAAAAATTAGATATGAGCCGCAATTTGTCCAACATTGTCCTTTGGATATGTTGAAGTTTAAATCAAAATACACATTCTGTGCAAATGAGACCAATGGACAAGTTGCGGCTCGATGTAAACAATGTCGTTGAAAACTGGTATGCATATGAATAACAATAGAAATGTGACAAAACTGTTAGACCCTCGTCTCAAACGCTAGTGTCGCTCGGCATTATTTAATACTTTCATGTAGCATAATATACCAAAACCTGTTCTTAAGACATTGTTTAATACCTATAAAACATAAAGTTTATGAACTTTGGAGTTTTATTTTGCACAAACCACCGGGACCCAGCTCTCATAGCTTAAGTGCACTCATCCTTTATGTGAAACTTATGTGAAAATTTCATAATGAAGTGTGGATTCAGTTATATTCAGATCTTGTCCCTCGGGTTACATGTGAGGGTGTGACTACAGTTGGTGATAAAAGTTTTTATAGAATACTTAGAAAAAAAAGCGTCGTTACATAGTGTTAGTTCAAGTTTGAGGTGCTGGCTCGAAAAAAGATTCCTCATTGTTCAATGACCCTGAGTGCCAAATATAGGTCTAAATTTACAGCCCTCCAGCGGCAAGTGGTGAAGTCTACTTACGAATGAAAAAATTCTCGAGATGAACATTATAAAACAAACAAACAAACAAAAACAAAATCAATTTTGTGCAAATCATGACCACAGGAGTAGGGTGGGGCCACAATAGGTGATCAAAGTTTTACATAGAAATATACGCAGAAAATCTTTAAAAATCTCTAAAGCCATACAGATGTAGCACCGGCACACTCCTCACTCCCTCCACCGCCCCTGCGCCCGGTGGTTTGATTTTTCTTTCCTTTTTGCTTTAGAACAGTCTGTTTGATTAAGTTGTATATACTCTCAATTTAGTCCACAGGTAAAATTTCATAATTATTTACTTAACATATACAGTAACACATCTTTACATACAAATGACTATTTTTGCTTGTCAAAAGAAATTGAACCACACCCCTCTCCCTCCATTCTGAAATTTCTGAAGCCACCACTGAGGAACAGCAGTAGACTCGTGATTAATGATGTACCGACCCCCCCCCCCCCAATTCCCCGCCTGGTGGTTTGATTTTTTTTTCTATTTTGGCAAATATTGTTTGTTTAACTTGTATATACTCTCAATTTAGGCATAATTTTATAATTAAATGATTTACTTAACATATACAGTACACACCTTTACAAACAAATAACCTTTTAATTTTTTTAGCTTGTCAAAAAACAAAAAATCTGTACAGTCAACAACCCCCCCCCCCCCGTTCTGAGCTTTCTGGATCCACCACTGAGAACAGCAGTAGGCCCGTGATTAGTGATGTTTATATAGAAGCATCTTCAGGTAGCGCAGATTCAAGTATCTTCAAATCAAACCGGGCCTAAGGTGGGGCCACAATGGGCGATCAAAGTTTTACTTAGGAATATATGGGAAAATTCTTTAAAAATTATCTTCTCAAAAACAGCAAAGCAATGATTAGTCATATTTATATGGATTGCTTGATTGATTATTTTTGTTTGACGCCTAGTCGGCAATATTTCAGCCATATTTCGGAGATCAAATTAAGTGCAAATGACCATTTGAGAAGTTTTTATTTTCTCTGGTCATATTAACATGTATATGGAGCATTGCCGGGCATTGTCATATGACATGTTCTGATCGACGACAATATGCCCAGTTAGGGTAGGCAAACATTGTCACTGGCGACAATATGAACAGGATGACAAAATGTACCATCACAATCACGCTGCATGAAATAAAATAATTAGAATGCATAAGGACTATATCTATTATACAGAAAAATTATAACTTATTGTATAATATATACTTGGTACCCACGACATGAGATATCCAGTGCATTTTATGACATCATATTATGACGTCGCTGTTCTTTACTACATAAGATTATAATGGACATCAACAAAAATAGTTAGGCGCAAGGGCATGTTCTCTTTTATTTAAGTGAAACAAGATATATTTAGAAGCAAAATATTCCAAAGTTTGTTGGTATTGCTGCATAAATATCAACAGCTCAGTTGAATAATTTCTATTTATAAAGTTTTAAGATGAGTAAGGGTGAAAATGTACAGTCAGGTATAAGTTTTCTCAAATTCCGATCAAATAAGAAAATGCCTAGTATTTGTGCAGTAGTTTTATAAATCTATGGAATATTCTTCTTAGCATTATACATATTTTATGTAAAAATATATAGAGTAATCCCTTGCGCCGAAGCTGTTTTGTTGATGTATATTATTACCTCCATTAGGTAAGATCAGTGACATCATAATATGTCGTCAGAATGTGTACTGGCTATGACATATCAGGGGTATTAAGTATGCATAAGAAAATAAATCAAAACTTTCTCTGCATAATAAATATACTTCTTATTCGTTTTAATAAGCTCAGTTGCATAGAAACGCCTATACCTGGCCTTTACACATATGCGTACATGTGTAACTTTTCAGCCGGCGACAATATGTCCCGATGGACGACAATATGTGCAGTGAGTGTAGGTACATATTGTCGCCAAGGACAATATGTACAAAACGACAATATGTACCGTCACAGGGGTAGGTACGTGTTGTCGCCTACGATAATATGTACAAAACGACAATATGTACCGTTACAGACTACTTATTTTGAATCAAAATTAATTAAAAAAACATGTCATGATTGATTGTGAAAAGTATAAGGATTATACCTGAACTACAAGTTCAAATTTCTTACACTGGATACAATATAAAACTAGAAAAATGATTTAAAAAAAAAAAAAAAAAAACAACAACAAAGTATTTAGTCTTATCATTAAATGATGCTGTGAATGCATGTGAATACACCTTAGGTCACAAATACTAAGCGTTTTAATAGATTATCAGTAAAAACATTTTCCGTATAAAAATGATAACTATCAACATGTTTTGGTATGTGTTATCAATTGCAAAATTCTGAACGTCATTAATATTTTGGTCGAACATGTGTCACACACTAAATCTTTGGATAGAACTCTTCCTTAGGAATTGTCCACTAGCTTTGAAGCAAGCCATCCACATATAAAGTGTAAGAGTAGTCAACGAAAGTATGATAAAATTAAAGTGTTAATTAATATGAAAACCCCGCGGAAAAATGTATTAACTTAAGATAAACCTAACCTTTGTTGTTTTTGCTAGATTTTGCGATTAAAACAAGAAAAAAATACTTTGTAGGAACATATTTTGAAGACTATCTTCGGAATTACGATTTTGCAACATTCGATAGGGATAGTTCCTATAGCTGTGCACGAGGAAAAGGAGCTGGTTGGTGGTACAATGATCAGTATAGTGGTTGTAGTTACACACACGTGAACTTGAATCTTAATTTTTACGACACAAGCAATATTCCATGGAGTGGAAAAGTATCAAGAGGAAAATTATTATCCACTAAAATGATGATTACAAGGAATATGACATTTTTTGGATAATAAACTACGAACAGAAATTATTATTATTATCATTAGAAAAAATAAACTTTATCTCATCAAGAAATTGTTTCTTTTTATTTTTCGATTGATAGGTTAAAAAAAAAAATGTTGTTTATACCCTAGGTACAGTACAAGCTACACCCAAACTGACAGGAAGCAATGTCAGAACAGTACCTGGGACTGCTATGGGATTTAGAACTGCTTAGTCAGGGCATTCCCCCTAGAGTCTAAAATAAGTCTACAGCGTTTCCAGAACAGACCAAGCGCAAGCAGTTCTTTTAAAATAGTAACCTTAACATAAATTTATTTCATATCTATTTCAAAAAGTAAATTTGCTGTGTGAAGATGAAAATGGGTTCCATTGTTGACTAGTTTATTCAGTGATGTGTAAAATTGATACCCAAGTGACACGCGTGCACATTCTTCTATTTCTGCCCATAGATTTTTGAATCCTAAGTTGTTGTCTTCTTTTATACACTGGTCTGGGTAAGGCTTTTAAACGGCAAGGCAATACAATGTATTTTTTCATTAAACGCACAGGGAAAAGCTACAATAATTCTATAATTTACACAGAATATATACATGTATTTCTCAAATCGAGTATAAAGTGGTCTAGTGAACAAAGGGCCCATGATCTTATGTAAATATTTCATATTCAAAATTCATTACCAGATAAAATTTCAGATTTTAATTGATACTGTAAATTGTGCTGTTTTTTTAATTAAAGAAAGAGTTGTTGTAGAAAGAGAAGTTGTAAATTTTAGGCCCATAATTAGAACTGTTTAAATTTATTTTCAAAAGAATTATTCCTATTTTAGTGCATATCGTCCTTCAGGTACTTAAAAAAATAAATGCCAACTTTGTTATGCATGTAAAAACCCTAAAAAAAACCAACACCCGATTAATTTTGCACAAAGTTATGTGAAAACATTCTTTGTAATTATAATGTAAAATTACTACGTGTACCACGTGTAAACCTTTTTTAAAATCTCCAAACCCGCGCCTCAAATTTGACTTTCGTCATACTACGAGTACTAGTTTTACCATTATCACTAATTGGATTGTTCATGGTATACATATCATTTTATCATTGTTAATTCATTGTATGTTTTCATTTAATTATATTTAACAAAGTTGACAGTAATTATGACAGTCGGTACATTGTAAGTATAAGTGTAGGGCTAGAATTGGGTAAAATAATCTGAAATGCAAATGGTCAGGTTATTGATTAAAATGGGTCAAAGATTTTTGGATGCCACATGCAAGATATACATTGTTGCAAGTCCCTTGGGTTATTCTCTTTCCCTGGATGTGGAAACAAATAAATAGCTTTAAATAAAATTAGAAAACCCAATTAGAAAAACTGGATGTGGAAACAAATAAATAGCTTTAAATAAAATTAGAAAACCCAATTAGAAAAACTTATTGCACATCTAGAGGATCCCCCCTCCCAAAGAGGTTTTCCTGGACAACCCCTGACCCCGAATTGACAAATCATCATGTAACTCTTAAATGGTTGAAACTTTTCCACTTAACCATACATAATTTTGTTTCATGTGTCATTATGTATCTAATAGTATTTGGTTATGAACCCCTAGACATGATTCAAATTCAGAAGTGCATCAATGAAAAGATTGCTTGACATTTCATTAATGATTTTGTATCAACCCATCCTCCTAGAATTGGGAATGAAAATCATTTAGAGAGATGTACCATAAAACTTGTATACATTCACTTTTTTTTTTATGTCAAAACACAGTATACATGTATTGCTTTGCATACATGAACACACTGGGGAAGAATTTATCTCTGCAAGTCTTAGTTGTTGAAAACTACTAAAACTTATGAATATAACCCCACTTCTGACTTGTCATAATTATTTACTCTTCTCAAATCATGCATATACATGTTTCTATAGACTCTTGGTCATATTCCTAATTCTCCCTTGAATCAGGAATGATAATATAAATATTTTAAGAATTAGCAAGAATTGAACAGGTCTTGCATCTTAAAATTGATTAAGCTCAGTGTTTGAATTATCTTGCCTGCATAGCTTGATTGTGCTATTCAAAACACACTGAATAACTATAGATATAATCATTCTCTTTTTCTGAAATGTGCAGCTAAGGTACCCGACCCAAATTAGGACCTATTTTTCTAACCTTCAATATCAATTAATATGTATAAAATACTTTGATATTATTTCAAAACATTTAAGAGGAGAAAAGGATTTACCAAGAGAAATTTTCAAAACTTTTATTACCTAGGCAGTAATTAATCATTGAAGTTTGCATTGAGGTCTATGGAGGGAAGTAAATTTTTTGAAAATAAAATTAAATGCTACGAATATCAATAAATGCGGTGGTGGAAAGAAGTATTTGATCATTAGGAAGAGAAAAACGATTGAAAACTATTTTTTTACCGAATAGATTTTTTTTAGAATTGATTTGTATTGAATAAAATCAAAGGGGGATAACTCTTCAAGGACAAAACAAGGTCATGAATTAAGGCATGTTCTGCTCTTATATAATGATGTAAATTATGTCTAAATATACTGAGGGTTCAGCCCATACATATCTGTTATGCATTTAATTCCATTGAATCTGAGGCTAATATGGGTCGGATACCTTAATTCAACATGGACAAAAGTCATACAATGGTGACTTTGTATACTTTTTCAGTTTTGAACTGAAAATAATGGATGAAAAAAAAAATCCTTTTCAAATATTGTAGCTCTTTCCAAGCACTTGCGATCATAAGTTTTTAGTTTTGCAAACGGCTGTGCATCTGAAGTATTTTTTCTCTCCTTTTCTTTCTCTTTTCCTGACACCTACTTGCATCAAAAATGAAATATTTTAATTTTTTCTAATTTTCTAATTTAAAAACAACTCACTTAATCTTCAACCTTGATTTGTTGAGACATACCCTTCAGTGTATAATATTCATACACGAGCCTACAAAATTAAACCAGTCAGGATTAAGGTCAAGATTTAGTAAATGAGTTAAGACTGTCTTTTAAATGCTAGCTCCATTATGGCGTCTTAATTGATTTAAACTTAATTTTTCCCGTACTCTACAGCAGTAATAGAGTTATGTAGAAAATGAAGCATTTTCATGGCATTCAATTAAAATTATGTCAAAAGTAACACCGCTACCTATGTTCCCGTTAATATCACTTTAAAGAAGAGGTAAAAAAGATATGAAAGACCGTTTTTTGAGAGACTGTAGGCAATACTGATACATTTCTTTCATCTGAGATTGAAAAAACTCCTATATTTATGCAAGACCTTCTTCTTTTTTAATTTAAAATGGCAGTTTGAAATACGTATTTTCGTCGAGTTTCTAGAACAATTAAGTCCCGATACATCTTATTGTACCAAGCTACATTTGTAGAAGATCATTAGAAGAATTTGTTTCTCAATTTTGAGAAATCAGTTGGCACCTTTCATTTCATAGATCTTGACCTTAAATAATCTTTATCTAATTAAAAAAAAAAAAAACAATTCATTTATAATGACTGGTTTTGGGACCCAGGGTGATTTTGTATAAAAAAAAACACAATTTTTCGACAACCCTTTGTCCCCAAGGGTCATCTACAGGACACCACCAATCATCTTCCAAGAGATGATTTGGCTACTGCATAAAATGTAAAAAGAGTTCTTGGAAACAGGGCGACTTCGTATTAAAAAACGTAAGTTTCTGACCCCCATTTAACCCTTAGGGTGAAAATGAAAAAAAAAAAAAAAAAAAAAAAAAAAAATCTGAAACCTTATTGTTGCACATCTAGAGGACACCACCAAACATCTTCTAAAAGATGATTAGCCTACTTTATAAAAATGACATTTTTCGACTCCCATTTGACTCCCATGGTGAAAATGAAAATTCTGAAACCTTATTGCACATCTACAGAACACCACCAATCAACTTTCAAAAGATGATTATGCTACTGCATAAGATATTATAGGATATTTTGGATCCAGCATGTTTTGTTATAAAAAAAATATCATTCTTCGACCCCATTTGACCCCCAGGGTGAAAATAAAAATTACAAAACCTTATTGCAAATCTACATGTACAGGCTACTGTGTAAAATGTTAGAGGGGACTTGTGAACCACGGTGATTTTCTATTAAAAAAAAGTCATTTTCGACCCCCCCCCCCCTTAGACACTCAGGGTGAAAATAAAAATTTCAAAATTTACTGCACATTTACAGGACACCTATAATTATCTCCAAAAGATGATTAGGCTGCATAAAATGTAAGAAAATTTCTGTGATACAGGGTTCATTTGTATAAAAACGTTTTTTTTTCGACCCCTATTTGACATCAGGGTGAAAATGAAATTCCAAACCCTTATTCCACATCAGCATGCAACCTCCAATGATCTTTCAAAAGATGATTAGGCTACTGCTAAAGATATAACAGGATTTCTGGACACCAGGGTGTTTTTATTTTAAAAGCCTCATTTTTCGAACCCTTTGATCCCAAGGAAAAAAATGAAACAAAAAAAAAAAAACAAAAACAAAAAAAAAAACAAAAAAAAATCCCGAAACCTTATTGCAAATCTACAGGACACCATCTATCACCTTTCAAAAGATGATTAGGCTTGTTTGTAAAATGTTAGAGAAGTTTTTGGAATCTGTGATAGGTGGAAAAACATTATTTTCGACCCCCATATGACCTGTAAAGTGAAAATGAAAATCTCGAAATCTTTCTGCACATCTACAGGACACCACCAATCATCTTCCAAAAGATGATCAGGCTACTGCATAAAATGTAAGAGAGTTCTGGGAACCAGTGTTTTGTAGAAAAAAAAACATCATTTGACCTCCATTTTGTCCCCAGGGTCAAATTGAAAACTTCAAAACCTCTTTGCAGTCTATTGGACACTCCATATTAGATTCTTAAGATTGATTGGTTACTACTTAAAATGAAAAGAGTAGTTTGAGGAATAAGAAAGTGTGACAGACGGACTGCCGGACGGACCAGGAGTTTATACCCGAGTTTTCTTTAAAAAGTGCGGGTATAATAAACATTAACGTTAAAATTAGCTGAAATTAGTCAACGAACAATTGATCTTGTTGTTTATTTGACAGGAGAATAGTAGATAAATGCATTCTTTGGACATTGAACTAATTATTAGTCTTTATTTTTAAGCAGTGAAAAAAAAAAATAGCACTGAATGTTTCCCCTGCGTGTTTCAATAAAAAATTATCACTTTCGAGAACAGTATGTTGCTATGAATATCTAACTTAATGACATACTCGTTTTCTTCCTCTGAATCTGTTATAATATAAACTTTTAGTATATAAATTAAGAGCAATAATTAATTAAATAGATTATCATTCACTTAAATACATAGGGATTGGGGGAAAACAGTTTTTTTATAACTTTGAAAACATTATTTTCTTATTTTTCTTCAATATTTAAATACTTCTTCCAAAATATTCTACACTACCACACTGCAACAATGTAAGAAGAGTTACATCTTGCAAGATCGGCGGTTTACGTACATGTAAGTTTTATCCTTTAAAAAATATCCGTAGTACTTAGAATTTAATTAGAAACTCTTGTTGGTTTGATTATAATACTTTTTTTCAGTTGAGTGTACACAATGCCTACAATAACGTGCAACTTTGAAATATAGAATTGACGGGGGGGGGGGGGGCTTTTTGTCACTCAGAACCTTTTTCACACATGATTGAAATAGGTAGTCACAGAAAGCACTGAAAGGACTGTTGGGACTGCTAGATTTGCTTTCTAAGGCAGTCTGACGGTTATCTACACAGTACCATCAGGGACTGCTTTCTGAAACTGCCTGGTAGTCCTGTTTGGTCTTTATGGTACGGAAAAAAAGGATTATTGCTTGAAGGATTTTACCTTATAAATACCTACTTTAAAAATGTATTGTTGACCCAGCATTATCGAACTGCTACAGTACCAACCAGACCCATCATGACATAGAACAGTTCGAGAAAATACATGTAGTCTTGGAAAAGCTCCAGCTGTCTCAGTATGTCTCAGTATGCGGAGTTAAATAGTTTAACGGGCGGAGCTTAATCCTTACTGAGTTTACACAGTGTATCATCAAACAATGTCAGTAAAATAAAGGCATAAATGAGATCAATGATGTCCATGTAATGTTAAAATTGGGCACGCGATTCCTTTCGAATCATCGTTATTGTAAGTAAAAAATGGCGGCTAAGAAACAGTTTGTGTAGGTATTTAATTTCCAAACCCCAAATTCAGTAGCGAACCCAGAAAGCGAACGTTCGTTCGGTGTTGCGTAACAGAGCTGTCAATCAGGATTAGCGATGGCATGTTAACCAATCAGCGCGTCGAACAATCATCATGCCAATTTGACAATCGATGTAAATCAAAACATTGTACAAGCGAAGCGTGTTAATGTACAATGTGAGACAATTATTAATATGATTAAAAAAAATATATATTTACATATTTATTTTCTTTCTTCTTTTTTTGTTTTAAATCCATTAATGTATAAAGCGTAAATGTATCGGACAACATGTACTTTAATGTACAAAAGAAGAAAAAAAGACAATAATGGGTATTACAATTGATAGTTAAAAAAGAGAAAAGAAAAAAAATCTTTGACAAATTATAGCATTTCATTATCTCAAAATACTGTACACGAACATGTACATGTACGTGCTTTCATTCAATTATTTAGTTTTTTTTTTTTTATTTAAATTTTCGTTTCAACCCAGATCAACATCAAAATTATTGATCTTCTTAATTGAAAATAAAAACTCACAAAAATGCTTATCACTTTCTTTTGCGTCGATGTATATGTACATGTACAAGTGTAAATGTACACGAACCTCTTACATATACCACATGTAGTTTTCGAAAAACTATATATACTACATAGGTACCTGTATTTGAACATTTTTAATTGTCATAACTATTTAATTTTAACACTTAAATAATGATAGTTTCAACGTGAAGCCGGGGAAATCACGTATCGGTAATCATCCATCAGTCTGTTTCGAAGACGGGTGCAAAGAGCAATTACGGTGTTTTTTTAACCTGACACTTGCTAGCTTAGTGTATACTGTCTCTATGGTCACGGTATACCTGAGTATATACTTCCCCTACATTCGAACCTTCCATAAACTCTCCCCCCCCCTAAAATTACCCCGTCTGTGCACGTGAGCAATGATAAATCCTTTTTTTTTTAATTTTTGAATTTGGAAACTACATAGTTCTTTGGTACGTTGCATGAGGAGTACATATTCATTAATTTGCTGCAACCTAAATGCTGAAAGACACGTGAACAACATTATGGCTACAACAGGCCCATAGAAAACAATTCGAGTACGAGGAGGGGGGACGCATAGAAATAAAAAAAAAATCATCTTGCGATTATTAAATTTCATCTACATAATCATGCGAGTTTACAGTTATTGATTTCTTATTTTGTTCATTCTCTTTCTTGTTTAAACTAATTTTTAACATTTTGTTGTTAAAATGCCACTACAGTATGTATATAAGGGGGGGGGGGGTCATGAATGAGTGTGGAACACACACTATTTAAATTACCATTTATTTGTAAATAACTTTGAAAAATTAATTAATTAAAATTATTAGTTTTTTTGTTTCTTTTTATTTTTTGTTTGTTTGTTTGTTTTTTTTTTTTTTTTCGTGGGGGGGGGGGGGGTCTTTAGATAATTCCCCGTTAAACTCCCTTGCCAAACAATGATTTATATATGGTTTATTTTATGGAATTAAATTAAAATCATGTAACACTGTAAGCTAATTTTTAGTGATTATCACGACCTACATATACATGTAATGGACGACAACCAAGCTTAAATGTAAACTGTTATAAATGAAAACTTAGCATTTTACGTGTATAGTATGTCTCAGCTATTTCATAGATGAGATCATAATTCAGTTGTTTGTCTTTCAAACATTAAATTACGATTTAGCAATTGTGATTACAATTGGATGTTCCAACTGATTTTCAAACTGTTCACGCATGAATAATGTAAACAATGAACTTGAAAGCTTTTAATTAAGATGCTCTTTTCAATTTTACTCTATCCGATACATCGAAAATAAATCCAACACCATTTCTTCTTTTTTTTTGCGATATACTTGTAAATTAAGAAAAATAAAAGTGATAATTCTACGTCGAATGTACAGTGAAATTCTGGAAAATTTATGAACGTTCTCCATATTGTCACTTACATGCACATTAACCGATCGCCACAAAAACAACAATGATCGATTTCACTACTGTATTTTGAATATACAAGTGGCGGGGCCTCTAGGCAGCAAGATTAAAGCGGGGTCCGCTTAACGCATGAGTACGTGAAGCGAAGCCAGAAAGCGAACGCCGTGTTCGAACTAGCGGACCCAGAGCTGATCCCGAGCGAACTTCATAATATGAATGGCTTAATAGACTAAAATTTAAAGAATTTGAAATAGATCCTACAATCATAGAACAAGACCAATTCCAATATACGCTGTAAATCTGTATACTTTTTTATTTGACGTTGAAGTTTGAGAAAATATATCATAAATCTAATGACAGTAATTCTTTATCAAATGTTGCCGTCTAATTTATTCTGGCTATCATTTTAATTGATTTGTCGATTTAATTGTTGTTATAATCTTCAAGCAACGTAAAACAATTTCACTTAAATATTTCATGAGCGTTTACATCAGTGTTCATTTACATAGAAATCATGAAAGAGATATTTTAAAAAAATAAATAATCCTGAAATACATTTAAACCATATCTTTTACGAAAAAAAAAAAAAAAAAAAAAAGGATGCCATTGTTGACAAGCATGGCCAATGATGTGTAAGGTTAATACCCAAATATCTGTTTTTTATGTCCAAAGGCGATTGAAACCTTAGCCAGGTGTTTACACATTCTTTACTCTGTTTATGGCTTTTAAGGATATACGCAACGTAGGTTGAACTTTATCCCTGGAATTGAAAAGTTCCAATACTTAAAGGACCGTGTGCTACATTTTAATGTGGGATTTTGTAATGTGTATTTTTTTTTTTTACTGTTGTACACTTCTTCTAAAACAAGTCAGGATAAACAAAACATCTAAAACATATTTTTAGTAATTTTTGTATATTTTTCTTTGAATTATACAACAATTTTCATCAATTTACATCTTTTCAAAAACCCCTGGTAGAGCATACTGATTTTTTGTCTACGAACATCTGATGGCACTATAATCTTAAATTGAGAATATCTTGAAAAATTATCAGTAGGTAAGGTACGTTGCGTATGTCCTTAATTGGCCAAACAATGCAGTTGTTACGTATATATTGTTTTCCTCTATTGTAAAGACATAAGAAATAAAACACATTTTTTGATCCTTTCAACCATATTTATTTAAAAATATAATTACATATATATATTTTGTAAAACTTATATATAAGTTTTGAAGTTAATCCAGGGAAAAAATGAAGGAATAATTGTTTATGTTGTTTATATAACTGTAGAATTGCAGAAAAAAAATAAGATTTTATTTAGAAGCGCTAAAACACAAGACATGGATTTTTTCTTCTTTTTTTTTTTTGTGATAGCGACCTTTACAGTTTACCAACATTTAATCCATTTTTCTTATTGAATTTACACTGCAATGGTGAGAAATTGGCGATTGACAAATATTAATATCCCATTTTCTTCAGTACGTAAACGTTACCGTACTTATATGTTTTTGGAAAATCCTTGTTGAATTTTTAATACTTTGACAACTTCTCTGCGGAATGTAATCAAAACTGCAAAATGAAACCTGCAAATTGTCACTCAGAATTATTTTCACACATGGGTGAACAAAGCCGCCCCAGAAGGAAGTGCCAGGAACTACTAGGTTTGCTCTCTAGAGCAGTCTCACTGCAGTATCAGAGCAGTCCCACAGCGGTACCAGAGCAGTCCAAGAACGGCCCAAAGCTGTCCCAGAGCAGTCCCGGAGACTACTTCCTGTGACTCCTTGGGTGTCAGGTTGGGTTTGGTTGGAAGCCTAGTTTGCAGAACGTAGGAATTTTCTTGTAATTGTTTTCATGAAACGTAACACGTCAGCGTTTGCGTTCTAAAATGGTCTATCGTTGGTCAATTTGAGTTAATAATAGTATAAAAATGCATCAATCAGCGGTGGGCATGATAAATTGCATTGACCTAACCGAGTTTATCTCAATGGATAACAAAAGTGGTCAGACAAAGTTGCCCAAACGTTGCTTTAATAAATATAATTTATAAAACATTGACAATCAATGAGTATAGGAAAATAAACACATAATTATAACAGTTCGATATATATCATATGCAACTGCTAATGGAATATGATTACAGTCCCCGTTACGTTCAACTTTCCAACTTGAACAGTGGGTGAGCGATTAGTTAACGATCAACAAACACTGAACGCTGAACTAATTTTCATGCTTAAGCCCGACCCTTTAGGCCCATGGGGACAGGGATCATTAAATTCTTCTTTTTTTTTTGTTTCCCTTCACCCCTTGATGCTATGTTCTAAAAACGGTTGACATTGGTTAAGCGGTTGAAGAGAAGAAGCTAAAAATGTTCAAACGTTAAAGATTGACGCACATCACACGATGACGACGGACAAAAACAGATAGCAATAGCTCATCTGAGTGATTCAGGTGACCTTAAAAATTTAATACCAGATTTTATAAATCCCCTTCCCCTGCATTGCAACTAATAAACATAAAACCATTTTATTACATTACATCGATAAAATATAAAAGAAAATCTAGCATAGTGTAAAAATACAAATATCATAAAATGAATTACATGTTTATATGGATCTTTACATAATATACTGTCTTGTAATTTTACAAAACCCGCTCGACCTTGAACACCTTAATATAAGACTATAAAATTGATATATCTTTGTCAAAAGAATGATACTTCCATTCAATGTAAAATAAAATGCATTGAATCGGGGTAAAATAAATTCTGTTTTGTACAGAATTGTAAAAATCTACCTGGTAAATGATTTTATACCCCGCTCTGTATTAATTTTGGTTTGGTTACCGTGATAAATGTATGTTATGTGTACTATATGTAGTTCATGAACAAATTTCAATATCGCAAGGGCATACCCTAGTTAAAATTGAAAATAAATTAGGCAATAAATTGTTTCTACATATCCTGTAGTTAATAGAAAGTGCTGCTGCTTTAAATAGAATTCGCATTTTATTAGTTTAAATTTCAAGTTAATAAGCTCTATTCAAAATATTTATGACCTATATCGAGTATTTCATGTATATAATAAGTAATGCACTCGATTTTAGAAAAGCAGCAGCACTTTTCAAGTTAAGGAATGTGTCCGTTATGAATATTTCAAAAATGGTCAAGATCTATGAAGTGTATGCCCTTGCAAAAAGGCGATTTAATGAAGCATCTCTGTGTGAATAATGCAATTCCTGTACAAAAAACACGGTAGAATTAATTCAATACATTCTCTCGGTAGTTTTAAATAATGACACTAAACAAAGGTTTCAGATTTGTAATAATGGTCTATATAACATTTGAAAATAATAGTCTCTTTAATAATAAAATGCATTTCTCACTGTGAAAAAAATATTTGATCCGCCTCTCACTGCACATTCAATGCGTCAAATTTTACCATGATGACGTCATATCGACAAATAAATTGCAATAAGTGACTAGTTCATATTTTGCTGTGTGGGATTTAACTAGCAATAAAAAATGTTTGTATTGGAAAGTTTTTATGTAGTTTATTACTCTTATGCAGTTGAAAATCGAAATTATTTCATTTTCTGTTATTTTGAGGAATAGCTATTTTTGTGTGATAAGTAAGCATTTCCCGTATAATTTAGGCCCGCCCCCTTTATGCAGCCTTAACAGAGCTGCGTGACGTAGAGACTAGACGACCAAAAAAAGCCCCTAATTTTAAAATTATAACAAACAAAAAATGGTGTCTTTATCCCAAAATGGAAAACAGGTTTATGAAATGCAATGAAGCTCTTTTTATTTCATAATTTTAGGAGTGAGGAACAAAATTTCAACTAATTATGAACAGACAGTCAGTGAATATCGTTCACGCAGTACAGTTAAGGCTACACATGAAGATAATATGGTAATGACAGGGGCGAAGCTTGACTTAAAATTCTAGTGAGGCAAAACCATAGGGACAGGAGGTATGGGGCCACCTAAGGCCCCAAGTAGGTCAGGGCAGCGCCAGGGTGGTGGTGGGTGGGGGGGGGGTAGAGGGGGGCACCACACACCCCTCCGGACAGAATATGGATTTGGGTGTTTTATCATACTTCTGCACAGAAGTATAGTGAATTTTACCAGTTTCATAGCGTGGATATGATACCACATATCATTAAAATATCTAAAGGAGCATCGTTAGAAACCCACGAGGCAAGAGAAGCTAGACCACCACAGGTTTTCGACGATGGTTAAAGAGTTAATAAATATGTTTTCTAAAACTAACACATTTTAAAATGAATACACTTTTTTTTTTTTTTGTTTTTATTTCGTCAAAACTAATAATTGTCCAACATTTATCAGTTTTTAATTTTTTTCCAATCATTGCCTACTTGGAGTTTTCAGTAATGGAGGTAAAGCCCAAACCTTGATGGTATGAACGTACATTATAGAATTGCATAAATTATAATTTTTACAAGATATTTTCTGCAATGTATTATTAACTATGGGAGGGAGTGTTGGTGGTTAAAAATCTAGTGAGGCAGTTGCCTCATTGCCACAATGGAAGCTACGCTCCTGAATGAGGTCATACTGAGGTTTGACGTCATGACAGTTGCTCCGCCTTCATAGATCTATATAAGGAAATAGAGCTCAAAAAAGCTATTTACTGATGGTTGCGAGAATTTGTAATGAATGTCTATATTTTCATGTTTATATAAATGAACATTAGTGATTTTCTCTTATATAGTAACAACACGTCTTCGAAATAATCTCTTTTTATTGTGTCATTTGGCTGCATTCGGCTTCAGCCAAGCGCTTGCACTCGGTGACACGGAACGTTGTTTACATCTGAAAACGTGGTGACAACAGCTGAAATATGCAGTGGATAAATGCAACAATCAGGCAATCTTTAAAGAGAATTGGGATAGATTAAAAGATCTAGGCCTTGTTTATCTTTTTGATGAGAAGATGATGACGTTATTTCGGGAAATCATGGAAAACTGAGATGATCCGCACTACCTCCCTTGGTCCCTTTCTGTTCATTAAGGTGTGTATGCCCATAGGTATCAACATGTAGATATACTATACTTTACATTGATGTAAAATAACCGTGAACATGTGCAATATAATGTATTTTGACAGTCCGTCACAAACTGTAATGCAGTGCCTTGTGTGTATGCCCCCCCCCCCCACCCCACACGCACACACACAAACACACACATGATGAAAGTTGCACACTTTTAAACCTGTAATGATGTTATCTTTTGGCATACATGTACAAACATGTTACATAATATAAGCACAGCATGTCATGATATCAAATTATAATTTAGATTCAGTCACACTTACTGTTACAATGTATTTGTGAAGTCAAACTGCACAGTGTACAATGACCCTATAAATTTTAATATATACCTCGGGCAATCAAAAATAAATGAATTTTAAGATTTCAGTTTTTACCAGTGCTTCATATTTTAAATCCATCTGTAGAACTTTTATCTATCTGTATCACTAGGTTGTAAATTTATAGAATTTCTACATTAATGAAGATAAAATATTTGAATTTTCATTTGTCTGACTACCTGTACATTATGTCAGTCTTATATGTATCTACATGTATTTATAAACTGTTTATCATTGTAGCTGTCACAGAACTGGTTAAAACTGGCATAAATTTACATCAGCCAGAACTATCAAAGTAGATGCATCAATTTCTCCACTGGGTATGATCACACTAAAGCATTTCACATTAATTTTATAGTATGCCAGTGTTAATTATTTTTTTTTTAATTTTGTATAGGTGAAAGAATTAAATGTTATCTTAAGTATATTGATTTTATTTTTTTTACTTAAATTAAGTATAGCTACCAGTTCTACTTTTGCAAATGTCATAGGTTTCAATTTCCTAGAAAAGTTTTGTATCAAAAGTTTGTTTCCATTTATTTTATGAATTTCAGATAATATAGTATAGCATGGTTTGTTTTACACAATGCAATGCCATTTCATTCTACAATAGTAATCATTATGTATTTCACTCATTATATATCTGTTGTGTTGTAGATACTCCCAAACAATTTGAACAATTCATTCAGGCAGCAAGTGTTTGCATCAATAAAATAAAAAGGTATGCACCATATTAGCTATAAACCATACATATTCCTAGCAAGATTATTGAAATGTTTTGATAATAAAAACAGTAGAGTTTTTTTTTTTTTTTTTTATTAAATAAACTTTATTTCCCAGACCTAATCTATAACAAAGAATATATCCTTATATTTGAAAAGAAGGCAGCTATCGGGGATGGGGCCCCGACTAAGCTCCAAGTGATAGCTATTGCATCTCGCAGGATGCATATACCTGTATAATCAAGATACAATGTATATTATAATTTATATTATGTAAATTTATACTTTAGATATTATATAATTCAATATACTGATTTTTGTACAGCTTGCAAATTAAATTGATAAGATGTATCATAGTTATGCCACGCTGCCATAATGAGTCCATGTCGTCCCACTACAGTCCATATTTGACTCATATGGCAGCTCTATCAGAGGACTGGACCCTCTTAATAGTGGCTATTAATACAACAACTCTTATAGTTTATACATATTCATGTTTTAACATTGAAGTACAATAGAGAAAAAAGATATATTGAAAACGAAGAGTAATACATAGCATACATAATAATGAGATTAAGTTAATATAGTTTTTTTTATGTTATATACATATATATATTTATAGATTGGTAAATAAAATTGTTTTTTCGTTGACTTCATTATAGAATCCTACTACTATAAGTTTCCATGATACATTAAATTTTAAAATTTCACTAACAACATTCCATATTCTTTGAACATTTTGGCATTCGTATAATAAGTGTTTGTTTGTTTCAACACATTCTTTACAGTATGGACACAGATTAGATATGTCATTCCATTTGCTTAAATAACTTCTATTATTAAGCAGATTATTAAGTAATCTATAGTTAAAATCTGCGATTTTTTTGTCAAAGGCTTTGACAATTTTGGAAAATTATATTTTGGAAAAACATTGATTCTGGATAATAAGTTCTTTTCTAAACTTGTTAATATAGCATAGCTTTACAATTTTTTTATTTTTAAAGATATCATAATAGAACTTGCATTTTTTGTCTTTGATACAGTGACATTGATTATCATTTAAAACAAAATGAAAAGTATTTCTGATATTTGTATATTTTGATAAGCTGAAATCAAACTGATTCTTATATTTCTGAAACACATTTTTCAATATCAAGTACTCACAAAATATGTTATTTTTTTTAACAAGCATGTTTAAAAAGTATTCGAGTGGCTTGATACCATTTTCATCCACAATATCTTTTACATATAAGATTCCAGCATCATACCAGTTTTCAAAAAATAATACCTTATTTTTGTAGTTAAAAATGTTGTTTCCCCATATAGATTGTCTCAGAAAGTCAAACGTAGTCATTTTACTTATTTCCATTGGGCTCTTAGTTTCACTAAATGCTTCAAAAATTTCTCTATAAAATATCGGAAGATGCTTAAGTATATTGTGATCATGTATTGCTAAGTTATTAGTGTGTAACATGTAGATAATATCTTGCTTTCTTAAATTGAAATTTTCTAAAAAGATTTTAATGTTGCTTTTTTCATTTGATATTAATTTGGAAATCCATGAACATTTAATTGCTTTCGCTTTAGACTCTATATCCACAACTCCTATACCACCCTGCTGTATATCCCCTATTAAGGTTCTTCGTTTTATTCTGTCTCTCTTATTCCAAATAAAATTGAAGATAATTTTATTGATATTTTTTATGATATTAGCACTAGGATATGGTAAGAGTGAGAGGTTGTATATTAATTTGGATACAGCAAGATTGTTAATAATGCAGGTTTTCCCGAATATAGTTAATTTTCTTTTTTTCCATGATTCGAAAAGTCTCTCAAGCTCTTTAATTTTGTTTCCCCAATTTTTTTCAATACATTTCTCTATGTCATGACCAATATGAATTCCTAACACTTTAATACTTTCTTTGTTGACCTTTACTCCATATAAATTATGTGCTGTATTCTTCAGATTGCCTAGTAACATGCATTCCGTTTTGCTAATATTGAGAGTCAATCCAGATATATTTCCAAAGTTCTTTATACGTTACTCCTTGTTTTAAAGATTTTTTATCACGGAGTTTTAATGTAGCATCATCAGCGTGTTGTATCATTTTTATGTCTGTTGACATCTTAGGAGTTTTAAATCCAATAATGTTTTCATCAGACATTATTTTTATTGATAAGATTTCTGCAACGAAAAGGAACATCATCGAAGAAATAGGGCATTTTTGTCGTATGCCCCTTTCCATATTGCACGTTTTAGAAATCCATCCATTAATTTTTAGTTTGAAAATTGGTTCTTTGTACAAAATCGCTATCCATTGCAGAAAATTATCCCCAAAGTTAAAATGTTTTATGGTTTCAAAAATAAAATTCCATTCGACTGAATCAAAAGCTTTCTGGAAATCTAAGAAAAATAAAATTCCATCGTAGTTTTTATTTTCACAATATTCAAATATATCTAAAATTGTTCTTGCATTTGTTCCTATGTATCTTCCCTTTATATATGCAGATTGATGTTCACTAATTAATAGGTCTATTACTTTTTGAAGTCTGTTAGCTAATATAATAGCTAATATCTTATAATCAGTATTTGTGAGACTAATAGGGCGATAGCTTGCTAAATCTGATTTATCTCCCTTTTTATGAATAAGTGTGATTAAAGCTAAACGTTGAGAGAATGTCATACATTTATTATTAAAGGTGTATATTAAATTATTGTAGAAATAAGGTTTTAATTCATCCCAGAAAAATTGATAAAATTCGCCTGGTAGCCCATCCAGGCATGGCGATTTATTTGATTTTAACATTTTAACTGCTTCGTCACATTCTTTCATTGTTGGAAATTCATCTAATTCTATTTTCTGTTTATCATTAACTACCTGAGCTATGTTAATTGTATCTAAATAAGTTTTGATCTCATTATTATCAATATTTGATGATTTGTATAATCTAATATAAAAATCACACATTTTTCCTAAGATGTCACAACTATTCGTAGTTATATGATCGTCATTTTTAATACGATTGATAGTATTGTTATTTTGATGAGATGATTCAAGTTTAAGGAAGAAAGACGAATTTGTTTCTCCTTCGTCTATCCACTTCGCACGTGATCGAATTTGGGCACCTTTAGCTTTTTTATTTATCAGTTCTTTTAGCTCGGACTCTAATTTTCTTTTTTTATTCATATCAATATCGTTTGAATTTGATTTTTCAATATCAGATATTTCATTTTCTAAATAAATGATTTTACGTTTACATGATTTACTAACAATTTTACTGTATTTTATAGGGTAGTCTTTAATTTTAATTTTAAGTGCCTCCCAAGATGCTTGAATATTTTCAGTTGATTTAAAATCTTTAATAATTTTTTTCATTTCCGTGACAAAAATATTATCTTCTAGAAGTGAGGCATTAAATTTCCAATATCCTGGACCTCATATATTTAAATCAATGTCAAAAATGACCCTAATACATTTGTGATCTGACATTCTTGTTCCCCCTGAATGTAACCCTGGTATTTCTCGGAGAATTATATTTTTAGCTGGATATATTAAGGATTTTGATATAAGTACGTAGTCGATTCTGCTTGTGGGTATGTTTGCCCCGTTGCACCATGTATATCCTACATCCTGTGGCCTTAAGTCTCGCCACAAGTCTATCAGACTATTATTATTTAAATTTTTTTGAAAATAATTAATACTGGAATCGTCAGTCTTCTCTAGATTACAATTAAAATCTCCTGCTAAAATGATATTGTCAGGATTGTGAGAATATTTAGTTATCCATTTATTAATTTTCAAGAAAAAGGACTTTCTTTCCGCTTGATTGTTTGTTGCATAAATATTGATTATTGTAAGCTTTTTTTCTTCCAAAATTAAATTAATAAAAATCATTCTTCCATCATAAGACTTGTGAATATCTAATATTTCGAAATCTAAACCTTTTCTAAATAATATCGAAGTTCCTCTGCTATATTGTGAGTCAGAAAAATTATGGATACTAATCTCAAACCATCTTGCATTATAGCATGCCTCATATTTTTCAATAAAATGTGTTTCCTGTAATAATATTACATCGGCATTTATGTCAGATAACCAGGTATATAATTTAGTTCTTTTCTCTGTAGAGTTTAAACCTCTAGAGTTTAATGAATATACATTTAAAACGTTCATGCAAATGTTTGGTTAACTTTCTGATTGAATGTGAAGAAATTCTTCAGTACATGTATATAGTTATCTTGACACACTACCTGCCTTGCCACGACGTGAAGGCTGGTTGCGTTGGGGCATGGCACGCTCTCGCTTTGATCTGGCGATGCTTGTTAAAATTCGCCCCATAACGTTTTTACCAGGCCAAGAAGTGACTGAAGAGTTGGTGGTGCCACGTTTGTCAAGTCCCGATCCCCAGTAATCGTCAAAGGCAGCTTCTACAAACAAAGCTGATTCACTGGATTTGAAGACGCTTTCTTTAAATTCGAGCACTTGGTCGAATTTGGCCTCCAGGATCTCCTTCATGACATCGTCACGCTGTAGCAGCCAATCATCGGATGTAGTAATCTTGGCTCCGATGCGTTTAGCCTCTAAAGCGGAGGTTGCGTTGCGCACTGCGGAGGCATTTACAACGTCACCAGATCGCATAGCCTTACTATACTGGATGGCATGCTCGGCAGAGTCATGTGATATTCCAAAGATGTTGATGTTGCATGGATAAAAGTTTGAAAGAATATCCTCCTTTCCACTGAAAGCGATGATATCTTTCTCGCCATTATCATAACTTGAGCATTTTGGGTCTCCTGGAGTGTGACCGGGTTGTTTACAGATTTTGCAACAGGTCTCATACTCACAGTTGAACCGAAGGTGATCTTCGCCCCTACAGTTTGTGCATCTCAAAGATTGCTTCTTTATTGGTTGTCCCCGATGTGAGATGGTGCATCTCAACCCGGCGCATTCACTGTTTTTTGGTAGGAATTTGCCATTAGGCATTGGTTTCATGTACAAAAAGCGGTTTCCATTTAATATTTCTGTAATTTTAAGGGTGGTAGGGTTGCGAATTTTTTCATATTTAATATCAGACGTGAGCTCAGCACCAAGCTTTTCGAGCATGTTGATTACACACGAATCCTCCACAGAAAGAGGAACTCCCCTGACCGTGACCCTTACAACCTCTTCCTCTGGTTTCTCTGTACCCGCAGGGAAAGGGTTAGTATCAAACAAGGAGATACTTATATTGTTGAGGGTGAATCCCTTTGAAACTAGAAGATTTCGGCTCTCTGTAGACCCGACATATATGCGCCAGAGATCTCGATCTCTTTGAACGCAGGTGATATCAGATGCCACTGTGTTTACAGCACAGGCAAGAGCATAGTCTGAAATCGGTTCTTTTTTGTTTGTTTGTATGTCTCTATTTCGTAGGTAGACTGGTCTAAGTAATCTTTTATCTGCCATTTTTTTATTGACTGTAGAGCACACAATGACAATCTATAGGAATTAAATCTCCGTACAGTGAGTGAGTAGATACTCACACCCAGTGTTAACAAAGCATTCACAGTATTCACTAAATATCTACATCCAAAAACATTGAAATATCACTGTATCATATATCCTAAGAATAAAGATCACTATATTTGAGAAGAATCCAAGAGTGACTGAAATTTTCACAGAAATTCCTGAAAAATGTCAAAAGAACACAGAGGGTAGAAAAACACGTCTTTACTCCTCTGAATCACGTGACCGACCTCATAAAAACAGTAGAGTTACATATACATGTATATGCTTTCCATGTTACTCAATGCATTGTTTTGAGTATCACTTTTTTAAAACACCACTGAACTTTCCATATTTATGTTCCCCAAACGAAGTTTGGGAACATATTGTTTTTACTCTGTTTCTTATTATTATTATTAAGGTCTTTCGTTTTCACGGAAGACCTTATAGTGATTCTACTGTTTCTTATTATTGTTATTCTTATTTTTCCTCCCATATTTTGTGCACGCGTTTTCTCAAAAACTATTCAGTGGTTTTCAGTGATTTTTTCGGGGATAATGGACATTATTATGTACTTTGTGCATTTGAGGAGAAAATTCAAAAAATCTCTTTCGGTTCCATGTAATGGCCAATTTTCTGATTTTGAATTGGATTTTTGTCTTCCTATCTCCTCTAGAACGGCTAAAGATATGAACTGTAGACATGTCAAAGATGATAGAGAATGACTTGTAGATGTTCTGACCAATTTTTCGTGTGTCGTCGATGCTTCCGGTCACCACCGGAAGCGAATTTCAAAAATGAATTTTTTCAACTTTTTTGTTTTTCATTATTTTTCTTTGATATTGCTAGGGTTAATAGAAACACTTCTAAAAATACTTAATATATATTTTGTTTTAAAATTGATAAATTCAAACTTTAGATATTTGCATGTTAAAATTTGAAGCGGGGTCAAAATGGCGGCCGTCTCCGTAAACTAAGACGAGCTGATCGGAGTTTACGGAGACAGCCGAACGCCTTGTTGAACGAAACTACCATAAGGATCAATAAAATGTACCGGAATTATTGGATCTGGCAGATTTTGAAAATGGATAATCTTTCTTAAAAAAAACACAAATACTCTCACCTCCAAATGCAATAAAATTATTAATTTGTACGGTAAATACAATAATATATATATGATGATGGAAACCATTCAATAGAACAAACATTTTAAAGAAAAGCGCGAAGATTTGCTCGTGACGTTTGGCACGAAATAATGTATTGTAACACCCCTCCCTTTTCATAGTAGACAAATGGTCTGATACAGAAGAGCAGAAAAAGATAACATGGACATGAAATACATGTATATGGAATTGCATGGAATAAAAAGTTGAATATATATGTATAAGGAATAAAGGAAGTAAACAGTATCTTCAGTTCATCAGTAATAGATTATTTCTTCTGCTGACAGTTATTGTTTAATTAAACTCAATTAACGAATTCCAATGTTAATAAGCTCGCACAAAATTTGGCTAACTGGTTCGCATTCTATAATTCCACCGTATATATATATATATATATATATATATATATATATATATATATATATATATATATATATATATATATATATATATATATATATATATATATATATATATGATTGCGCCCATGACAAAAGGGCCTTATGGCAATTTCGTTAAAACAGAGAAATAACGTCATAAAGATATGACGTTGCAGACGGTGAGCGTCGACGCAGATTTTTTTTTTTTTAGCCACGTGTTTTACGTTTTGACAGGTCTACCCAGCTCACTTTCGTCGTTGTTCTCAACATTGAAATAATTATTTATTTTCATATATATCTTTAAATTAATTCAGTTCTTTATCTTCTAGTCCACTGATATTAATTAAAATATTTAGAATTTTATTCGAGACCCGTTTCTTTACTACATGTTATTACATAGCTTTATATAATACGTCTCTGATCTGTGCTATGCATTTCCTATACATGTATAGAAGCTTCAGACAAGGTGAGATTTTTCTGGATAATTGAATATGGATGAACGAATGCGATTTTGATATATAGACAAATTGAAGTTATTTGTTAGACACGGGTATATTATCAAAATATTGCAGAGGAAATGGTTTTCCTGTATAAGATCCGCCCCACCATTCTCAACACATCGATCATGTCAACATTGAAGCATTGGTACATCGCGCATAATTTTTTGTTGTAAAATGCTTTAATTGCCAAAAATTTGAAACTGATCACACTTCTTCCAACAGAAAAGAAAAGTATTCTTGTAAGTTTTCACAAATCTATCAAAAGTACGAACGAATGACAGACGTGATATTATTTTTAAGAACTATAAATAAAAACAAGAGAGGTAACTCTGACAAGCGAGATACTAGAGAGGTACCAGAGAGGGACTTTCTTTCTTTCTTTTTTTTAACACCTACTCATACAAATTTGCTCCCGTAGTATAAAAAATAATTTTAAAAATCTTACTTATCATCAGTAAAAAAAACGTTTTAATTGTAAGTATTATATTTATATTTTCTTTAAAAGTATTTTTGAAAGCTTATGGAACTAGCAGCTGTCAAAGTGAAAGAGAAAAAAAATATATAGAATAAGAAATAGATACTACATTGAACCAGACTTTCATTTATTTTTTTAAATCTGTTACATGTGTATCTATTTATTTTAACATGAAATTATTTTTTAAAATAACTTGAATTTAATTTTTCTTTCAGTAATAATGATCATATTAAATTTAAATAAAATAAAACGAAATTTAAAAAAAAATTGTTTCGTCTTATTTTTGTTGTTGCCACTTCCGATGTAAGTACTTGAAAACAAACAAAAACTACCGAATGAAATAAAATTGTTCTAATTGTTCTAGCTTTAAAAAAGTTTACATGTATGTATACCTGATGTGTATGTGAGAGAGGGAGAGAGAAAGAGAGAGAGAGATGTTACATTAAATCGAGTTTATTAATACAATGTGAAATGTGAAACTTTAATGAAAAGGCGAATTTTCAAAAACACAACAATATCGTATTATGAAAAGAAATCTCTATCTCTTTTTTTCTTTTGCTGTCTATTTATTTTCAGTAACTCGAAAATATAACATTTTGGTACTCGTGTTGTGCATAAGAAAGTTCAAAGGTTTTAGCTTTATCTGCAGTTTTTAGTCACTTAAAAGTCAAATATATGTAATCCTTGTCTGCATTCATAGAATCTCAGCATTGTATGTCATTACAGTTCTATTATCAATCTAAAACTCGTTTTCTTATTGAAATAATAATCTTAGTTATCTGTTTAGTATGATATTGCTTAACTTGCCGTTGAATTATTTAAACGGGCTGATTTTGTTATTTGGATTTATTGAAATAAATCTTGTTAAGATCAAATTGTATTTAAACATGCATTGCAGGGTTTTTTAGGGGTCGTAGGGGGCCTGTAATAGGCACCATTCCCAATGGTAAAAAGTGAGTGTTTTTCCCTATTTCATTGAAGAAAATTCCCAAAAGACAATTCGAAACATGACATTAATGCTATTCTAAATATAATAGAAAAAAAAATTAAACTTAAATTAAATAAAACTTCAAAACAGCAAACAATTAAGTGAAGCTGATTTTCAGTAAAGATTTATTGAATGTAAATTAGTCAAAAAATGCTTTGCAAATCAAAAAATAGCTCGTATTTGAATTTATCTTGTAAAATGTGAATTATGATATTTTTCCCAATTTTAACTAAATGACGCTATTTTTTCCCAAATGGAAAGGCCCAGGCCCTTGATTTTAAGACCTAAAAAAACCCTGCATTGAACAAATTAAATTAAATGCTAAAAATATACTGCACAAAAGACTAAGAATATGTTTGCAAGTTTTTATTTTTGTGGCAGTGCAGGAGACCGGGGAAGAGGGCCAGGGTCATTTTATATTACCGGGACCTAACTACTTTACAGTGTATCTGTAAAGCTTTACAAGGATAAGCATATCCAAGTCCCTGGCATGGGGCCAGAATGGAATTTTTCATATTGTAAAACTTCATATACAATAACATTTGAAAACAATAACATTAGAATTTCATACGATAAAGAAGCCGCGAGAAATGGGGGGGGGGGGGGTGTCTACACACACCATCACATAACAATATTTACATGTACCTAAATGTGTGCCACATCGTAAAAATTTGTCATTTAAAAACTCAGCCAGTCAAGGAATATTATGAACCAGTCGCATTTAACTGACTGGATATAAAAACTTTCAATAAATTTTTACAACCCCCCCCCCCCAGCCGAAAAAATTCTATTAATTAATCTGCATGTCATTGATTCATAACGACAACATATATATATAATTATTTATGATTTATTTCTTAGAAAAATCTATTTGACATTAATTTTAAAAAATGACATATTGATTTCATTCAAAGTTCGGATAAAATTTGTTGAAATGACAATAAAACACCCGATATCTATTAATACCCAGTGTATACATGTTCTTCTAAACCCATTTAATTTTACAAAATCAAACAAAATCGTTATTCTTGGAAGCAATTTTTCTCATGACTAACTAGATTTGATAGCAGTTAAGTTTCCAGTTCCAGGCATGTGGAGCTCATGATCGCTGTTTGTTTTGAAAATGACCCTGCTCATATACATGTACGTAAGGAGAGAGTTCAAGGTGCAAAAATAAATTGAGGAATTATTTCAATATTATTTCAAACCTAACCAAATGAAGTATTTGGAGGTTATGGGGTTGGTGGTGGGAAGGGACCCCCCCCCCCCCCCCCCGCACACCTAAAATGTAGGAAAATTTTAAAAATACGACAACCCTCGTATGCTGTTAAGCTCATATTAACTACAAGTATTGCATGTTTCTGTCATTAAACTTTTACCCCCCCCCCCCCACACACACACACACACAATCCAACCACTGGTCATCCTGGATCTGTTCCATTCATTTTAAATGCATGTGAATTATAATTCATTCATTTGTTTATAATTTATCAACCTGCTTACTTAAATATAATTATTCCAAAAATTTCCTTGCCGTGACTGAAAAAATGTGTATCATTTCCATTTAAATAAAGAAGTTGTTACCACATGCGGGCAGAAGTCCTTCCGATTTTTTGTTTGAATTTTTTTTTTAACGAATATTGCTTAACATGTAGTATATCAACTTAATGTCCTTAAATTTTTATACAGGGTATACGGCAACTCACTAAATTTCACAAATTTACTGCCTAATTATATTTAGAAAACAAAAACAAAAAAACAACAAATTTTCACTACCCAGCAGCATCTATTTTATTTTTGTTCCCGAGAATTTTTTGAAATATTTTTTAACTTCACGTTTTGAAAGAGATATCATTTTTATACTGGATTCAACCCCCCAACCCCCAACCCCCAAAAATGACATCTTGTCCTATCAAGAGCCATGCTTAAAATGAGATGATTTTCGAATAAATTCTACAGGTTTCTCAAACGATTATTACACAAGATAAATACTTTGGTTTTGAGAGAATTAATTGATATTGAACAGAAGCCGCTTGCTTCTCGGGTTTTCCTGACATTCCAGCATAGTGAAATGTAAAACAAACAAACGAACAAACACTCATAATTCTATACACCACTGCATGATGGATAATAGCTAATACAACTATTTATTATCATATTATACAATTATTAAAAGAGACAGTGGCTCAAAAATGTTTCTGGAAATGCTCAATAACATACATTTATTACCGTTGTAACATTACAATGCAAAGTGAAAGTCATGTTGACTCTGAAAACTTTTGACTTTGGTGCGAAAGTAACATGACGTCATTGTTTACCTGTTAAAGTATCATCGATATAAATGAAGAAAAAATCTACTTAGAGTTGACGTAGGGCCATAAAAATTCAGATTTGGCAACTTCTAACCTTGCTCTATTAATATCCATGAAAAACTTAAAATGTGTAAAAATTGCCATAAGGCCCTTTTCCCATGGGCGCAATCATATATATATATATATAAGCTTTTATCCTCCTTGACGCTTGTTACTTCAAGCATTGACACAAAAATCGATGATGGATGGTAAAATTGCGCTAGTGTAGTGGTTTCCATATTGAATTTCAAAGCAAGCGATCTGGATTTATTCCCAATTATGTCTGAATTTTCTTTCTCATTTCTTAGTTTTAATTTACGTTTTCATCTTTATAAACGACATTGAGCGTTTTTTTCTTTGTGAATTCTACGCTATTCTCATTGTTTAAAAGAAATCTTTAATATCCTTGCATTTTGAAAGGCCCATGTAATATTTTAGGCGTCTTTACTACAAGCATATATAAATATAATTTTACATGCAAAGAATATCACATTATCAGTTGTCTGAGCAAGATCTCGAACACGGTAAGAGATTAAGACACCAAACTTATATGAGCAACAGACCTTAAGATGTAGACAAAACCATTCGAGTTCAGAGCGTCAGCAATCACTTCCGGTCGTCACAGGAAGTGATCAAAGAAATCGAAAATTTCAACTTTTCTTTATTTTTAATTAGAAATTGCATCACTTTATTGTATCTTTTTTGCTAATTCGAAAGATGTTGGTCCCACCGGAAACAAAAACGACAACTTCCGGTTATAAGAGAAAAACTAAATAATTTGAATATTTTACTTTCCCATAAATATTCTTTATAAATTAAGTATTTGAAATTAATTTTAAATATGTTATTCAGAGTGCAAATGTCTAGGGTCATCTTAAATAGCGTTCAAAAATTCACTTCCGGTCGCGTGTTTTTCTGTCCTCAAAATGAGAAGATTTCTACACGAGATCTCAAAAGCAGGTAAAAGATTAAAAGACCAAACTTTTATGAGTAATAAACCTTGAGGAGTAGGCGAAACCATTTTGGTTAAACGCGTCAGTCGTCACTTCCGCTTGTCACAGGAAGTGATCAAAGAAATCACTTTGGATTTTCACACTGACGATCAGGGTTAAATCTCTAGTGTCTGAATTTCTTTTATCACTTTTTCAGCTTGAATTTTCGTTTTTATTTTCAGAATCGAACGGAAGACCTCTCATTGCTCGCAATGAGTTTCTAGTTATTATTATTATTATTCTTTTCTACTTTTTTTCTCCGGTACTTTTTTGTCCGGGAGTGTTCTAATAGAACCACTCATCCGATTGACATGAAACCTTTTTAGGGTTAATAGGCATATGTTGTGTAGTGTTCGGAACAAGGGTCATTTTGCGCGCACATGAATGCACGTGCGCGAGCGTGCAATGAGTGAAATGACTGATATACTTGATGAAGCCGTAACTTTTATATTTCTTGATGTCTTGCATTGAAACTCAAAATGTAAAGATACATTAGTAGTCTAGACAAGATAACATGGTCAAATTAGCGTGAACTCACGCGCATGCACGTACGCTCTTCTCTGATTGGCTGATACAAAAATCTCAATAATTTCCTTGTTTTTTTTGACAGAATACTTTGAAATTTAGAATATAAGTACATATTATAAGGTGCTACAACACATTGTATCGGAAATTTCTTGAAAACACGAGCATGCAGGTGTGCTGCAATCTGATTGGTTGAAACTTTAAAAGTCTGTAACTCCCTTGGTTTTCAACAAAACAGGATGAAATTTACGACATAGATAGGCACATAGAGCTCCTACATTATGATACCATCAAAATTGAATTCAAGGCCATGCATGCGCGTATGCTGAATTCTGATTGGCTAATGCTTAAAGGGTTACCTCGCTCTTATTTTTCAATGAGATTCTTTAATATTTAACACAAATGTATGTATTGTGAGAATTAATGTGAAAAATGTAGAAAACATGTGCAAGCACATGCGCTGAAATTTGATTGGCTAATACCCATATGGTATATCGGAGTAGTTTTCAAATGAAACTACCCCTAAAAATAAAGTGTCCATCTATATTACAAAAGTGTTGTCTAATTTATTGAAGCTTGTAGGGAATGGGGCATCATAAGGGATTGGGGAGCCGTTTGGGGAACATCTGCAACGGTTCCCGTTACAATTAGCACTAGTTGTATTTCATTTTGTTTTCAGAATTGATTTCATCCAGAAGAACTGTTTGAACTGTGGACTATTTTTGCACCTGCTCAGAATTCCCTTCACAGCCTGCCTTTGAATTTGAAAAGCTGTTTTTAATTAAATAAATTTTCTAGATAAATAACACTTTGAATTTGTAACAGTACAATGGTGTGAAAGTTTGAAGGCTGTTAAGATTTGCATATCTTTAGTTGCATGTATTCTGACAGGCGCGTAGCTGCCTATACGCAAATACGCAGGTGCGTACATATCGTTTTCAAATGGAAAATGGGGAGGGGGGGTTAAATTATTTTATCTCATACTGTTTCGATTCAAATTCAAATTTTATATTACCATGTCTTTATAAAAAAAATGTAATGTTTTATTAAATCACAATTTACTAATTTGTAATTCTTCTACAATACAAAAATATTTATTTTTATTGATCTTTGAGAAAATACCAACCGTTGAATGCTGTGATCCACTAGAATATGATTTGAAATATAACATTATTTTTGTTAAGAAATGAAATTAATTTTATTTGTTGCTAAAAGTTAAAAAAGAGTAGATGATACCAATATATCTTTTAAAAAAAAAATTCAGTCTCTACATGTACAATAAATTTGCATGGAAGTATTAAACTTTGTGTTAAAAACAGTATTACTATGTCTTGTATTTTCTAAAGAAAATCGAAAGCCACTGGCATGATTTTGAATGAAATGTTTGGTAAAACCCATGAGCTTCCAGGGACTTCGTCCCTGGGCCCTCATCAGGGCTTCGCCCTGGACCCAATGGGGGTCTCAAAGCAGACCCCAGCCGTTCTCTGCGTACATCTCACTTCCATTCTGGCTAGGCGCCTATCTGTGTATTTGAGTACGAACAAGATCTAAAGTTCAGCATGCATATTGTGTTCACCTGTTCTTTAACAGAGTGTCTGTTTCTTGATTACAAAGTTTTTACTATGATTATCTTGTTTGCGCATGGATTAATAATAACTCAAAAAATGAGACTAAAGCCCCCCCAACCCCCCCCCCCCTTCCCCCAAATGTGATTTGTGATACAATACCCAAATAAATAGAATCTGATGTCAACACCGTTTAATAATTTATTTTTAACATGCAAGTAAGGTATATGGTATCAAAGGAGCCAGAGGCAAACTGGTGATGGAGGGGAGGGGGGAGGGTCATCTGTAGAAAGGAATACAGGTTAATAAATACAAGAGTAAGCTCCCTAATCCTTTCCCCTTGTTCTTAAAACTTATCATGTAGTCTAGAACCCCTAATTATACATGTATATAAACAGTTGAAGGTTTGATAACTAAAAGAATCACATATGTATTTAAAAAAAAGTTCTATTGGAGATATTTTTCTGCGTGTCTACTGGGGGAGCATAAATATTTTATCATTGATAGGGGTTGTCTATTGTTTATTACAAATGATTGAATCTTTCAATATTTTTAACCATGGGCATTTTCCATTTGATTTACATGATGAATGTTTCGGCAAATTTTAGGCCTATTGTTGACGAACGGAGGAAATGCGGTAGGCGTCAAATACGTCTTGTGTAGCCTATAAAAGAAAGAAGATATACAAAACAAAGTAAAGTCACGTATTTTTAACGCATACCGTTTTGATCTAGTGAAATAATGCCCAGCACAGTCCGTAGGTATTATTTGTTTAAAATTTGCGAGGTACACAAACTCTATTAATCTCCCATGCTGGGTCAATGCTGCGTTTGAAAACTTTATTTAGAATGAATGTGTTAAGGTTTCAATTTTTAATCAAAAAGTGCTAGGGCAAGGCGACAACCGAAGAGGTAGGTTTTTATTTTAAATTCTTTATTTTACTGTATAGTTTTTAAACAGTGATGCTCATTTCTTTGTAATTCATTAGGCAATTTAAAATTTCCGATTAAATACCCTATTTTTGAAATATTGGTGTTTGTTTTCAATTAATAACTTAAATATCTCAGAAATCTGACTAAATGAGCATCAGTTTTTCGATAGGATAGATACCAAGGGACACAATGAAACATTGTGCAGTTCAAATATTGTTTGCCTTGCCTTTGCACTTTTTGGTTAAATTTGACATTTCATATTTTGACCTAAAATCGGAGCTCACGTGACTATAGAGGGTCACATGATGACAAAAAATATCGATGTGAAAAGCGATGGACAAACTCTTCATAAAGCCATTAAGATATTTCGGATAGAGTTTCATGCTAAAAAATAAGACGGTTGAACTTTAAATGTCTCGTTTTTGGTGCTTTTTTTTATATAGAAAATGTTGCCTTAACTGTACTGCGCAGGTATGAGAATTTTACCTACATGTTGTAGTGTCAATATACTAGTATAATAAATATGCTAATAGAGTATGCCAAACAATACATTGTACTCTACACAGAGTAAAGTTCATCGTTTGACATGCTCCATAGGGTTATTTATGGCTTTATAGTGGTTATCTAGCTGAGTCGGATGAAATATGAATCTGACGTACATGTATGAGATGCTAAAACACTTTTAATGTTCATCAATCTTTTTGACAAAAATCCTGAGTTAGTTAAAATATTTTTAACGTAACAACAGGTTTCTCGTGATGTTTTTATATGCAAAGGTATACGTTTGAAGAGCAAAGTGCACATTCATGACAAGGCTCTTCGGTATAAGCTTATTATTGCACATGTTTGCAAGGGGTCATAATGCATGATCGTCAAACCAAATGTTTTTATCATTACGTCCAAACAGAAACTAGTATCATAATATACATGTATCATTGTCTAATGGTTCAATAGTATACATTTTTAGAACCCCATCGAAATACACATGGGCATTCCCCTTATGTTGATGCCTTCTGGGATCTTCTGTCTCAAAGGTCTCGTTTTTCAGGTAACGCTTACAGCAATAATTTTGCAAAATTAATTTAGTTTGAATCAAATGAATGTTGACATTTAAGTTATCTGTTGATCATGAAGCGCAGTTTATACTTATCAAATAAGTATGCTTACTTCTCTTAAGCACCTGATTCAACCTCAAGAGTTTCCAGGGGTCTGTGTTTTATGCCCTTCCCAAATTTGCATTGATTAAATATTTTTTTAACGAAATCGGTCAATGTTCTTTATTTTCACATTGTCATATATGCATTTATCAGTTTTTAATTAATTTTTTTTAGCAATGTGATCATTTATTCCCTTTAATTAATATTATCGCAAAGAAAAACTGTAAGTAATCACATGCTTCAAGAAAAAATAACACTCGCTGCAATGGCACAACGAAGATTATCCCAGGATAACATTGGGGCTGGGACGATTCAGGGTTCAATCGATTCGGTTCGGTTTCGGTTCAGAATGATACGGTTCGTTTTTTTTCGATTCGGTTCGATTTAACCTAAAACAGTCTAAATATTTCTCATCATAAATGAAAAATGATAACCTCTGCTTTAAAAACTGATTAAAATCCTTTAGTCCAGTCTTCACAAAAACTTTTCTGAGACACTAACAAGTGAGGCTATTGGATTTGACATTTTCACAAGTAAAGTAAAATTTCTACTAGCCCAGAAAAATAATAAAATTTGAAACCTTTTGTTGTATTATTTTATTCCATTTCATAATGAATTACTCTTCTTTTCATATTTCTTCTGCTTATTTTCTCATTTTGTATTTTTCTTCTGAGTCAATGATAAATAAATAATCAGAGAAATTATTTAAGGCTGAATTTAACAGAATGAACAATCATGCTATAGATACCTTTTAACATGGTAGTATACATTAATTTTTTTTTTCTGATCATTGGACTTCCTCTTCCAAAATGAAGTGAAAGCTAGGTGATTTATATATTTTTTTAATTCAAATTTTCAGAAACAATGTTAATATATTTTTGATAACCCTTGTAAATCTTCAGTTAATTAGTTGAGTAGCTGGAAAAATTTAATCAATTAATGTGATATCTACATGTATTTTCCATAAAATCGGAATGGAGGAAATTCGGAGTAGTAGAAAAAAGACGATCGTTTTCATGATTTTTCGAAATAAATAAATAATGTAGAAGTGCTAAAAGAATTAGATAGAAGAGATATGAACGAGGGAACCACACTTCTTTGATTTTTTTCATTGGTTGGGGTTTAATAGCAAAACTTGGAAAATACCTGCTACTTTTTCACTAGCCCGTCAGGTTATTTACTAGCCCATACCAATTTAAACTAACCTCTATTGTAAAAGTAAGGGGTGTTTGTGGAATTAAAAAAACTAATCACTGACTTCAAACTGGCACAATCATTATAAAAAGTAATAAAATCATTAAAACAAATACTTCTGATTTCCAATTGGCGGCCATTTTTGTTTATACGTGTTATGTAAATTTTGAACCGAACCGAACCGAATTCCGGAATTCTGGATCGGTGTATCGAATCGAACAGTATGAAACGCGGTGCACCGAAATTTTCGGTGCACCACACAGCCCTAGATGACATGACTGCGGAAACACCACCTGTAATATGGTAACACGACTTTCCAGCAGTGAACTATTGCATTATCATTATCATCGCAACCATACCATTTATTCATCGTTACCACAACATTGCAATATCGTCTTTGCACCATCTTGTCCTTAAATTTTATACCCAAACCTTGAATCCAGAAAAGTTAAGTCCAACTTGTTTTAGCAGATCAATGAGGAAAAGGCAACCAATGCCCTTTGCTCTTTTGTTTATTTTCAAGCTGATTTTGCAGCCTACTTCATTTTCTCAGAAGAATTGGAGAAAATGAATATTATCTTTATCTTAAATAAGTAACAAATGACTGAAAGATCTGGAAAGGTCACTTTATGACAGTAGTCTGCCATTCAGTCACCTTTAAGTAGATTTTAAGTCATCTTCCAGTTTACTGAATGGCAGATATTAGTTCTAGGAAGATCATACTACTGTCATTCTTATGAAAAAAGCAAAACATTTCATAATATTGTGTAACATTCGTACAAAGAACTGAAATCACAAGAATTATGCTTTTACAGTGTATATTATGTTTTCACAGAAAATATATAATGCAGAAAAAATGTCCTCATTGCAGTTAAATATATGTATATGTATTTACGTAGTAACTATAAGTGAAGGGGTGTACAGGGGTCTTATGTTCGTATTTTTAAAACAATGATATTTTAAGAATAATTCTATTTGATGTAATTTCAGAGAATTTAAGATAACCATGTACATACATTTTGCGAAACCTTCACCCTTACTTGTAACTACATTTTTGAACCACTACTGTGTAATTCGCATGGATAATAATTCATATTTTTGCATACTAGAGAAATACCGACATCTTACGAACGAACGTAACCAAAAAAGGGGATCGTTCATTGTACTCACATTTGCATTATTAAACTCTTCAGTGTTATTGCGATTTCAAAAGATAAAATTCCCGCATGATACCTCAAAACTACTTCTTGTCGTAGTCGCTACCGTGACGCTACAATACATTTCAATGGACATCTAAACGAGCAAAGGGGTTCCGAAAAGGAAAATACACATGTACAAGGAAAACGAAAAGTGTCTCATTTTGAAGCATGAAGTTAAAGATTCTGTCTTACGAAAAAAGGGCGAGGGAGAGTTAAAAGAATAAACATAAAACAATGTCCTTTTTGTTCACGCTACTGGTTAAACTTTGTACATGTAAATCATATACGGTGCCAATTTTGATGCACCAGAGGCGCATTTAAAGTTACATAGTGAGTCAATATCACGTGTTTCTTTTAAGTTTTCTTTTTCGTGTTGGGACAAACTAAAATTATTTTTACTTGTATTTTTCTCCAAAAAATAGATTTTTTTAGGTTCTGAAACCTGTAATTTTCTAAGACGTAATACTTCCAAGAATTGAATTTAAATTTGCATGTGTCTTGCAAAAATTTTATTTCTGTAAATTTCCCCGTTTGTCTGTCACAGTGTCTCTTTAAACAAAATATGTCTCTTAAGTAGATCCCATATTTTACGCGAGTGCTCAATATCGCGAAATGGCCGAAGGGCGTCAAATCGCGAGAACAGTAATTCGCGAATGGGTGATGTATCTAGAGATTTTACATACAGTAAAGCACCATAAAAATAAAAGCGAGTAATTTTATTTTGCGAGTGGTGCTTCTCGCGTAATTACGCGATAATTTATTCCTCGCGTATATTTAGGAATCTACAGTAATGCTCATGTCCAATCGTTGGAAATCCGAAATATTTAATGAAAAAAAAAAAAAATCAAAGAGCTGAAGGGGGGGGGGGGGCAAAGACTGGAGCAAAATTACCTCTAAGGATCGTATGTATCTAAGAAAAAGCCTTATCAACCGAAAATTACGAATGGGCTTTTTCCCACGAATTCATGATATCGCTATAATACATGTACATGTATATTGAAGTCGGGTTTAATTTTATTTGATAGTTTTCTTAGCCATTACAAGGAATTATCACCTCTGACAATATCTGCGTAGAAAATTAATCAATAGCTATTCCTGACGTGATATATATGAGAATATTTACATTTCCAATGTCTTTGTCCGAAATAAAATTACAAATTGTAAAAATACTTTATTTTTACATAAATCTACTGGTTCATCGATAGGCCCGGTTAAAAAAAATCACGTGCGGGGCGGGACAAATAGAGACAGAAGCGGGGCTATAAGCAGGGGAATTTGCAGAATCAGGAGCATGTAAATATAAGGAATAACTGTCAGATTTTTTAAGATTCATGATGATCAATCGATTGACCTGCGTGATAATTTTATGCATAAACGCCTTCGGCGTTTATGCAAATTATCACGCAAGCCACTCGATTGATCACATCATGAATCCAAAAATAGGACAGTTGTTTCTTAAATGATTTTGCAACTGAAACTCATGCACATTTCATTCAAAATATTCAGTTTTTTTTTACAAATTAAAATGCAATGCAAATCAGCTGAACAGAAATTACCCTTAGTAACCCCTGTCCACATGAATGCTGCTTCAGTAATTTCCAGACAAGTGGTATCAGCCAAATTAGG
Source organism: Saccostrea echinata (assembly GCF_033153115.1). Lineage (NCBI taxonomy): Eukaryota > Metazoa > Mollusca > Bivalvia > Ostreida > Ostreidae > Saccostrea > Saccostrea echinata. The sequence continues at coordinate 3,001,973 of NW_026889807.1, read as the reverse complement.
TTAGACCATCTTTAAAAAATTGTTTCTTTGCCCTCACCGACTGGGTAAAAATGACCCAACTCAAAACTTGTTTAACCTGAGGAAACAATATTTTTTTCTCCCAAATTTTCTTTCTCCATCAATAAGAATTTTGAAATTTTCTGAAAAAAAAAATTATTACCTATCTACCGACCCAATATTTATATGATAATGTATGAAGAAAATTTTGTTCCAAAAAAGTTGGAATCCCCCCCCCCCCCCAATGAAAGAAGGATTTTCGACTTTAAACCTCCACCCCCCTTTTGTTTTGTTTTGTTATTGTTTTTGCTTGTCAGAATTTTTCTTATAAGTTTATTTTTTTTCTCTGGCTCCCCCAACCCCTCCCACTTTTAAAAACGAAAATTATATGTTTCTAATTCGACTAATGAAAATAAATAAATCTGCAGCAATATTACTTTTACCAGAAAGAATTCACGACTGTTTAAAAAAAATGAAAAAAAAAAAAAAAAATCAGTAGAAACTACTTCTGCACATCAGTGAAAACTCGTCTGTTCTTTTTATTTGCCTGTGTGTGCAGGTACATTTGAAGCATGCCTTGACAACTCAGTGAGTCAGCATCATGTTCTCAAGTTATTCATATTTTGAGAACTACAGTATCTTTTTGTCAGTATACTTAAATCAATCTATGACTTTTTTTCTTAAAGATGACGCAAGTTATAATTTCAACTATAGGTTTTTTTTTCTCTGTACATTAGAGCTTCGGTCGAAATTACTATGAGTGCGGGGTCAAAGTTACCCTTCACGTATACAGTGTATCTTGTAATTTTATATTCTGACGAATAATGCATGCTTAACATACAATGAGATAATGGTACATAGCTTGAGTACAAAGAAAATTTAATAAATATACAACACCAACAGACATGTAGCATCAGATGGGTCTGCCCCACCTTCTGCACACATTACTTTTTACTGTTCGAAATGTTCATTGAAAGCCTTGTTGCCCCCTCCCCCCCCCCTTTTTTTTGTTGCAGTGCAGTCAAATAAGGCTAATGTAGTAAAGAATGAAAAAAATTGGTACCGAAAAAAGAATTTTTTTTTGGGCTTGTCAGGTTTTTTCAGGTAAGTTGAATTTTTTTTCTCTGGCTGCCCCTCCCCCCCCCCCCTCCCCATTTAAAAAAACGATGCTACGTCTGAGACCTACCCAAATGCATAATTTGCAGCTTTTATCATCCACATGTCTATACAGATATAACATATATCATGAAAGGCAGCCGAAAGATAAATTACGTGAGGATTGCAACATAAAACATCATCCAAGAAGACACTGTCTATCATATGAATGCTCTTTTATTTCGTTGAAGTGATATTTCACATAAAGAAAAACCTACCCTTCTTTCTTTATGAAGTTACTTTTTCTTTTACTAGATACGATATGGATAAAAAATTATTGCATATACATGCATTTCCTCATTCCACTTTTATAAGGATTGTGGTATATGGATAGTAGTATTCCATGTATTTACTTAAATGTAATGAAAATTGACATTTGATTCGATTAGTTGAGCTTCGACCCCCTCTCCCTCCCCAAGTACACAAACATCTACGCGCGACCACTTTCAAAATATTACGTTTCCCGAGAAATGACAACTATTAATATAATTGATTACTTTGAACATTTTCTGCCGTCTTTATCTATAAAAAAGAAAGAAAATCAAATAAATATGTAATATATTACCGCGTAATTTTATTCAGTTGTTTCCGTATTTTTTTTACTCTTAATATTCCATCGGTATGATATATCCGAATAACATTAATTACAAAAACACAGTAAGATATCTTGATCCATCAATAGCCATATTTTAAATAAAATGACTTTTGAATGAATCCTTCACGTTTCTCATACGATTCTTGCACGAAAGACGCACGTTTCTCACACGTTTCTTGCAAGAAAGTCGCACGTTTCTCACACCTTTCTCGCATGCTCGTTACACGGTTTGCACAACTTACAAGAAACTTTACTTAAGCTTACAAGAAACGCTGCACGGTTTACACGAAGCGCTACACGCTTTGCACGAAACGAAAGTTCACGAAAGTCAGACCCTTTTGGGGGGGGGGGGTAGTAGCACGTTTCAGGGTTTGTAAGTCTGCTTATAACGGGGCGCAATTAGTACCCATGGGAATTCCAAACAATTTTTTGGAAGACCTGGTCTTCAAAAATCACATAGATATTGTCAATCAGAAACTCAAGCATATTTTTATTATCAACTTCAGAGTACTTGTGTGTACATTCAGAATGTTTTTAACAAATTAATTTTGCAAATGACCAATGACCAGATAAGTAAATTTACGAGTACCATTTTTATTGAAAAAGCATCTGTCAATGATGTCAAAAGCCTGGACTTTAATTTATCGTGGGGAATGGTTGTATATAGAGTTGAAAAGTCGTAAGTTTTTTTTTTTGCTATTGATTTTGGTAAAATGTTGTGATTTCAAATTTCCTCGGAATTTTTAAGTATCCACACCTGATTTTCACAATTTTTGTAACATTTGTGGGTCTTTAGAGGTCGCATATAGTGCTCACGGACCAAGGTTAAAATGCCATAGACTTAGAAATAAAGGGTCCGGATTAAAATGATTATTTTCTATATAAAACAAGTCAAGGCTTAATAAAAATTTTATGTTTCACAAATAAAGAGGGTATAGTCATTTTCGAATATCTTAAAAATCGCTTACTATATAGACAGTGAAAATACTAAATAACAACCCAAAGAAATATGCGTCAAAAACTGACAGAAAAAGCGACATCGGCCATCCTAACGGAACAGCGGCCAATCATAAAATGAGGTTTTGATACGGTTGAAACGATGTCGGAGACAAACTATTTATTAAAACAACTCAAAATTATTAGAATATATTTAGTTTATTGATTTGAGATTATATACGATTTTTCAACGGTGTGTGCAATTTCGAAGACACCACAAGAAGTGGAAACACATGCTATTTAATGAAAATGCATACTGCTATTCATGACGTAATAAATCTAGCGCAACATCGGACTCGGCTGTGCAGCCTGTGTATACAAACTGTTTCCATTGATGACGCTCGTAAATTATTGTGTATTGTTTTGAATTTTAAAAATTAAATCAATTTTAATCTGTACATAAAAATTATTGCTAGCACTTGGCAGTATGACATAATAAAGAAAATGTAGCTTGTCTCAATGAACATGTGTCAAAAATTCAAAATCAATACGTTTAACGTTACAGTGAAATTAGTTTTACGTCAGACTGGGCCGTGTGGCTTGCATATACAAAGTATTAACACCTATTATACTCGTTCAATAGAGTGTATTGTTTTAATTTTTACATATTTGCTATATCATGGTCTAAATTAAAATATTACGCCTTTACCAGTGTGGACTTTATTAAGAAAATCATTGCATTTGTCCATGAACTTTATAGATAAACCTCGTATAAAATGTGTTCTTGTGTATCCGTGGAGTGGCGGACTAGTTTATTTATGGCAAATGCTTCCATGATTTTGCCATAAAGCATTCTCAAGATTGATGAAACAAGCATCCACACTACAAACAAATGAAGATGTTTGTCCTGCATTGCAATGGCTTTAGTAATTTTTATGTTGTTGTTGTTGTTGAGGACCAACATGTGTCTTTTCAAAGTGTTGATGTTATCAGTGGTGACAGTGCGAAATAAAGATTCTGAAATCTGGCCAACAGAGACAAGCAGTCCTCGTCTGAATCTGGGACATCCATCAAAGGGTTGAGATAGTGGCAATGTCGTTCAAGGAATAACCTGGTGAATCTGATGTTAAGTACTGTTGACAGTCGTTATTATCTGAGATAGTAAATTGTTCAAGGATTTGATGAAATGCCAGCAAAGTTACGTTGTGGCATGTTGCATTTAAATTGATGGGATGTGTAATTTTCTTGATAATTCGATATGGAAAGTGTGTGTTCAGTATTTTTGGCCGAGTTAAATAAATGTTGAACATCTTGTCAATTATGACCCCGTAATTGGTGCACTGGATATGGTTTTCCCGTTTATCGGAAAATCCAAAAACAAAAGATAGCAACTAGAAAGAGAAGATGCTTGGTTCCACTTCCACCTAAAAGAAGATAGAAAAGGAATAAGGTCTGTGCATTGTATAGGATTATCTGTCAGTATCAGTTTGATAAGAACTGAGAAACACTTGATTAATAATTTCAAATAGTTTCCAATAGAAAGTGCAGCATAAATGAAAAGGTAAAATTTTAACATATGACCTTTCACAAGCACAATAAAAGGTTAATGATAGGAAAATAGTAATAAAAAAAGATGAAGGAAAAAGGAACAAGGACCACATTCTAGTTGAAGCATGAGCGTTTCTTGAATCTCCCGGCTTTCCCAGATGGTGTCTTTTCGATATGGTACTTTTTTGAAAGCAGAATTGAGATATTCCTCGGATTCCCAAGATTTCCCGTGTGATCCATTTTTACAAGGAAGTACGTTTTGCCCTTCATTTATTTGTTCCTGACAAGTTTTTCTACATATCACAAATTATCCTCAAATGTGGTGTTGTCAAAAGAGAGTTGCGGATTGTTATATTGTTGACCGTCTCCTGTTGTTATGTCAGGAGAAAGTGCTTTTGACTGCAATTCATGAGAAAAACCATCTTCCGTCAGAGATTTTGGATCTGGTGCACGAGTTGGATTGTGGTTTGTGGGTGTGGTAAGTTGGTCACCCATAGCATGAGTAGGGGTCACCACAGGATAAAACTCTGCCATACAGTTAATTGAAAGGTGGCTGAAAATTTTACTGAAAGGTGAATTGAACGTTTACTGAAAGGAGACTGACTGGCAGACATCTGCCATTTAGTCACCTTTCCAGACCTTTCAGTGAACAATCAGTTTGCTGAAAAGTGCAGTTTCATCCTGTGCACGGCATCATGGTGTGTAATGGGATATATATATATATATATATATAGAGAGAGAGAGAGAGAGAGAGCGGGTCGATTTGGTTGATTATTGTCATCAGGTTGATTGGCATCCGGTGGCGGATGGGCGTCATCAGTAGGGTATGTGCAGGTGGCGGGTTTAAGACTCTTGATTTGCTTGATCATTATATAGTTTGTCCTTTTGCATGAATGTATAATCGGATTGCTTTGTTACTTGTTGTTGAAGGAATATATGTTCTTTGGAAGTTGTGACTTGTCTTGTTTTAATTGTGTAGTTGATGGATCTGTTCTTGTTTTTCATCTGTCCTTGGAATCACTGGACTCAATCCACCAGTTTATCATTGAAATTTTGGTGATATTTTTCATTGTGATATGTAAACCTGGAAATAGGACAGGAGACAATTACAGTTTACTTTATTCCTTGATGTCCGAAAAATAAGTGTATAGAAGAAAATCATTTGCAATCACAAACATAATGCCAGCAATCTCAAAATCACAGGTGTGAGATGGCATATGATATGACGTGCATATTATCTATAATTCTTACATATTTGATAACTGATTAATAAAAATATTGCCCAAGACGCATTACCTTGGTGTATGTACCTTTTTGCTTGTTCTAAATTTTTATCCTGATAGCTGTAACATATAACGGCAACAGAATTTTTACTTACATTGGTAATTTAAATAAATGCTCCTTTTCAACCCCCAAAAATTTGCTATTATCTTTTGGGGGAAAAAATAGCAGAGTAGAATGAAAATATGGTATATGCAGAGAACACAGATAAGGGATCAAAAGTCCACATTGCCGATACGGGTTTATAATTCCTCTTACCCTTTATAATTGATGTCATTAAGATAAAAAACATAGATATTTAAGGTCTTTTCATATAAAAAGTTAATATTAAAGGCTAATATTTTATGTTCAGTTTAGTTTTTCTATGTTTCCTAAAATAAATCAGATGAACATATTGATTGCCATTTTTTTCTATAGATTGTAAAATTTGTTCCTGATACTTCATATAAAAATATGTCAAATGGCATGCATTACCTTCAGATCGAAAAACTTAGATAAGACTGGCATTTATTTGCACTTGTTCACCGGAATTTTCTACAGTTTGAAATTAACTGGCATGTGGAGTGTCTCTCTAACAATGACTTGCTGTGCACAAGGTAGTTAGAATGCATATATTGTAAAAATATTGTAAAATATAACATGATCTGGTTTAAAAGCCTGCCAAAAAATATATAATTTTTTTTGAAAAATGTAGTTGAACTGAACGTCGATTTTTATTTTTATTTTAGTATTGTTTCTTTTTTTCTTTTCTTGCTGCCTTTGCCCTGACAGGTAGGTAAACAATAATGTTAATAGCACGCTTATTTAGTATACAGAATACCATGTATATAAAAGCATCTGCTTGAATTTATTTGGACTTCCTTTCGAAGCTTGAGCTTCAGAATTTCACTTTGATAAGCGACAGAAATTTAACATATTTCTAAAAAAGTGCAGCATTATAAACTGCATGCAGCAATCTAATAGCAAATTTGTTATTATACAGTAAGTCAATTTCATACTACTTTCACCATGAAGTCCTTAATCATTCTTTTGGTTCATCTAAACCTGAAATAAATGTTGCTTGTACAGTTAGAAATATATGACATTCTGGTCATCAGTAAAAAAAAAAAAAAATCAGTAGAAAATCTTTGCTGATGCTAATGGTTACGAAATCGAGTACATGTTTTGAAAGAAATTTTATAACTGAGTAAAATTTTATATTTTCATGTTTTTTTATTCGATCAACTGAACTAAAAGTTCCATTTTTTCCCTGATAACGTAGGTCTTACCCTTCACCTGTTTGCCCCGTTATCTGTCTCGCCGTAACGCTAACTTAGTTAGTAGAGCGCTCGCTCCGTAACATAATAAAAATAAATTATCTCGTCTAAAAACAAATAATCATCGAAGAAAGACATATGCAACTAGTGGAGCGGATAGCTGAAAAAAAAAAATTAACATGGTGAGACAAGCACCAAATTTGGCATGAAGGTTCCTTGTCTTGTTCCTGAATAGGAAATATCGTTGATCATTCAAGTTTCGACCATTTTCAAAAAGGCCGCCATGATTTTCAAAATGTCGTTATTTCTTATATTGTATGTTTAGCATTTTCATTTCTTTTTTGTAAAACATTTCAAAAATCTTTGAAATATTCAATCAATATTTGGTCAAACTAATATGAATAAAGTGTTATTACACTTATATATCCAATGAGCATGCGCTAAAGTACAGGTTGTTGCTGTTTTATAATACTCATAAGACCACATCTTAAGAGTAATTACAACTGCAAGGTAATTCTACCTAAAACATTTACAGCAACCAAAACACGTAATTCTACACCTATTGAAGTACTTATTGGCTTGATGCCGTCACTGGCGCAGATGTCTCGTATGTGACCCAACTCCATCATTTTTTCTATATATTACTTTGAAAATGAAGGTAAAGTTTGCGATTTTCATTCCCGCGGCTGCCTCCATGTATGCTCTACTTTCAAGACAGATCGTTGATATGCTCATAAGGAGCAGCCCTTGAGAGCAGAAGTGCTATCAAGGGAAACCTGTTAAGAGTAAAGATATCAAGAAAGACAGATTTCATGTTGGTGTAGAATATTCTAATTTTGACCTTCTTTGAGGTTGCTGTTAGAATTCTATGGTCTTAGCATTGCAAAAACCTGCAAATTTTGTTTACGTTAACTTGTTTTTTTTTTGTTACTACCAAGATAGGAACATTAATTGACTTCTTCTGTCTTCTTCTTCATATGTTACATTTTCTCATTTCTTAGTCGAAACTCTGTTAACTTCATATTTTTAGCCTTGTTTTTTTCTGTTTTATCTTGTCTATCATGTCTGTTACAGTGTGAGATAGAAGTGAAAGGTCTTCTGAAACGTCTACGCTGTATATTATTTAATCGAAGGGGAACTGAATTCTTTTTCCACTTTTATAATTACCCAGTCGACAACTGTAGGAATAGTGTTGGCAATAGAGGACAACCTTTTGCCCTCATAAAATGTCTTTATCATGTTGTAGATCTAAACTGGAATTTAATAATGTCTCAGTAGTTTTCCTAAAACAATGTCTATTGATGATATCAAACGGATTTTATTTGGTGCTGAATATTGTAGTTTTGGCATTCTCTGACGTTTCTGTAGACCTCAGTGCGAATCTTAGCATTGTAAAAGCCTGCATTCCTTTGCTTTAGATTAGATGTTTACCTCAGTATCCCTGTTTTGTTTATGAAACTACCAAGATAAGAAAATTTATTGACTACTTCTATATCATCTTCTTTGAATTTTACAATTCATCCACTTCTTGTCAGGTCTCTCATTTTTCTTGGTATAGATCTTTCACTTCTTTTTTTTTTCCAAGTTTCATTTTGTTGTATCCTGTCTCTTATGTCTGTAAAAAGTGAGATAAAAGTGGAAGGGTCTCCTGCAAAGTTTAGGTCGTATATTCTCTAACAGAAGGAGACTGAATTCCTCTTCCACTTTTGTGAAGGACTCTTATTACCCAGCTGACAACTTCAAGAATAGAGTTTGTAATTAAGGGGCAACCTTGTTTTGCTCCAGTTTTTACAATAAATGATTCTATCAGTCAAAGTTATTTTATGAATTATTTGTACAGTGTCTTTCTGTTGCAATTGTTGATCTAAATAGGGATTCCATAATGTCTTAATAATTCCCATAAAACTCTCTGTTTTGATGATATTTGCCATTCCACATTCTGCATATTGCTCTATAAGAATGCATGGTGCAGCTTTTTGGTCTGCGCAGATTCTGATCAAACTAAATCTGGTTCCTTCGTCTTTTTATTATTTCTCTATTGCTCTTTCAATCTATTCCAAATCCTCACTGTTTAGCAGAGATTTGGCGTGGTACAAAAAGCAATATGAGGCTTCTCAACGTTTTGCAGAGATCAAGATCTTCTCTTCTTTGGTATATATAGTTAGACAATCAATCGACCCTTCTTCCACTAAGAAGGGATCTTCTCTGCTTTTCATAATTTGTTTAACAATCTATAGATATATCCCTCTTTCTCTTATCATATAGTCCTGAATGCCTCAGTTAGTATTTCGTCAGTTCCAGATGTTTTTTTTTCCATATTGAATTATTTAACACTAGTAGCTATTGTCACTTCCTTCGCTCTCCTTTTTTGCATTCAGGTCTTCCCCAAAGTAAATTATATTGGTCCTCTAGAGTTTGGTTTATTTAGTAGTTCTTTGATGTGTTTGTATCATATTTTTAGTTATTCCTCTAGATCTAGCTTTACAAACTTTTTTCGACCAGGTTGGCAACACCATATCGTTTGTTTTTCAGAGTCTTTGTGATGTAATCTGATATTTTATATGTCTTCAAATCTCCTCTATGACTTCCAGCTCAGCTTTCTAAGCAACCTCATTTATTCCCTTGTTCTTGCCTGCATTTATCATCGACCTCTTTCTCTAGCTCCTGATATTAAGTTTGGAGCTAACGTCTTTGCAATCTTGTTTCTACATCCTTGAATTGCTTTTTTTCCTAAACTTCCTGGCAAATGTTTTAGCAACATCATTTTTTTAAAATTGATATTAAATACCTTTTAGGAAAATGTCTCTGTCTGCATACCATTCATTTATCTAGGTCTTCTATTGTATCTTGACCTTGAATTCGATTTTGAATTAGTATTGGAAGTTTTTCATTGATCCCTGTCTATCTATTTTTCAGCATTTTACCCTTAAATAACGGAGGTCTGAGCTTTTCATCTTTCATTATTATGGCAATGTCAATCTGTTGTTTTTTTTTCTCATAAATTCTTCTTATGACTCCCATATTTCTCATAGGAAAATGGAGCCTATGATATCAATTGCATTTATTTCACGAAATTTAGCCAGAAGTTCTTTTGCATTCACTTCCCCAGATGCATTGTGCAGATACACCATGCATTCCAATTGCCTTCTCTCTTTTTAGTTTTTTTGTTTTTGTTTTTGACAATCTTTGCTTTCATTTCACACTAAATGTTTCGTTTTGGAATTTCTTCTCACCTTCTTTTTGCACGCAACTTATTACTAAATTACAATTTAGAAACAGTATACCTGTATTGCGGAATTGAAGTGCGCTATGATATCTTTAACAAAGCTGAGTTTTAACCAAAATATATTACAAAAAGGCCAAAGTAGGGTAATTATTACAATATATCGATCGTTTGTAAGTCCAAGTAATATAAAAATGTCGACATTTGTTTTCGCAGCAGCCATCATGAAAATGGCGGAAATTGCGATGGCCAACGATAATTTAAGAACAGTTTTATCTGCCAAATAATTGTGCAAATTTCATGCTTGTCTCCACATATCAAATATTTGGAGGAGAATTTACTCAAAGCCACTACACTAAGCCGGTTTAAATCTAAAATGTAATTAGAAATTCTACGAAACTCAAACAGTGCAAGATAATAGAATCAATTTTAAAGCAGGAAATTTCCTGATGCCCAAATCCTCATTCCCTAGTGCATTTGATTAATAAGCTTTCCTGACCCGCTTTGTATTTATTGGTCCTTTCAAGGAGGTTAGTAATATTGTAAAGTGTGTTTTTGCACATTGCATCCATTTATCAAAACTATACTTTTTTTTTTAGAAATATGCATGATTTTTTTTTTTTGCTGATGTAACTATTTTGCTCCTTGTAGATACCTTGTATTGCTTAAGCTGCAAAAGCAGCGCTGCCCCTAGACATTGCCATACTGTTGAGAAATGCCATGATGGTCAGGTATTGCTTAAGTCAACACAGTATTGAAATCTTAAGAACATGTACAGTAATTGATGCAATACGTTTCGCAAATACTTAATTTAATTGCAATATTCTTTCAGAAAGATTACTTGTGTGGATGCTTTCAAACGTAATGATTATTTTAATGAAATGAAACGTAACACTTTACTATGAATCTATTTCTTATTAGGTCTGCTTCACAGAAAAATACAGAAACATTAATGGTTTGGAATTATACAACACAGGCTGCCACGACCCGTCGGTATGAAGAATTTAGATTTAGGCTTAATGCACTGGATAAACTAGATTAAAAATGTTTGATTTAGTTTATTCTTTCCTCTGCAACTAAAGTCTGTCCAACAGGACCTGGGCATCAGATGTTTAGCATCATATAAAATAAAGATTTACCTTGACCTTCAAACTAGTCTTGATCCACCGATCATTTTTCACACCGAACGTTTTGCTTTGAAACGAACCCTTTAGTTCAGCTATAGTGTATTGACACTGATTGAAAATCTCATGTTGGACAAACTAAAATGGCGTAAATTAATAATTAGTAAAGATATTAATCATATATTGATCATTAGAATTAACTTCATATTTGAAAAAAAAAAAAAAAAAAAAAAAAACTAATGAAAAAATATCAAGAATAAAAAGGTGCACACACAATAAAATGATTTCTTTCCAGGTTTGCAATTCGACATTTAACAGTTCTACTACTAGCCCCCTAGATTTAACCCACAGGGGTTTTCATCCACATCTTGCACTGTGCACCGAGTGCTGCAACACAAATGTCTGTAATAACAATGGATGTGATTCAAAAGGTACTTAATGGTGTATTTTTTGTATTCAAAGAGATACTCTACCATAAATGTCAAATGCAATATATTCAAAGACTTTCTAATGTATGGACAAAAAATGGCTCAAGTATGTATATTTTCCACGTCCATCATTAAATAAATTATTTATAGTAGAGGGACAATTTTTCTCTTACAAGAATTAGCATTAGCATTAGAAAAATTAGCATTTATTATCGCAAATCTTGCTTGAAAGTATACACTACGACCGAAATAGTGATGCGTTGAGTGACGACACTGTTGAATCTGACTGAAATACAATTGAATCTGACTGACATACCATTGCGAAATCCAACAAAGAATCTGATTGGTGCATTTTTTATAGGTCCGCCCACATTCTCAAATGTATTGCCGAAAAACGTGGAATGTTTCCAAGATAGAAAACGGGCAAGATCTAAGTATTTTCTTTTAGTGAATAAGTGGGACGATGCAATACCTTATTAAATGATTGTGAGTGTTGGCAAACCGTTAAATGGTCTTGCAAATAAAATATGTGCCAGGACTTCATGCATTTGTAGATGTACCCCGGGACATACATGTACATGTATTTCTGCGATTGAAAAACACGGCCGTTAATTTCCCCCCCCCCCCGTTTTCTTCTTCAGTACATCAATAAAATTAAACTGTTAAACGTACTTCGATTCGGTGAATATATATTTTTGATTGTTTATTTTTTAACATGCAAGTATATATGATAATTATTTTTTTTTATAATGAATATATAAATAATATCGCCGTTACAGTAAAAATTGCAATGAAAAAACACAAGGATTTCGAATGTTCTGGTCGCTTGTTTATTGCCATGACGGCCGTTAAAATGGGTATGCAGTAGCACACACACATTTGACACATGGTATTTGTGACAGTTGTGGCAATAAAACAGTAAACTTTTGAATAATTCCGATGTTTCACGTGTTTTTTACCAGCTATCAATATATACTATAGAATATTTTTTTTTCAGTAACAAGTGCTCCGGTATCAGCTGGGTATGCTAAATACAATAATGCCCGAGTTTTCAATTTGTTTGTGTTTGCCTACCCAGTGTAATAGTTCACTTGTTTACTCACTAGGGACTAAAACATTGAGAAAAAGATTTTTAGTGCGCCGAAAAGTCGTACAGACTATCCAATTTACGAACACCGAAAAATGGAAAATGTCGTCAATTTATTGCAGAGGAAATCGGCAGATACATGTAGGAAAAATCAGTTTTTGTCATTGAACAATATACATGTACCGTATGTGAAAGGAATATCACATACTGAAATATGATTTTATGGTTTGTTTCTTTTTTTCTTAGTTCAAAAAAGTCAACATTAGTTTGCGACCATCAAACATGGCTGTTGGCTAGGCCGTTGGACGCTTTCCAACTATATGTAGGCAAAGGATACCATACGAGAGTGGGCGGGTCCTAATCAACCAATTAAAACGCATGTTTTATAAAATGCTATCCGTGATTCAAATTGTGCAATTGTCAAATCCAATAGTGTCATCACTCAACGCAACGCTATTTCGGTCGAAGTGTATACTTTCAAGCGAGATTTGCGATAACAAACAGCAAAAGAATTAGCATGCAGCTCCAGAAAGCATATATTTTTTTTTAAATTACAATCATTACTAGCATTCAAATCAGATCTCCAAGTCTGTTTCCTATTGTGTTTACGATAACATTGAAATTAGAAAATCATTTGTATTGTTTACCTTGTATTTAGAGTATCCATGGACGAGTGTATCTTCCAATACCGGTGGAGGGGCGAAACCCTTGAGGCTGGTATCAGAAGATACACAGTTCAATTTTACTCTATTTTGAGGTACTTGAGATACAAGGCTATCAATTTGCACTCAGAAGTCATTGCTTCATCAAAAATTTTTAAAATGTGCTCTAACAGAAAGAAAATAATAAATAACTAAAATAAAATAAAAACATGACTTAATTTTGGGTCAGTCGAAACTCATTATGCATTTCGATATAAAAGATACTTTAGACATGATGGAGACTGACGTACGTGTGCAAAATTCCACCAGTTGAAGTAGATATGAAAGATTAACGCCAGAGGATGAAATTCTGCGTATAATAGACTCACAAAAAATACTACTTGGGCAATCGAAACCTTCAACAAGTGGCGTGCCACACGGGACAATGTACCAATTTGACCAAAATCAACAACGAATCTCCAGTTTACTGGATGCAGCAATTTGTGCTTGAAGTTAGAAAAGGAAGACTCCAAGTACCCGGCTTTTTCTCTATTTAACATTTTGAGTGGTTTGTTACGCTTCATGAGAGGCGAAAATACTCGTATGAATAATATAAACGTTTTCGAAGAAAAAAGATAACGGACTTGCAGTATTCCAAAAAGGTCAGAATTTGTTAATATAAAGTACGATCAAACTGTTATCGTGAAATTGTGCATATTCAAAAATATTTTCGAAATAAGCGGTACCGTGTCATTTTTTTTTAAGTTGATTCACTTGCAGAAATATTACACAATTTTGAAAAAAAAAAAAAAAAAAAAAAAAAAAAAAAAAAAAAAAAAAAAACATGTAAATGGAATTGAAAACTTTTTTGTTGGCAATTTTTAGTCTTAATATAATGAAAAATTTCCAACATTGAAACGAAGTAATAGAGTCATGCATTAGCAACCTAAACGATGCTGCTAATATATAAATTCAGGAGAATAGTGATATAACTTAAACAATCAAATACCCCCTTTGTTTATACTGGCATTATCGGTAGCAACATCACAGGAGAAATATTTCACATGTTGGCATGTTATGTGGATTTTTTCTACATTTGTTGCAACATTTTATCCACTAATTAACAAGCAGAGAAAGACATTTTTGTTACACTTCCATCTGTTTAAATAATTGTAAAAAGGTTGTTTTGTAAGAAACAAAGTGGAAAATTCATTTGATGTACAAATAATTTCCAGAATTGTGTTTAATTACTAGATTTGGGTGTAGTTTAAATGAAACATTCAATTAGAAGCCCAGACATCGATCTTGAAAATAAAAAAGCCAAAAAATAGATAATAAATAAATAAAGAATCATTAGATCAACCAATGCATATTGTGAAAGTTCTTCCCTAGATCTTTAGAAGCTTTTGAGCCTTGCCCGAAAATATGAATTGTCCCGAATGTTCTTGACATGAAAGTAGAATGTCGATAACCCACCTTCATTTACGCTGTCTACGAATTGAGAGTGAGTCGAAAAAAGAAAGGTATTTTAATAAGGCTCATTAATGAAATCTTTAAAATTACCCTTTATTTCTCCTTCTGTTTCACATTGATTGTTAAACATTACATAATAAAGCAGAGATAGTCCATATATAACACTTGTTTAACATTTACATCTCGTATGAGTGAAATAATCCTGCAAGGGACGTTAAACTACAAACATCCAATCAATCAATATTTATAGGATATCCAGTCCACCGGGGGCCATTATGTTTCACTTGTTTACAAACAACGGATCCTGGTCTGTGCGAAACTGTAGATGTTTGCCATGCAGATGAGGTATATACATTTTTGTCTCAAATAAGAAAGTAATACTATCAGGAGAAGCTACAGTGAAAAAAGAAACAAGTACAAGGGTTGTTAGAATAGTTCGCGGACACTTTAATTTACGGAAAATCTATTGTGTACTTTGAAGAATGACGTATGTCTGATTGAATGCTTATCTTTTCTTTAATCATATGTAAAAAAATCAGTTCCGTTTACTGAAATTTTGAAAATATACAGTGATTTTTAATGTGTGGTTATAGGATTCTCGGAGCTATCACTTGAGGGTTTGTTTGTTTTTTTGTGACGTTAGGTGGCTTGAAAACCTATTCCAAAGCGTTAAGCTTTTTCACAGTTTGAAATACATGTACCTTTCAGCTCTATAGAATTTTCATGTCTTTTTTTTCTACTTAAAATTTGAATACATGTAACTATAGCAAGACATATTACTTTTGTTCCCTAAAATATGTCTTTTGTGGCGTATCGGGTATTGGTGAGATCTTAGAATCAAAGTTCATGCACTTAAGCGATCAGGTATGGAAACGATGTAAAATCCATAGGCGAGACGTCCATGCAATAAGCGGGGTGTTGGGGTATCGCGGGAGATGATCATCGAAAGCGTCAATCCTTCAATACTAACAAAGCTACTGCCATTTGAACACTTTGGTCTTGGATACGTGTAAGTATATGTTATGTAAACGTGAGGAAAAGTAACATGCTCTCTGAAGCTTGTTTTATCTAAATAATATAGCTGTATATTTTTTAAACATAATCAGAAACACCAAATCCTTGCGCATAGTTTTTGGAAAATACACATAGTTATAGTAATTGTTTTTATCTGCAGTGTGTTACTGGATTCATGCAAATAGCGCGCTCACATTAGAACCTGTCCACGAACTTTTCTAACAACCCTTGTATATCTTGCTATTGCTTGCCCTTTTATATTAATGTATGTAGTAATTTTTAAAACTATATTAGGAAAGAACTTTGAGGAAAGTGCCACTTTAAGTTATGTAACGAGAAAAAAAAAGATATTTTGTCAGTATCAAAAGCTAAATTATTTTAGATTTTATTTCCAAATATGTTTAAGTATTTAAACTATTGACTTCTACAACAATGAAATAAACAATTTTTTTTCAAATGAGGAATTTTCAACACAATAAAAGTACAACATTCGATTCACATGCTGATTAAAAGCAAGGAAACGGGATCATCAAGAAAACAGAAAGTAATCAACAACAACAAGAACAAGATTTAGACCATTTTTAAATGTTTACTTACAAAATAGATAGTTCTGTTCATTTTTGTTCTACACCCTGCTCCTCCATTAGATATTTTCGATTTCAAGAGGACGAAAAGATCCACATTTAACTACACGATTCATTATTTATTCAAAGAAAATGACACAAAACTCAGTATAGAATTTATACTTATTTATTGTGGCGAGTTTTGGCCGTGGCACAAGAAAATACAAACATTTGTGGGATGCCATTTCAACTGGGCAATTCCACCAAATTCAAACTTCATGTGTGTTTCAAAGTCTAACCCAGGTTTACCGCGGAGGGTCAGCACACATACAAACTGTTCAAAATCAACATACAAACTGTTCAAAACCAAAGTCATATCTCAAACTTAAAATATCAAGCATATCAACTTCATATATCAAATCTTGTACATAATATATCAAATATCTCAAACTTCATAAATCAAACATCTCAAACTTCAAATATCAAACTTTTTCATATTTCAAACTTGTACTATATATTACAGTTCTAAAGTATATATCACTGTCACCAAGTGTAAGCTTATTAGCTTAGTTTACCCTAGCATTAGCATATCAACAAGGTGACAGATCTGTACAAGTTTCACACAAATATTCAGTTATCAGTTGACTTGGTGTGCGCAGACGCCACATGACTGCAAGCTAGCACAGATTGCGGTCACCCCACACATCGAGGGAAGCAAAACAAGTCAACTGTTCCACGACTAATACTTCCCAAGACCCTGCTTCCCGTAGGGTACTTACACACATCTTGATGTATGGATGTGTTAATTCTTCAGCAGACTTGGAATAATTTTTTTGATTTTCCCTCTATTAACAAAGGTGCTATAATACATTAAGTAATCAAAACTTGCCAATGAAATATGTGGAGCAGTGCAAACATGTGCACAGACCTCTAAAACATAGAGGTGGGATCAGGTGCCATGGAGGAGTGATTATCCTCTGCCGACCGGTCATATCCTCCGTGTGCTCTGCTGTGTGCTTCTTGTCATGACCGGGAAATAACGGGGAAAATCCGTCGATAATTCAGTGTGTAAATAAACTCTAAGAACTACCAGGAAGTATAATAAAAAGCATTTGACTTAGTGGTAGACTTTATTTGTTGACAAGGTCGTTGTATCGACCATAGAACTTACGAAATGATGACTTTAAGCAAAACTTAATATTGTGATATCATATATATATATATATATATATATATATATATATATATATATATATATATATATATATATATATATATATATATATATATAAAAGAGGGATGATCAAAAAGTTCGCGAACTATTTCTATATTTAAAAAATCACAATTCAGATCAGAATGATATTTGGCACACATATAGTCATACACATGTTCTATAAACAGCAGATACTAAATAATGTTTTTTTTCGTGTTTGTGACGTCACACTGTGGAAATAACGTCAGTATGTGTCATTTGTGACAAAAATGGTTGACTCAGTCGTACTCGAGCAACGAACGGCTGTAAAGCTTAACGTATTTCTCGGAAATTCCTTTGCAGTAGAATATGGTAATTTGTATAAGGCTTATGAAGACAAAAGACTTACCAGAAGTTCAATCATTAATTGGATTGAATGTTTTAATGAAGGCAGGGAGATGATTAAAAATGTTGTTTGTTCTGTTGACCAGCGAAAGCAAGCCGGTAAAAACATGTGTCCTTAGTTGAGCAATTTGTTTTGAAAGATCGCCAACGCGGCTAGGATAAGGCTGTCCGCTAAATATCACAGTGCACCAGCCGTTATTACTTCTCTGAACTATCAAGATATGACGTCATAATAGAATATGACGTCAAGTCACTGCAAACTTGAGCAGTCACGACGGGGAAAGTGTCATTACTTTTACACTCCTTCCCATGGCATGTATATTTTATATCGATGTTGATGTTTAATCACGTATCTGAAATGTTGGTTAAAGTTTCTATGTGCTGTTATGATGGTGATTATTTGCAATACAAAATCGTCATTCCGTTCTCTTTCTGATAATATACGTATTCAAACAATAACAAAAAATGAATATGAAACGCTCCCCCTTACAAGTCCGTAGAGTTAGAATTTATAAATCATGCATATATTAGACTGGCACAAGTGATTAATAAAGCTAAATTGAAGATGTTTTATGTGAATCTACTAAAGAAGATTGTCTTCCAACTGAATTTTACTGGGGGATTGTATGTAATTTATCCTATTTTTTATAAATTGCGATGAAGAGTGGAAAATGCCCCCTTGTATGTGGGTAAGTTGAATTTCTCGTGAAATATTTTCTTATGAAGTAAAACTCAGACTTGCCCCCAGCACTTTATATATACCCAAGAATACGTTTAATTGACTTATGTAACAAACTTTTATCAATAATTTCGTTTTTCACTTGTGCCAATGGGATTTTTGTGCAGAAATTAGAAAAAATTATAAGTGTTCGTCACGTGATCAACACAGTCATGTGACATCACAAATTTGCTTTTTCACAATACCTAAAATGAGGACATACAAGGAGAAAATGAATTTCATCCTGAATTTCCTTGTGTTCACAAAGGAAACCAATTCGTTCATCTTTAGGTATTTTTTGATTTCGTCCAATTTCAATTTTAAGCCTGTGGGCTGATTTTTGTAACTTAGTTATGACTGATCTATGTTGATTGATTGTTAAAATATCTAGATAGGGTTCAAAACAAAATTTAGTCTTAAGGCAGGTGAAGGTAGAGATAATCAAATAGGGGGAGTTTCATTCATTATCATAACATATAGCATAATTCTCAATCCATGAAAATTGCTAGTAAAGCTAATGCATATGCTGCTATTTGATGAACCAAGGTTCATGTCACCGAAGGTGACACATTCACTCTCTAATTAGCAAATTTAAGCAGAGTTTTTTGAAATCCTTAATCACATTTCAAAAACTCTAGTTTCAAGGTTGAATCTTACTATATTCCTATTGATACCTAAATATGTAGTTTCTCTGGAGATTCCCAACCCAAATGTGGATTACACAATTATAAGAATATATCACACTACTTAGTGATGGTTACCAATGGTTGTAGAACTGTTAATTATAATAATACTGATATTTTGAAAACATATGCTAGTCTTAATGATATTCCTACAAAAAGATACAATACCTGATACATGTAACAAGTTCATTCAAATTTATACTTACCAATAACCAATTTAGCTGCAATGAAGATATCTGGCACGTTGACAGTGCCAATTTGAACCTGTGATTTTTAGGCTGCAATTTTATTACAGATGCTTGCAATACTTGCATACCAACTAATCTTATTTATGTGTTAATTCCTTTACCTCTGATAAAGAGTCTTTCAATAAACATTATTAATGCCTGTGACACAGGTATGTGCATCAGAACTCTATACAGCTCTGCATGACCATATTGTTCCAGTGTAGTACAAAATGCATAGCAAAGTATAAAATTCTTTTAGGTATAGATGTTTGATTATTAATGACACCAATTGGAGATATATTTTCATATGCAATGAGCCTGAATATTACTAGTACTGCTATCAATATGGACTTGATCCAAAAAGGAAATTATATTTTTCTGGTGTTCTGATTAAAAACAAAACCAAACGTATTAAAAATGTAAACCAAATGCACATCCTGAAGTCTTAGAATCAGCATTATATACATGTACAAAATTACAAAATATAAGCACCCTGCTAGGAGTTTTCAGATCCAAACACCTTAAAATGTAAGATCAATGCCCCGAAGTCAAACAATCAGCATTATTTGTATAAAATTACAAAATATAAGCATCCTTCTAGGACTCTTCCGAGAAACAATTGCTACATAATGAAGAATTTAAGGTACATGTACTTGACAAAGTCTTTCTTTGGGTCACTTATGATGTCTAAAGAAATTAAATATAGTTAAAATAAGACCATATATTCATTCTGCAACATACAATCTGATGAATGTTCTATAAGTTTTAATTGATTTACAGAAGTAATTGTAATATTAACTTTGGTATTTGGAACATTGATATCTTAAATAAAATGGTAACTTCAGACTGACACCTACACCTCAAGCATTCTACCCTTGAAATCTCAAATATCCGACATCTCAATTGAGAGTTATTTCTAGTCCAATAAGTTTAAAACAATGAGGTTTGACTGTATTTACTTTTGACTTTATAATTGGTCATTAAGATAAACATGTATTCATTAATAAGTGATCACAAAACATTCTTGTACAAGAAGTTGCAATATCCAACCTTTCATTTGCACTCTACAGGATCATAACAAAGATATCCTAATTCCAGTAATAGAAAATGGATGCTTATATAAACATATTTTGCATTTTCCTTTTGCGGTTTTAATCGTGCTTGATCGTGCGTTAAGAAATGTGTAAATTGCGTTTTGTAAGTTTTTATCGGAATGTTATTATACAAGCATTTCGTTTGTCTGTTTTTTTTTTTTTTTTTTTTTTTTCAATCGAAATAAAATAAATGAAGAGCGATTTACATAATTGGAAGCAGAACGAACTAATTATCGCTTGGAAATAAGCAATATAGTAGGTCGTACAATTTTTTGTTCTCGTCAAATAGCGTGATTTTTTGTGATAAACCGTACTTAGATGTTTCAGGATTTTTTTCTCTGATATTAATTATGTTTACCTATATATCAGAGCCTCCTTTCACAACATTAGTCTAAAATTTCATGAATACAAAGCACTGAACTCCAGGAAAGTTCTGGAGCATTTAAATAAAAATAACAATACTCTTCTCCGGGCAAGATAGGTGGTTTCATTCTCCCTTTTATTTAAATTCATCACATACTAGAGATATGATAAGGAGGTTTGCTTATAGATTTTATTTATTTATTTTTTTTATAATCTAGTGCTCTAACTTTAATCACAAATTCTTTCATGAAACAAGATTTTTTGGGCTTTCGCATGTGAGTTAAGGCTAGGTATAGGCGTTTCTATGCAAATGAGCTAATAAAAATGCATAAGAGGTATATTTATTATTCAGAGAAAGTGTTGATTTATTTTCTTATGCATACTTAGTACCCACGTTATGTTATAGCCAGTACACATTATGACGTCAATCTATGACGTCACTGATCTTACCTACTGGAGGTAATAAAAAACATCAACAAAACAGCTTCGGCGCAAGGGATTACCCTTTTTATTTTTACATAAAAATTGTATAATGCTAAAAAGACTATTCTAAAAATTAATAAAACTGCTGCACAAATCCTAGGCATTTTCTCCTTTGATCGGATTTTGAGGAAACTTATACCGGACTGTACATTTTTACCCTTATTCAGTTTAAAACTTTACAAATGGAAATTATACAACAGAGCTGTTGATATTTGTGCAGCAATACCGGCAAACTTTGGAATATTTTGCTTCTAAATATACATTGTTTCAGTTAAATAAAATACAGCATGCCCTTGCGCCACAGCATTTTTGTTGATATCTATTATAAGCTTGTGTAGTAAAGAACAATGACGTCATAATATGACGTCATAATGTGCAATGGCTATCTCAGTCGTGGGTACCAAGTATGTATTAGACAATAAGTTTTAACTTTCTCTGTATAAAAGATATAGTCCTTAGGTATTTTAATTAGGTTATTTGCATAGAAATGCATATACCTAGCCTTAACTCACCTGCGTTCTTTGGTACTGATGCTTTCATAAATTAATTGTTTCTCCAAACAAATCATTGTTGAGTCTGAGCCCTGTTGTAAGTAGTGCCTAATAGTTGGATTTGAAAGATTTACTAAGTTCTACTTTTACAATTACACAGAACATTGTTTCTGTTATATTACATACTACCTGAATTTATATAAAAACTAAATTTAATCCTCTCACAAAT
This sequence comes from Saccostrea echinata, assembly GCF_033153115.1. NCBI lineage: Eukaryota > Metazoa > Mollusca > Bivalvia > Ostreida > Ostreidae > Saccostrea > Saccostrea echinata. Next base: position 2,979,767 of record NW_026889807.1, on the reverse strand, counting down.
AGAAACCTAATATAAATATATAATATGTCCAGAACATTCTACTAATATAAACGGACATATAGCAAAGTTAAGGCTGCTGTACAATGTATACCTAACTATAGCATCTATGCACAATCTATTGCATTATTTTGACCTTAGTTTTGAACAATTCCAGGCAACTGCAAGTCTTTTGTCCTTATTTTGAGAGAATTCTTTGGTAAAATTATAATATGATTTGAATGTATTTTTGAAAGATTATTTTATTGTGACATAATTTTGTAGGATTTACTTGCAGTTATATATACATACATACATATATATATATACATATATATATATATATATATATATATATATATATATATATATATATATATATATATATATATATATATATATATATATATATATATATATATATATATATATATATATATATATATATATTAGCTTGACTTTCTGGTACTTCTTAAAAAAATAGAAATAAATTCTACACTCTAAGCTTGAAAGGTAACACTTTAAACAAGGATTTTTTAGAAGCAATAAATATACACTGAATAAGCAGATAATTGTTTCTATTTTGGTCTCATTTTACAATGGTAAAGATTAATCAAGTATACACATTCAACCGATTTATTTATTTCAAAGGTGGTGGATGTACCTGATATATTGGATTGTGATGATACATATATTCAATGTCTAGTTTTTCAAGAGGTTCACAGATTTGTTGCTATTCTTTTCTTTGACTTATATTTGGGCCCATCCTCACTGTGTCCACGAAAAGGTCCGACCGAGTTTCCATATTGTTGTTCCCCTATTCTGGGTTTGCATTTTCCCATTTCGACGCAGTATGAAACAAAAAGACAATAGTTAATGTTGATAACCAATATTTGATCATTTAATAACTATACAAAGATAAATTAATTACTTTTTTGGCATAACCGCGTGTGCGTCGTCTGCTGTGTGAAAATTTTGAATCCAACATCATCCGCCTTATTTAATAAACATCAACAGTAATAAAAGCTTTAAAATGGTTAAAAAACAATACATAAATGGAAAATTATACGATTTTTTAAAATTACAAAGCAAAAATTAGATTTATTTTTTGCAAGCATTTGTTATGCGTCTTTACCTTTGAAAGGTTCAGCTGAAAGGAATGTAAAGAACAAACCCGACCCTTTATATAGACAACACTTGCTGTGTCATCCAAGCCCGACTCTTAAAAGCCAACGTACAAGGGACCTATATACTATTATAAAGGTCCTTGCAAATATACTTTTCTCGTAAAATAAAGGCATCAATTTTGTATACACAAATAGATGCTATTATTTTGGCTTTCGACGAACGATGTTGCCATTGTAACTAAAATAGATATTCCAAAAAGCGTATTTTCAAATGTTTATCATATCTTTGATTCGCTTTAACGAACCCGGTAAACGAGTAAGATACAATATTCTCTACATCGGATTTTGATTTCGCCGAAACAGTAGTCTTTTTTTTTAAAACTGAAAAACAAAAAAAAAAATACTACATTTTCATTTTGAATCCAATGTTAAAGAAAACTTGGTACACAAGCAGAATACACTAAGATATATATTTCTGAAAACTTTTTCTTTACAAACAGTATTCTAAAGTTATTTAAATTTGGAATATCTATGAAATTCTTTTAAACGCTTAGTATCTTTCTTGTTCTATGGTTGATTTCAATATTCATTATATCTACTTACATATTTCGTACACATTAAGGCTGCACAAGTATACTTTATTAAATATTTATAAATGTTTCTGATATTGACGACTTCCCAATTTTAATAGTATTTGATACAGTATAAGATTTCAAAATTTTAAATATTCGACTTCAGTTTTACCTTGCAGTTAACCTATTAATATCTCCAGAACCTCCAAATAATTAAAAATTATCCCTATGTTTACAAAAAGAAAACTTGTTGTAGTCTACGGTATATAGTACATGTATACCCCCCCCCCCCCGGCCTGTACCTTTCGTGTACAGGGCATTCCTACGTATAGGGCGTGCCCTGTAAACGAAACCAGTGCCGGTGCCCCCCTCCCAACACACACATAAAGACACGTACTCACAATATATACAATGAAGGAAAGAAAAGAGGCAAGTTTTATTTTATTTCAGAACCCATATATATTGGGACTAAGACTGTCAACAAAATAATGATAAATGTATATGCATATTAATTAAGATGAACAATGTTGAAAGGGTACCAAAAATGAATGTGTGTCGAGATATTATAAAAACACTAGTCCGTCTTCTATTTAAGGTAGGAATTCAATAGAACTCGATACAAGTAAACTAATCCATAATGAACTAATAGCTACACAATTTAAATTCAGGTCCGATGTTGCTTTATTTCTTCATTAAAAAACAAACAAACAAACAAAAAAAAAAAAAAAAAAAAAAACAAAAAAAAAAAAAAAAAACAAAAAAAAAAAAAAAAAACGAAGAACAGTAAATATGAATACGTATATTTATACAAGCACTGTTCGAAAATTATTGAACTTTGTACATTTTTCTTTCTAATCGACATCTTCTGGTAAAAACTGGTACATATGATTAATAGACACTGACAGTTTATAACAAGAAGGAGTATATCTGAATTATTATAACATTTTTTTTCGCAGGTTTGCCATGTACATAGAGAAAGCGAATTCGGTGATATTTTATATTCCCAGTTCTACCAGCTGAAAAAAGTTTGTAGTAATTTTTTTTTATCTGCATACAGTTAAAGCCAATATCTTAAATTAAAGAACTAAACTAAAATATTCAGATGGGAAAAGGAAACAAGGGGTAACAGAATATGCGCTAATTATTTAATTGCATAACCGACACTTATGAAAAAACAGTCAGAATATTATCTAATTCCTGTGTTCCGAAATCGCCAAAGATTACTCAATTTAGAAATATGAAGGAGGCGTTCAAAAGTCAAGACCACACAAAAAACGATGATGGTTCGATAACATTTTACACACCATTTGATAATGTGGAGGTATGGACATTGGTTTTCTCTATATTTCCAGTCAATTTGACAATCAAAGCATGGATGACAGGATTTCGTAAGTCAGGGTATTGCATTGCTACTATAAGGTCAAAAGCAACAAAATGATAATGTGACATTCTTTGAGAATTTTTTTTTTTTACCATAGATGATTCTTCCCTCATCTGAGATGATCAGGAAAGGTTATAATCGAGAAGTAATGTAAGGAGGTTTCGTCAAGACATGGATGTATCTCACAACATGCGTAATAGCCATGTAGATACCACTGAAACCGCAATTAATACAGTAGGCAATCATAATTGTCATTATCACCAAATAATGGAGATAAACGCACTGTGCAAGTTTGTTTCGTCACCTTTATGTTAATGCTGTGATCAATCGCGCACGTTTGCGTCCCATTAAAATATTCCCTTGCCACTTGTAGCGAGAGTTTGTCAGGATTTCCTTGAAAACAATCAAATATACGCACCCAAGTGGCCTCCGTACAGTCCGTAATTCTCCCCAAATGAACATTTTTGTGACCAACTGAACAATACATGACTGTATGGTAAGGATGCATGGAAATACACAAGGTACTGTAATATGTGACGTTTATTTGTTTTGTTAACACAGATCTCATTTGTACATTTATGAATGTGTTCGTTTTGTCTAGCTAAATCAGAGATCTGATTATCATTCATAGCTTAAGTTAATGATAACGTGCCTGGGATTTTTCATTCATATTGTACCAATTTCCGACCAAGTAAAACATGGTGTCGTAAAAGAAGTTGAGCATATTTCGGTCGTGTTGTGATTTGTCGCACTGCATTATGATTACAGCAGCCAGGTCGAGAAATGGAACTCTAAAGACTCATAAACCCCCATAATAAAGTTCAACGCTAAGGATATTAGTGAAGACTAGAGAAAATGGAGAGAAGAATTTAAATTTAAAGAATTTAAAATTATGCATCTGTTCCTATGAAAGAATAAGCTTTCGATGAAAGAAAAAGAAGACAAAGCAAAGTTACAGTTGCTGAAGTATTTGATCGGCGCGGATTGCAGAGAGATCCACATTACCCTGAAGTCTGACAAAGAAGAGAAGGACAGGAAATTGAAAGACGTGCTCTACGCTTTTGACGCTAACTGCAGACCCAAAAAGAAACGAAACTGTAGACAGATTCAGGTTCAAAATGGGAAAACAGGAACCAGGTGAGACTATAGAAACATTTATAACTGATGTTAAAACATTAGTTACAAACTGTAACTGTGGAGAAATTGTGAATTCACTAGTAAGAGACGACAGAATATTATATGGGATTCTTGATTCACACCCTAGAGAACGCTTTTTAAGAACACCTGAACTTATTCTAAATAACTGTGTTTATATTTCGCGTGCAGCTGAAATCATAAAACAAGGAACTAGTGTATTGCCTTGTAATATTTCAGCAAGCATTCATGCAGAAATTGTGAACAAAATCAATAAAGAAAAACCTAGTGTAAAGACAAGTGGTAGTAAACAGTCAACTTCTCATTACAACAAACCTTGTAAATATTGTGCCAAATTTTATGAGCCCAAGAGAGAAAAATGTCCAGCAAATGGAAAGAAGTGTCGGTTGTGCAAAAAATGGTCCATTATGAGACAGTATGCAGAAGTGCTTGAAAGAAATCATCACAACCAAAATGTAAAAAAAGAAAACTGAACATCACATTGGGGAAGATTGGTTGGACATTGATGATGGCTATTCTGTTTTGATTATAAAACCTGAAGAAAACACACATTAAG